>NC_056624.2:18480727-18791352 GCF_002870075.4 Lactuca sativa
CTTTAAGGGTTTAGGAAAAGGTGCGAGTACTTTTGCTTCATTTGGTCTTCGCGCTCCCAGGTGAACTCAGGTCCTCGTTTAGCGTTCCATCGAACCTTTACAATGGGAATACGGCTTTGTTTCGTTCTTTTGACCTCCCGATCCATAATCTCTACTGGCTCTTCCACGAAGTGGAGATTTTCGTCAACTTCGATCTCATCGAGAGGTATCACCAGTGTCTCGTCGGACAGACATTTCTTCAGGTTCGATACGTGAAAGGTGGGATGTACCTTATCGAGTTCTTGAGGTAATCGAAGTCTGTACGCCACAGGACCAATCCTGGCGAGGATTTCGAACGGTCCAATGTACCTCGGGTTTAGTTTCCCACGTTTGCCGAAGCGTATCATTCCTTTCCAAGGGGAAACCTTTAGTAACACACGATCACCAACCTGGAATTCCAAAGGTTTGCGTCGCTTATCCGCGTAACACTTTTGTCGATCTCGGGAGGCCTTCAGCCTTTCTCGAATTTGAACAATCTTTTCTGTGGTCTCCCTTATGATTTCAGGACCAGTGAGGGTGCTATTCGGAATTTGTCCCCTAGCTAACTGAGTATCCCCCACTTCAGCCCAACATAGGGGTGACCTGCACTTGTGTCCGTAAAGAGCTTCGAATGGAGCGACTTTAATGCTGGTGTGATAGCTGTTATTGTAGGAGAATTCGATCAGTGGCAAGTGGGTATCCCACGCTTTACCAAAGTCTATCACACATGCTCTCAACATGTCTTCTAATGTCTGTATAGTGCGCTCGCTCTGCCCGTCAGTTTGTGGGTGGTAGGCCGTACTCATGTCTAGCCTAGTACCCAAGGATTTCTGCAGGGACTGCCAAAATCTCGAAGTGAACCTACTATCTCGGTCTGAGATGATAGATATTGGTACACCATGCAGTCGCACAATCTCCTTGAGGTATATTCTGGTTAATTTCTCCATCTTGTCTGTTTCCTTTATTGGTAGGAAGTGCGCAGACTTGGTCAATCTGTCTACAATCACCCATATAGTGTCAAATCCGCTCGAAGTCTTAGGCAGCTTGGTTATGAAGTCCATGGTTATCCGCTCCCACTTCCATTCCGGTATATCAGGCTGCTGTAGTAGTCCTGAAGGTTTCTGGTATTCCACCTTGACCTTGGCGCAAGTCAGACACTTGCCCACATATGTAGCAATCTCGGCTTTCATATTCGGCCACCAATATAACTTTTTGAGGTCTAGGTACATCTTGTCTGACCCTGGATGGATGGAGTATCGAGTCTTGTGTGCTTCATTCATGACCACGTCTCGGATCCCACCGAACTTTGGTGTCCAGATCCGGTTACTGAGATAACGAGTTCCGTCATCCTTGACTTCTAAGTTCTTATCCATTCCCCTTAATGCCTCACCTGCGACATTCTCTGGTTTCAAGGCTTCTAGTTGAGCTTCTCGGATTTGTGTGGCCAGGTGGGAATGGATGGTCATGGTTAAGGATCTTACTCGGCGGCCCGAATATTCCTTCCTGCTTAGGGCATCAGCCACTACATTGGCCTTGCCCGGGTGGTAGCGAATTTCGCACTCGTAATCGTTTAGCAGTTCAACCCATCTTCGTTGCCGCATGTTGAGCTCTTTTTGATTGAGGATATGCTGAAGACTTTTGTGATCGGTGAAGATGGTACATTTTGTGCCGTAGAGGTAGTGCCTCCAAATCTTCAAAGCGAACACTACCGCTCCCAATTCAAGGTCATGGGTAGTGTAATTAACTTCGTGTGTTTTAAGCTGTCTTGATGCGTAGGTGATGACTTTTCCTCTCTGCATGAGCACGCATCCGAGGCCTTGATTTGAAGCATCGCAATATACCACGAAGTCATCAGTTCCTTCTGGAAGAGACAAAACTGGTGCACTGCACAGGGCTTGTTTTAACGTCTGGAAGGCGGCTTCTTGTTTATCTCCCCACTTAAATACCACACCTTTTTGAGTCAGGGTGGTAAGTGGTTTGGCGATCTTTGAGAAGTTTTGTATGAATCTTCGGTAATAGCCGGCGAGCCCTAAAAATTGACGAATTTCCGTCGGCGTTGTAGGTGCTGACCAGTTTTGAATAGCTTTGATTTTTGCGGGATCCACATGTATCCCCTTCTCGCTAACCACATGGCCAAGAAAATTCACTTCTCTAATCCAGAATTTGCATTTAGAGAATTTGGCGTAAAGCTTCTCAGCCCTCAATGTTTCCAAGATTAGCCGGAGATGCTGACGGTGCTCTTCCTCGCTTCGGGAGTAGATTAAAATATCGTCGATGAACACAATCACGAATTTGTCTAAGTAGGGTCGGCACACCCGATTCATCAGGTCCATAAATACCGCCGGTGCGTTCGTTAATCCGAAGGGCATTACCACAAACTCATAGTGCCCGTAACGAGTTCTGAACGCAGTCTTGGGAATATCCTCTTCTTGTACTCGCAGTTGATGATAACCCGACCTCAAGTCGATTTTTGAAAAGTAGTTTGCTCCTTCGAGTTGGTCAAAGAGGTCATCGATTCGGGGTAAGGGATATCGGTTCTTGATAGTGAGTTTGTTTAGCTCCCGGTAGTCTATGCACATGCGAAAAGATCTGTCTTTCTTCTTTACAAACAAGACCGGTGCTCCCCAGGGTGAGAAGCTTGGCCTGATAAATCCTTTGCTTAACAGTTCATTTAACTGGCTGGAAAGTTCTTGCATTTCTGCCGGTGCTAAACGGTATGGAGCCTTAGCGACGGGGGTAGCTCCTGGGATTAAGTCGATCCGGAATTCGACTTGTCGTGCGGAGGGTACACCTGGAAGATCTTCGGGGAATACATCGGGATAGTTGCACACCTCGGGAATGTCGTTGATATCCTTCACCTCTCGTTTCGTATCTACTATGTGGGCTAGAAATGCGTGGTACTCCTTTCGGAGGTACTTTTGGGCTTTGACGCAAGAGATGACTTGCAAATTTGAACTGGGTTTGTCGCCATAGATGAAGAGGGTTTCGCCATTCGGCAGATTAAGGCGAACGGCCCTTTCGTAACATAGAATGTCGGCACGATGTGAACTTAACCAATCCATACCGATGATTATGTCAAAGCATTTTATTGTGACCGGCATCAGGTCTACTTTAAACGAATGGTTGTCTAGAGTGAGGGTACACCCTGAGTATATATCATTAGTGTGCTCTTCTTTCCCATTAGCCATTTCTACTACGTATGTATCTTTTAATGAATGAGGGGTTTGTTTTAGTAATTGTTTGAATTCATGGCTCACAAAACTCCTCTCTGCTCCACTATCAAATAGTACGCATGCATATGTGTTATTGAGGAGAAACGTACCAGAAACCACCGAGGGATCCTTGACTGCTTCTCCGCGTCCCATCGTCAGGACTCTCCCTGCACCACCAACATTAGGAGCTTGTGCCTTGGGGCAGTCTCTCCTAAAGTGTCCTGCTTCACCACATTCATAGCAGGTTTGGCTTGCCCCCGCATTGGCAACTTGGTTGTTTGATCGTGCTGGCGCTTTACAGAAACGAGCGGTATGCCCTTTCTTGTTGCAGTTTCTGCAGTGCATTTCCCGACAAGCACCGGTATGGTGGAAGTTGCACTTGTTGCACTTGGGGAGATTTCCAGCATATGGCCTTGGCGGCGCTGGAGCAGAAGCAGTAGTGGCTACACGGACAGCAACTGTCTGTCGTTTCTTTGCGGGGTCCTGCACCGGCTGTTTCTTTTTAACGTTCCAGAACTTCCTCTTGTTGCTTCCTCCTTTCGTTTGGTTGGTGGTGGCGACCATGGCGCCACGGCTGGCCCTATGATCGATAAGTTTTTGTGCCAATTCCTTGGCACTTTCAAAGGTAGTAGGTTTCGAGGCCAGAACACTGTCATGGATTTGGGGTGACAGTCCCCAAAGGTATCGTTCTACCTTTTTCTCCTCCGGAGTGACCATTGCAGGACAGAGGAGTGCTAGGTCATTGAATCGGTCGGTATAAGCTTCGAGATCCATCCCCGACATCTTGAGATTCCAGAGTTCCTCTTCGAGTCTTTGTATTTCTCCCCTCGGGCAGTACTCCTTTAACATCAACGCTTTTAAGTTTTCCCAGCCTATGGAGTTAGCCACTGCAGGAGTAAGTGACTTAACTCGGCCATTCCACTAAGTAAGAGCTTTTCTTGTGAAAGTGAATGCCGCATACTTGACTTTGCTTGCTTCGGGACAAGCACAGATTTCGAAGACTGCTTCGGTCCTTTCGAACCATTGCATCAGCGCTATGACGCCCCCGCTTCCGTCGAAAGGATCGGGTTTGCCATTAGTGAAGTCTTTGTACGAACACTCCTTAATGCGCCCCGTGCTGTCCCCCTGATTCGAGTTAGTATTCCCGGATCCGGAACCGCCGGAACCATTTGTACCCATTTGCGACATTGCTGCCGCCACGGCTGCTGTTACTGCAGCCTGAAACATCACAGGATCAAACTCCGGGGGTGGCGGCGGAGGGGGTGGTGCTGAGTTTCCGGAAGGTCTTGGTCTTTTCCTTGGTGGCATGGTTCTGACATAAGAAAATAAAAAGAAAGACTTGTCGGTAAGACTTCAATGGTGATAACGAGTCGAGCGTTACTTGTTTCATCTCAATTGTATTTTGTCCGAGTTTATTAATTTAGAAGGCAATTAATCGCCAAGTTTATGCAATTAAACTTATGAATTAAATAGTGTTGACTCGAGCAGAGTCAGGTGCTTGGTTTTTGTCATCATCAAAGGAAGTAAAATACACGCCACATTCATTGATAATTTGTTAGTACATATTGTTTTTGAGGAATTTGACCTCATAAGGGTCTACATTACATCATAATAAAAGATAAAGTTTTGGCAGTACAAAAGCCCCTTTGACTAGTGTGATCACTTAGTCGCGAGGTCAACCTATTCACAATAAAGAGTAGCACCAACGCATACTCAAAATCCTAGATTTATAACAAAATATTAGTAGCGCGAACACTACTCGTGGCGGGTAGCATCTGGTCCATGGTGGCCCTGGGATGAGGTCGAGGCTCCCTGAAGCTCCGCAATCCGGCGCTCAGCCGCGATCACTCTCTCCTCGAGAGTTGCGTGCCTCACCTGGTACTCCCTTACCTCCGCTCGAGCGGCGGTAAGGTCCTCGATGAGTCGGTCCAATGGATAGAAGTCCCTCTCCAAATCCCGGGTGCGTGCATCGGTGGCTGCCGTAATAGCGCTGAGATTTCGAATCTGGTCTGCCATTTCCCTACTCTGGTTTCCCAAGTTCGTGATGTGCTGGGTCATAACGGGGAGAGCTCTGTCAGCCGGTCCCCCGTGACTGAGGTCATAATAACCTCGTTGGTCGCCATAGGGTGACCTCTGGCGCTGTTGCCGACTCCACCTCTCGATCATGGTTGCCCAACGGGGCTCAGGCCCATTGTGCCCCCAGCGGTTTGCAGGCACCCTAGCAATGTAAGGAGGGTTGAAGACTTCCTCCTCTGGCTCTTCTTCACTTTCCTCTTCATCCATGTCCACCTCGTCGTCTTCCTCTTCTTCTTCTTCTTCGTCTACCTCCTCTTCTTCTTCTTCGGGCTCTTCTTCGGGATCTTCTTCGGGATCTTCTTCAATCAGCTCTTCGGGCTCTTCCTCAATCCAGCCGGCATTTCCCTGGTTGGGAAAGTATGGGTCTCCTGGTAGGTGAAATCCTGCCATGTCGTCTGCGCGAGAATAGAGGGGTAAGAAGCGGATAGCGGTAGATATTAATAATATTGCGATATAGCAACATACAAATACTCCTATATTATTTTAAATGTTTAGATTTGGTTCTTATAACACTCTTTGTAGGGTGAAGTTAGGTTATTAGACTTGTTGCCCTCCTACGACTATCCCCCGATATGAGTAAGTCACTTTCCGGACTAATATAGTTGATCAGGCTATATCCTTCCCAAAACTGATTACTCATACCAAGGCATACTCGTAGCGTTCAACTCCTCTTCTTTTAGTTTATGTTCTTCTAGTTATGACACTACGCGAGTATGCAATGCATGTAGGTATACTTTTAAACAAAACTTATTCGTTTTCAAAAAGTATAACCGGTTAGAATGTTTTAAAATCAGAGGCTCTTAGTCCCAAATGTGCTTATAGTTTGTATATCCTATGTTGTTTGATATACTTAATTCACTATAAACCGTGCTCTGATACCAATCTGTCACACCCCTGAACCAAGGATGGCGGAAACGTCCAGGGATGGAGGACTTCATGTGTAGTATCATAGCAACAATGGTAATAGTGATAAAAGTAAATACAACCAACATAAATATAATTGAAAGAGTTACATCAATGTATGGATTACATGTTTCAAAATCAATTACAATATGTTGACAAAATATGATAAGTTTGACGCCTTAACGTCCCATCCTCAAAAGTACTTTGATACCTGTTTAGCGATTTCCTGAGAATACAAGTAGTTTGAAAAAAAAGTGTCAACACAATGGTTGGTGAGTTCATAAGTTTTTGTATATAATTATGAAAAAGCTCGTCATGTAATTGTATAGTTGTTCCAGAAAAATCCGATATTTTCCTTAAAATGAATAATGTAGTCTTGTATCCAAAGACTGAAATATATGAGTAATCTTCCTTATTTACAGAAAATAATGTGTGTTTATTTCAATACAAACGCGTATGATATCAGTGAAACTCTCGTATATTCTTAAGTTTGTTAATACTTTCTGTGAGCTAATATAACCATACTATGACCTAGGTGGCCTGAATACGACGTTCTTCGGGCGTCGTAGAACTGAAATGACACTTGTCACCACAGACCTGCCGGTCTAGCTGTTGCGAGCAGCTCTGGTGTGGGTTGTCAAGCCCAATATAGATCTATATACAACTATCACGCTCTCCTTCCAGGAGACTCTGGTTACAATACAGGACTTATGATTTATGTGAAGAGGATGACTCACAAAGTATTTAACGAATTTACACTTAATCATAATGAAAGTTTCCTTTTGGTAAGGTATGCATTTTGAAATCCATCGTAAATTATACCTATTATAGTTTATCAAAACGAAGGTATAACAGTAAAGTACGTAATTTTTACTTAACATAGTTTATTTAACGTTTGTGTGTAACGGGTATACTTCAATAATAATGCTTTGTGTAATCTATGCTTTATCTAGTAAAAATCCATTTGTTAACAGGTTTATGACTAGATACTAACACAAGAACGTCATATATTGCAAATATACATGAACACTTAATAATATACACCTTGCTCAACATGTTACAAGGTGTTATGAAAATTATATGATGTTAACTAAATTAGACCTTCCTGCACTGTTTTAGAAAAGCCATAGAAAAATCATACGAAGTCAAAAACTAAATCCGTAAATTCTGAGAGTTCCCAAAATGTGTCTAGTTTACTCATAATTTTTATCATGATTTTTAATGACCTGTAACTTAGGTGAAAACGTCCATAATCACAGACTGGTCCGGATTGGTGTTTGAAATGATAGGCAGTTTTGTAAAAATCACCATAAATTGTAGAAAAGTCGTATGGAGATGTGCAAGTAGTCATTTTAAAGCTAAGAAGTGGAACTATATGCACCTAAAACAGTTTTGAAAACAAAAATGTTTAAGATGTCCAAAACAGTCCGTGAATGGAGTTGAACTTTTCTGATGAAAGCTGTTAGAAAAATGTAGTTATGTTCTTAATGTTTTAACTTGTATTCCCCCCCTAAAAACTTGAGAAAACATGAAAATGTAGGGGTATGAACTCACCTTAAGTGTTTTCAGTAGATGATTGATGAAGAACGGAGGTGCTTAACTCAAGGGCACTTGGAATGTCTTGAAGATTTCGAGAATCTAGCATGATAGTTATGGAGTTTGTATGAGCTATCAATGATTTGAGTAGAACGAAGTGTGAGAATCACAAGGAGGATGGATTACACTTACCAAGAGTGGTAGAACACTTGATGATCAGCCTTGAGATCTTGAATTTAGAGAGAAAAGTTGGAGAGAAAAAGTTGGAGTTGAATCTTTGGTGGAATGAGAGTGAATGAGAGAAAATGAGGAGAGAGGATGAATATCCAGCTCTCAAAAACGTGGGAAGGAGTAATGATTGAGTGGAAAGGACATTGATGTGACTTAGGTAAGGTGGGGAGGTATGGCTGGTCATAGAGTGGGTGTGGGAGTGGTTGCTTGTGCCATAAAGTAAGGCAAAGTCAACACTCCTCCTATTTGTACTTTACCCACTTGCTTTTATTATTTAAATAGAGATTTTTATGAATTTATGATTAAATTGTGAATATTTAGGGTTTATTATGTTAAATTATGATTTTGGGTGAAAATCCCGCGTTAAAATAATTAAAAACGGGCTTAAAACGCAAATTTGGTTGAAAACCGGGAGAAAAGTGCTTCCCAGCGAGACCTCTCGGTCCTAGGCCGAGGTTCGGTCCCTAGGCCGAGGCTCGGTCCTTGCTGCTGCTGAGTCGGAAGCGAGAGGCTGAACCGGAAGCGAGAAGTGAAGCGAGGGTTCGGTCCGAAGGGAGGCAGTCCGACGCGAAGGCAAGGTTCGGTCCGAGGTCAGGCTAGAACCGAAGGTACTGTAGTGAACAGTAATGAACAGTACTTTCGGTTCGGATCCTTCTTCCTTGCATGGTTCGGTTCGGACCTTTCCTCCTTGCATGGTTCGGTTCGGATGAACAGTACTTTCGGTTCAGACCCTCATGAACAGTGCTTTCGGTTCAGCTCATGAACAGTACTTTCGGTTCAGCTCATGAACAGTACTTTCGGTTCAGACCCTCATGAACAGTGCTTTCGGTTCGGTTCATGAATAGTACTTTCGGTTCTGAGGGTTCGTTTCCTTGAGTCCGTTTTTCGCGTAGACTTCCGTTTTTGGGTTATTTTCGCCAAATTCGAGGGTCGGGATGCCCCGAGTGATTATAGAAAGTTGGGAGAGATTTCGAGGGAGATTTGAGAGAGATTCCTCGTTCTCAGAGAGATTTGGGAGAGATTTGACGTACTTGGAGAGATTTTGCATACGAAGAGATACGTGAGAGAGATTTCACATACTTGGAGAGATTTGGGAGAGATTTGACATTCTTGGAGAGATTTCACATACAAAGAGATATGTGAGAGAGATTTCACATACTTAGAGAGATTTGGGAGAGATTTGACATACTTGGAGAGATTTCACCTACGAAGAGATACGTGAGAGAGATTTCACATACTTGGAGAGATTTGGGAGAGATTTGACATTCTTGGAGAGATTTCACATACAAAGAGATATGTGAGAGAGATTTCACATACTTAGAGAGATTTGGGAGAGATTTGACATTCTTGGAGAGATTTCACATACAAAGAGATATGTGAGAGAGATTTCACATACTTAGAGAGATTTGGGAGAGATTTGACATACTTGGAGAGATTTCACATACAAAGAGATATGTGAGAGAGATTTCACATACTTAGAGAGATTTGGGAGAGATTTGACATACTTGGAGAGATTTCTCATACGAAGAGATATGTGAGAGAGATTTCACATACTTAGAGAGATTTGAGAGAGATTTGACATACTTGGAGAGATTTCACATACAAAGAGATATGTGAGAGAGATTTCACATACTTAGAGAGATTTGGGAGAGATTTGACATACTTGGAGAGATTTCACATACAAAGAGATATGTGAGAGAGATTTCACATACTTGGAGTGATTTGGGAGAGATTTGACATTCTTGGAGAGATTTGACATACAAAAAGATATGTGAGAGAGATTTCACATACTTAGAGAGATTTGGGAGAGATTTGACATACTTGGAGAGATTTCACATACGAAGAGATATGTGAGAGAGATTTCACATACTTAGAGGGATTTGGGAGAGATTTGACATACTTAGAGATATGTGGGAGAGGTTTCACATACAGGAAGATAGAGTGAAAACGATTGAGAGTGTTTTCGTGTGTGATGAATGAGAGTGTTCGGCTTCGTAATGCAAGGTCTTTAGACCCCGTTGTGCCATGATTTAGGATCTTACGCACTCCCTATGAGTATGCAACATTGTATTATTTTTTTTGTTCATTGTTTAGCACTAATGCTAAGGAAATTTAAACACATGAACTTTCCAAGTGGTGTTTTCTCATTAGAATAGTGAGTTATACAGTAATTACATAATATAAACCCTATCATACAAGGTTTTAATCGAGTTGACCGTTTGACTCGTTGACCTTGACCGGCTTAGACTTGACCCGATTTTGACTATTGTCACACTGCTAACCATGCTCAAGGTAAAGGCTACATCAGGTCGAGTACACGTCATAGCATACATGATCGATCCTACAGCCGAAGCATAAGGTATTCGACTCATTTCTGCTATCTCAGCCTCAGTGCTAGGGCTTTGTGTCTTACTCAATCTGGTGTTGCTCTGGATGGGTAACTCTCCTTTCTTGGAATCCTGCATGCTAAATCTCTTCAGCACCTTATCCAAGTAGGTACTCTGACTAAGTCCAATTAGTCTTTTACTCCGATCTCTCAAGATCCTTATCCCTAGAATATAGGTAGCTTCTCCTAGGTCCTTCATAGAGAAACACTTCCCAAGCCAGGACTTAACTTCCTGCAGAGTTGGGATGTCATTTCCTATGAGTAGTATGTCATCCACATACAACACCAAAAAGCTAACTATACTCCCACTAGCCTTGACATACACGCAAGACTCATCTTCACTCCTAGAAAAGCCAAATTCCTTGACCTTTTCATCAAAGCAAAGATTCCATCTGCGAGGTGCTTGCTTCAATCCATAAATGGATTTCTCAAGCTTACACACTCTATTAGGGTACTCGTTGCTGACAAAACCCTCTGGCTGACGCATGTAAACATCTTCAGCCAACTTTCCATTAAGGAAAGCGGTTTTGACATCCATTTGCCATATTTCATAGTCATGAAATGCAGCTATGGCCAACAGAACCCGAATAGACTTAATCTTGGCTACTGGAGAAAAGGTCTCATCATAGTCCACTCCGGGAATTTGAGTGAAGCCCTTTGCAACCAGTCTAGCCTTATAAGTGTGTACATTACCATCTATGTTGGTCTTCTCCTTGAAGACCCATTTTCACCCTACTGTCTTACCACCAGGTACATTTTCAACCAAGTTCCAAACTTGATTGTCATACATGGACTGTATTTCACTGTCCATTGCCTCTTTCCACTTGGCTGACTCAGGTCCTGCCATGGCTTCCGCGTAACTGTTAGGTTCATCCAGACCTATCAGTGTCTCATCACTGATAAGTGTATCTCCTTCTGCAGTAATATGGAATCCATAGTAATTCTCAGGAGCATTCCTAACCCTTGTGGAACGCCTCAGAGGTACAGACTTGTCAATTGGCTCAACAAGAGTTTCCTCCTCAAGTTGAGTGCTAGGGTTTGAAGTTCTTTCACCGCTTGACTCTTGAATTTCTTCAAGATCAACTAGCCTCCCACTGTTTCCTTGGCTTATAAACTCTCTTTCTCTAAAGAAAGCCCTCCTAGCTACAAAGACCACATTTTCACTAGGTCTGTAGAAAAGGTAACCAAAGGATTGTTGTGGGTAGCCGATGAAAATACACCTCTCGCTTCGGGGTTCGAGCTTATCATGAGTCTCGCGTCTCACGAAAGCCTCACAACCCCAAATCTTGATGTGGTCTAGTTTGGGTACTTTACCAGTCCACATCTCGTGAGGAGTTTTGGCAACTTTCTTTGTAGGGACTAGATTAAGGATATGGGCGGCAGTCTCTAAGGCATACCCCCAGAATGAGATTGGTAGCGAAGCTCGACTCATCATGGAACGAACCATATCTAACAAGGTTCGATTACGCCTCTCAGCCACACCATTCAACTTTGGTGTCCTGGGAGGTGTCAATTGTGAGACTATCCCACATTCCCTTAGATAGTCAAGGAACTCTGAACTAAGATACTCACCACCACGATCGGATCGAAGCATCTTAATGTTCCTGCCCAATTGATTCTCGACTTCATGTTTAAATTCCTTAAACATTTCGAAAGTCTCTGACTTATGCTTGATCAGGTAGACATATCCATATCTACTATAATCATCGGTAAAAGTTAAATAATAACGATTAGCATCCCTTGTGGCATGTTTGAATGGTCCACACACATCCGTGTGTACAAGGTCCAACAAACCTTCACCCCTCTCACACGAACCTGTGAAGGGTGACTTTGTTATTTTTCCAAGTAAGCATGATTCGCAACTATCATCTGACTTTAGCTCAAATGACTCCAAGACTCCATCCTTTTGGAGTTGGCCTATGCGTTTCTTGCTTATATGTCCAAGACGACAATGCCATAATGATGTTTTATCCAAGTTATTATTATTAATAGAATCAATACACAAAACATTATTTCCTAAGTTATCTATAATAGATACAGCTTCATACACACCATCACAAGGTAATGCTTTAAAATAAAGAACATTATTAAAGAAAGCATCAATCGAACCAACTTCATTATTAAATGAAAATGTAAACCCTTGCATGAAAGGAAATAATATTTCTTGCCATTCCTGGCGAGTAACAACATTTATTCAAATCTAAATTAAACCCACTACTTAGCAATAAAGTATAAACTCCAATCTTGGTAACAGGTAAAGCTTTCCTATTCCCTATGATCAAGTTTATTCTTCCTTGCTCCACATTCTCACTTCTTCTTAGTCCCTGCAAGTCACAACAAATATGAATACCACAACCGGTATCAAGGACCCAAGATTTAGAATGGGGTGAGTTATTAGAAATGATAGTGTAAATACCTGCATGGTTGGGTTTAACTTTCCCATCCTTCACATCTTGCTGGTATTTTGGGCAGTTCCGCTTCCAATGTGATATTTCATGGCAATAGAAGCATTCAGCCTCTTTTGGGTCAGAAGAAGGAGTGATGAAACCTTTCTTGGTTCCACTTGAAGAAGAGCCATCAAGGGTCTGAGCCTTGGTACCCTTCGAAGAGCTCTTTCTTTACTTCCCTCGACTTTTCCCGATTGCCAAAACCGGAGTAGAGTTTTGAGTAGGAGTGTTAACAACCGACATCCCCTTAAGACCTGTTTCTGTGGTCTTCAGAAGTCCCTGAAGTTTGCTGAGTGTGACCTCTTCCTTATTCATGTGATATGTCATGCGAAATTGATCATAGCATGATGGTAAGGATTGCAAAATGATATCTATTGCAAGCTCCTCCGGGAAGTTCACATTAAGCTTCAGCAAACGATCCACATACCTTTGCATTTTCTGCATGTGGCTCGTGACGGATTCCCCGTCCTTCATCATGGCTGTTATCATGGAGCAGATGATTTCATACCTCTCTTGTCGTGCACTTTGATGGTATCTTTGCATCAAATCTTGGTGCATTTCATAAGGGTGGAAATCCTCATAAGATTTTTGGAGTTCCGCTGTCATCGTGGCCATCATGATGCATGCCACTTTCGTAGCATCCCTTTCATGTGCCTGAAAGTCAGCGATCTCCTGAGGAGTTGCAGTGGTCTCATCAATCTCCTTAAGCTCCTTGTCAAGGATATATTCTTTGTCCTCGTAGCAGGTAATCATCCTGATGTTTCTGATCCACTCATTGAAGTTGGATCCATCAAAGGTGACTTTCCCACACAAGTTCATAAGGGTAAAGGAGCTGTTAGGGTTAGAGCCAGAAGCAGCATTGTTTGAAGACATCTGAAAGAAGAGGACAAGATTAGTTTAGATATTAAGAGAGTCCTTAATAAAACACCCAAATGTAATATTAAGGCTAGGATCCAATCACAATATATTATAACTTGGAAGAGGTATGCCGTAATCCAAGCTATAACATATTTGAAAGGTAGGTGAATGACGAGTCACCAATTTCCACCACGAAAACCGCAATATTTAAGTATTAGGTTTTTGAATGGTTCTTAGAAATTCCTAGATTCTTTGAGATTCAATGAACTTTTCAAAGGCATGTTTCAATCTCGAGTGTGCCCTCCAAGTTTTATGACTGGGATACCGAGGATCACAAAACGAGGTGTGAAGTAACCATGCAAATCACTTGGTACCCTTAAAGTTTATCACTCAATCGATGTGCCGGTAAACCACACACGCTCCATCGATACTATAATAAACCTTAAGTCACCTTTACCTACCTTGTTAAGTCCAAGTTAGTGTGCCGGTTAACCATACACGCTCCACCAACGACTTAAACAATGTGTAAAGTGTAATTTCATGGATTAGCACCTTATTCACATTTTTCCTAAAGTAACTAGGATTGGGAATTTAATAAAACATTTAGTTACTTTATAATATTCATCATACTTTTAATGAGAATTTATAAGTCCTTGTCTTACCCGTTCGGCTAACAACCCTCCACTGATCAAGCAACCGGTGGGTGAGAGTGGACACCCATTAAGTTGCCATTTTATAGGCAACAACCTTATACCCACCTTATAGACCAGTTTCGTGAATGAGGAGTACTAGCGGTAAGACGACTTTGTTCTTATACACACACACACACACACACACATATATATATATATATATATATAATTATTAAATCATAATAATATAAGTATAAGGATTGAATTTTAACTTTTAAAATTCTAAGGGTTGGAACTAAAGTTTTAACTTGACTTTACTTGTTCCAAAACTTGAGGGCAAGTTTTGTAAACTTTCAAAACTTTTCATTTCTTGTAACTTATGAGTTTAATAGAGTAATAAAATGAGGACTCTTCATTTTTCTAACTCTTGTTTTCTTTTAATGGTTTTTAACTCAAGTGACTTTTGGTTTTCCATAACTTGAGGACAACTTATGGACTCCATTAAAACACATTATGATCAACAATTAAACTACCACATAGGTTAAAAATAATTCATATGATCATCTAAACATCATAAGATCAAGAACATGAACATAAGCACTTTCATGAATCAAAAATACACTTAAAACTTTGTAATTTTGATAACTAGTTGTTGTAAATGAATTAGCAAGACATTACACCATCTAAAACAAGTTTTCAAGTACCAAAACAGTTTAGGGTAATGTTTCTAATCCATTTCCAGCAACTAAAGTCGAAAATCTGCACTCTGTCGACCCTACTCGCCGAGTGCATGAACCTACTCGACGAGTAGGTTGAAGATACAAGTGAACTCGACGAGTCCCCCCATGGACTCGACGAGTCCAGCAGTCAGACAGCAAGTTTTTCGACTTTCTTCAACTTTTTAGCACAAATAACAAACAAACAAGCCTAGGCTCTAATATCACTGATGGGTTTTGAGCATTCTAACACTTCCTAAGTGTACATGCAACCCTAATAACCTTGGATCTATGTTTGTCTAATTATCATGTAAAGTTGAATTTCCAAGGTTATATTCCTATCTAGCATACATGGGCAACAATTTTAACTTGAATGAAAGATATAATAACTTACCTTGTTGTTGCTTATGTTCCTTGAAACCTTGTGAGCCTAGCACCCCAAGTGTGATGCCTCAAATGCTTCACACAACACCAAATGCTCTTGGAAAGACCTTTGAGATAATACACACTTCTTAAAATCGGCCAAGCCCTCTAGTTTCTTATATCTAGCCGATTTTGGTGGAGAATGGGACTCTTATATAGTGTTGACACATCTAGGGTTACACCATGTAAACCCTAATGTGTCATGACTCTTCATTTCCATGACCCATGGGTTTGTAACTCCCATGGAGCATCCTATGGGTAGAGCCCAACTAGATAATCCATGGAGCCTCTTAGCCCACTATACAAGATATGAATGATTTACATAATCAACCCATATATTTAATTAGTTATCCTTTGATCACTTAATTAATTCCAAATTAATTCTTTGATCAAACTAATCAAATAATATTATTAATATATTAGAACTTATAATATATTAATAATCTCCAAGTGTTATTTCTCTCATTTAGTCTATCCAATTGCATGGTGCCATGCAACCCAAATGGACCATGTCGGGTCGGGTCAAGTACACACCCGAAATAGTTATGGACTTAGAGACCTTATCCAACAACCATAAGGTACGCCCAGCGTACGCGAGAAGACACCAAACCCTAATTTTAGGGTTTAATAGATATATAAACCGCATTGTACCCCCCCCCCCCATTGGTTTCTTATCAGCCTCCTCACCCACAAGAAAACTCTAATACGTTGTTACCCTCTTTATTGTGTGAAATTGTTTTTGTGAGTGCATTTAGTGAAAGAAGGTGGTGAAGAAGGAAAGGAAGGTTGGAGAAGAAGCTTGAGCTCAAGGTTCTGGACTAAACTCACCCTTTGTCATAAGAAAAAGGTATAAAGCACTTAACTTTGTTCCTCTTATTTAAGATCTAGGGTTATGGGAGTTTTGGACCTCCTTAGGTCCAAAGGTTGATTTACGGCTTTGGATTGCCATCCTTGTGGCTCAAAACACTTTCTTAGCAATAAAGTTTCAATCTTTAGGGCTTTCATGAAGCCATGCATGAGACCTAGCCATTTCAATGGAAACAGATTAGTGTTTTTAAAGTTTGAGATTTTGTGAGTCACGCAAGCCATCAAGTAAGCAACTTTGTGGTTTAAGACATGGAATAAGACTTGGATCTGAGTTTGTAGCTTCTGACTCAGAATATTAAGCACTTAATAGAGAAAGGTCTTAACCAGGTATTACACTGAGCGTACGTGTAGGTACGCCCAACCTACTCATCATCAAGCCCATACGCTAAGCATACTTTGGAGTACGCCCCGTGTAACACAGTCAGTTTGGACTTTAAGTATTTGGGCCTTGGTGTGGACTGTATTTTGGACTTTGGGCCTTAGTAGGCCAGGAGGAGTCAGTGAATATGAGGCAAGTATAGGTGTTGGGCTTAGGGTAAGGCCCAATAATGGAATTGGGGCCTAATGTAGAAATTTGGGCCATTAGTGGGCACTTAGTGAGCCATTGGTTGACTTAGAAAGAATTAAAGGGTTTTGGCCTTGGTTATGACCCACACCATAGCAGGGGTAAATAGTTATTTTACCCATAGATGGATCCTTATTCTTATTAAGTGCTTTAATTGGTCATGATAGTCAGGGAGCAACCGGAACAACAGTCAGGGATTCCTTACTAAGGCTTTCAGCAGTCAGTTCTATGAGTTGCGTTTCCTTCTAGTAGGAATGGGTTTACGGCAACAATGCCGGCCCGTTTAGATAGTAGTAGTTCAGTATGCTTAATGTCTTTGTGATTTAGGCATGTTTATGTATTATGTGTTCCGGGTTGCGGTCCGATGCAGTATGCGGCATATATGTTATTTTTATATGTTATGATTATGTTATGTTATGTTCAGTTAGTTCCGTACTCTGGTCCGATGCAGAGGGAGAGGCCCTAGTTAGTTCCGGACTACGGTCTAATGCACTAGGCAAGGCCCTAGTTAGTTCCGGACTCCAGTCCGATGTAGAGGGCGAGGCCTTAGTTGGTTCTGGACTACGGTCTGATGCAGTGGGCAAGACCCTAGTTAGTTTCGGACTACATCTGATGCAGTGGGCAAGGCCCTAGTCAGTTCCGGACATTGGTCCGATGCGGTGGGCAAGGCCCAATATGTGCTTTATATGTTATTGAATGGTATGTCGTACTTTGGGGGAGCTCACTAAGCTTCATACTTATAGTTTCAGTATTTGTTTTAGGTACTTCAGCTAGCAAGGGGAAGGGCTCGAGATGATAGCGTGGCACACACCACCGTTTTAGCCTGGGAGTTAGACTCTGATAATTTTGACATAATCTTGACATCAGTTTTGATATGATACATATTTTATGACCTTTTGAGATAGACAACTTATGGTTTTCTTATATGATATTTTAATATTATGGTTTTAATAATGTTTTCAAATGAAATAATTGGCTTCTATTTTTGGGATGTTTCATACGAGCTCCGTTTTCGATTGTCTTTTTATCATTTAACTCCCATCATTGTGGACATTGGAAATCTTGGTGGTAGCAACAACACCTTTTTGAATGAAGAGACTAGTAGCAACAACTCCTATTCAGGTACTGCTAGGAACAAATTAAAAGCCATTAGTACAAAGATAAGTACTATAAAAAGAAAAAAAATGCGATTTAAATTTTATAGTATCAGAAAAGTATCAAAAATGAAATGCATCATTATAAAGCAAATCAAATTTTCAATCAAGTTACCATTTTTTGCCATTTTCTAACGAAAATTTCATATTTCCCTTTAATTTTCCAGTACACCATATAATGTCATTATTCGGAACAGGTTTTGGGTGATGTGCCATGCCAGAGTTGTTCATATGAGAAATGTTTTCTTAGGTCTAAAAAAGTGCAAAATAGTGATAACTACAGTAACCAAAATTGTATTTAATCTAAATAAATTTGAATTTTATTCACTTTTTTTTGTATAAAAACCATTATATTATACTTTGGGAGTATATTGTTATAACCAGTTATATGGCCCTGTATGATAACAAGCTGATAAAAATAGAACCAAGGATAAAACCGTCCATTCTCATGACATCCCTTCTTGACCTAGACATTTGATTAAACCACCAAAAGTCATTTTTCATCTCAAAATAATAATTTTACCTTTCTAAACAAACTTTACACTTACATGGGAACAGAGAAGACAAAGCACTGGTAAAATAAACAAACAAATGGGTTGTCCCTATTAGTGTATCTACTGTGAATCAAAAACTATCATCAACATCTGTGAGATGTTTCTCTTAAAATGTGTTACAGACCGAAAAATTAGGTAAAGGGTGCATGGGGGAGCTACCGAACTGAACATAAACAAGTCATAACTTAATTGTTGGGAGTCAAAATTAATTTAATCACTTTTTGATTATAAAATATGAAAGAATTGAGGGCATCATCCATTAGCTTATCAATTATTTATGACTTTAATTTGACCATAGGACCTTTAATTAAAGTTGAAAAATTCGCCATTGCCTTCTATAATAAAAATGCGATGTACCAATAAAAATAATTTAAATACCATTGGTTAAACACTTAATTTTCTTCCAACTGATTTGCAAAGAAACAATCTTTCCCATGACGTTACAGCACACCTAGCATCTAAGATAAAAAAATTTCACAAGAACTTTGGGGACTGATAAAGCATGAGTCTTTACTTGTGCTTTTTCTCCTAAATTTATACGTGATGCTCTAACTTCTAGATTTTTGACCAATTTGCTTTCTCTTAGTAGTGGAAGAGGATTCCGCAAGCAATTTAAGATGGTCCATATCCTCTGAAAATAACACGAAATGAAAAAAATTAATAAGGATCTATACAACCCGTAAACATAATCTCTATAGAATTTAAATTAATGGATATATTTGTTGTAGAAGGGAGATGAGTGATTATTATAAAAATGTGTGTTATACGGGGCGGCAGTGATCGTGAATGGTGGTGGCGAGGATGTGATTGATTTGCAGGTTTGGGTGGTAGGATGGTGGTGAAACCAACATTTCCATTCGACATATCAATCAAGCTTCAATCATCCACAAAAAGAACCTTTGAAACCAAATTTCTGAATTGGACGTAAAAAAAAATAACCAGTGAAACCAACAGTTTGAAGCTTGATATAAAAAGTTGGCTGCATAAGTCAAACACTGAAAAGGTAAAAAGAAAATACCAAAAAATCATATGGCACCTACTTGGGATTCAAAATCAACAACAAAATGGTTAAAAAATAGAAAAATCACTGAAAGTTTACGAAGACAGAATAGAGTATACAAAAATAGATGTTACCAGATATATGGTCATGGTTCTTAGTAGCGTGGAAGGCGAAGCTAGTGAGGGTACCAAATAAGAATAACAAAACCCTAATCGGAGGTGCAATGATAGTGTTCAAGAGAAAGACAAAGAAGGAGTAAATGGTTAGGTAGTAGTGGTGCATCAGTCATAGTGTGGTGTTGTGTATGTGGAGGTCTGTTGCAGTGGAAACGACGCCTAGGGTTTCTGGATGGCAACGTTCAATGATGGTGCGTCGGTTAGCGTTCGTTGCCGGAAAATTGGTGTGGGTCACCGTCGTTGCTGAAGAAGGCTAGAACTAACCCGAAAAAAAGTTAGTTGTGTGTAACATAATAAAAATGGATGACTCCGTTCTAATTTGGCAATCAATTATAAAGAGATGGGGCCGAGACATGAGGGAAATTGGGGATTGAAATTTGAGAATAGCTATAGCTCCTCAATTTTTGCTAGGAATCGGTCATATAGATTAAATTTTGTTAAAAATGTAACAACCATAGATTTTACGCCAAATTTAAACTTTTTAAATCATAAATAAAAACCAAATAGCATTGTTTACAAATGTTTTCAAATCATTTCCCATGAGAGTGTCCTAAAAAAACATAACATAAGGATGAGGAGCGGTACAGTCACGCATTCGCCTTTCCATGACCTCCTGAAGTATCTGAAACAGTAAACTGAAAACTGTAAGCCCGAGGGCTTAGTGAGCTACCCCCAAAATATCAATACCACACTGACAATACCATATCAGTAATAATCAATAAATCAACATGCATACTGGGCCATCGGCCTGACTAGACCGCCCTACCGGACCTATGGTCTGTATGAATCTATCCTAAGCCTTCGGCATGACTGGTCCGCCACGTGGGCCTACAGTCTCTCCGGTCCGCTCATAGGGTATATTGGCCTTTAGCACAAAGCAGGACCGCCTCAACCCAACCACAAGCAAATAACGATGTGCACAAAGAACAGGTAATCACATAACAGTCCATAGTCAAACAAATTGATCTAGAAGATCATAAGGCATAGCACCATCCTAACCAAGATACCGACCTAACTGGTCACTAACATAGCATCATCCTATATACTAGGATACCGACCTAAACCAGGTCACTAACATAATATTGTCCTAATTACTAGGTGAAGGGCTCAAATTAGTGGTTTGGTCTAGGCTTTGCAATGTAATAGTATTTTGGTTTAGATGGAGTATGTTAGTAGGTGGTATAGCAAGTTTACGGTTTGTAATGAGTTTATGGTCGTAAACACCTTACGGCCGTAAACTCTTCTCGGTCGTGGTCCCTATAAATAGAGGGTTAGTCAGACTATTTTGGTTGTTGATGCCTTATTGTTCACGGCTTTCTATCGAGTTTTACCAGGCGTTTATAGCTATAAAACGTGTGCAAGCTTGATTTATTTTCTTTTTCGTCTCTATTCTTGTTTTGTGCGATTGTGTTTGCTATTGATCACTAGCAAGATCCATTCTCAGGACCTTACAATTGGTATCAGAGCAAGACCAGTGTCAAAGGCACTCTACAATCGTTTTTGAAGCGAGTTTTTGTTGGCTAGAGATTAAGTTCGTGTTTTTCTGCAAGAGGGTTTTTGGTTTCATCGAGAAACTGCAAAAAATTGTTGCTTACGGCTCGAGCTTACGGCCGTAATCAACATTTACGGCCGCAATCTCATCATAGTTCTTCGACCATGAACCTTGGACCGTATTCTTGCACCATGAACCTTGTACCATATTCTCTTTTCGATAGCAAACTTAGAGTTTACGGCCGCAAACTGATTTTGGGCAGTAAACTCTTTTTGACAGTAAATCGGATTTTAACTGTGTCTGACTAAGCACTCAACTTAAATTTTATTTAATTTTAATTAATTTTCTTTTTATTTCACATTTATTATACCAATAAAAATGGAATCTCAAAGTCAAAATCATTTTCAAGAACTTGATGCTGTCATGGGCACCACTACACGAATTCCATGGTTAATGTCTGTTGATGGTTTTCCCGAGTGGAAGTATAGAATAGTGAAATACATAAAAATGAAAGACTTCAAGATCTGAAAATGCATCATCTAGGATCCAGTCAGAATAACCACTACAGTTGGAGGGCAAGTGGTTGACAAAAAGATAGAAAATTACACTGATGAAGACTTTGAGAGTGTGGAAGCGCAGGAGAAGGCGTTGGCCATCTTGACCATGGCTCTATCACCAGATATTGCTCAAGGTTTCAGAGAGTATATGTGTGCTAAGGCTTTGTGGGAAGCCCTAATTGAGGTTTATGAAGGGAACGAAGACATGCGAGAAAGTCGCCAAGACATGATGCGACAACGATTCAATATGTTCAATTATATTCCTGGAGAGACTCTTGAAGCACAGCTGCAGCGGTTCACATCTCTCAATACTGAAATGACTGTGGCTGGGATTTTCTATAGAAAGTCAGAGATAAACAAGAAGCTACTGAATGCTCTCCCAAAATCTTGGGACATGAATGTAGCGGTCATTAAGAAGACTAAGGATCTCAGCCGTCTCTCTCTCGCTGAAGTGATGGCAGTCATCAAGGCGTGTGAAACTGATGACAAGCAGTGGGAAATCAACCATGTGAACTCTTACTCAGCTGTGAACCTTGGCATCTCTTCTAACAATGCTCTTTCATCCCTCTCGTTTTCTCTTCCTTATGCAGGTCAATCATTTACTACTCCACAAGCTCAGAAGCAGACTATTCCCACTCCATCAGCTTCCTCTGCATCAGCCAAGCCCTTCTCACAGAATCAATCGTTTGTGGCTTCTCAAGTTGCTTCATCCTCAATTCGGGCTTCTTCTTCAAAGGGAAAGGAGGGTGATGAAAATCTTGCACTTGCTTCAGGGCTTGTAGATTGCTACAATGCACTCGTAGCCGGGGATCTTCCACCCCAACTGTCATTTGCCGATATTGATAAGATTCACCCTGAAGACGTTGCGGAGATGGATATTACATGGCAAATTGCCATGGCAGTCTTTAGGGTGAAACAGTTTTCCAAAAAGACTAGAAAGAACAAATGGGGGATGAGTGCTGACAAGAAGGTTGGGTTTAGCATGGGAAAGCTGTGATGTTTCAACTGCCATGAGCCAGGGCATTTTGCTCGTGATTGTCCATAGCCAGACAAAAGATTAAATAATGATACGACAATTATTGCATTCGGAAACAATCAAAGTGGCACTCAAATGAACAACAAGAAGGATATGGTCGCTCAGTCATTTGACTGGGAGGATCAGATGCAGGTGCTGAACTTTTCTGGACTTTAAACTGCCCACCTGGCACAAGTTTGTAATGATGCTCCGGCAGAGATTGTGGTAGCTGAAGATGAGATGATGGAGCTGCAGTTTGCGTTAATGGTATCCTCTTCTCATGAACCTAATACAACTGAGGTAAGTTTACCATCATGTTCTCAAGCTTGTATTGATTATGTTAAAATTTTGCATGAGAAAATTGAGACATTAGATAGTGAGGTAGAAAGCCTTAAGATCCTTCGTGAACTTAATGATTCATTAAAAAGGGAAGTAGAAGACCTTAGATATGAAGGTTACCAACTTAGAAAAGGTCAAAAACCAATTAAAGCCCAATTGGAATGAAAAATAAAGGAGTTTAGGAGACTTTAGGGAGGGCCGGTCCAGACGGTGGGCAACCCGGGTGACCGCCCAGGGCCCACGACTCCTGGAGGCCCAAAATTTATGGGCTATATAGTGTATATATATAAAAAATTATTACCAAAATGATTTTTAGGGCCTAAAGTTGGTTCAAACATAAACTAGCTCAAAAGATAAAAAATTTAGTTTGGTTCTTATTGTTAATTGAATGTGTTTATAGTCAATAATAAATTATATTTTTTTGAATCTTTATTATATTTATCTTTAAGGGGCCATTTTTTTTCTTTTAGCCCCGGGCCCCATATACATTTGGACCGGCCCTGACTTCTGCAAGACTACAATAATAAATGCGAAAATTATGGTTATGTAGTGAAATAGAACGCTGAACCAGAAGCTGAAATTGAGTCTTCAAAGGGCAAATTTGAAACCGCTGATTTTGATTTTAGGAAATTTGATGTCTCGAGTGAGGTAGTTGAAAATATGATAGACCACTGCATGCGATTTAAGAAAAATCAATCAAAGGGTTTAGGTTATAATCAAGCACCTCCTCCTTTCAATCATTCATATCAGCAGAAGCCCCTATCCAAAGAAGAGATTGCCAATGAATCATTCATGGTTTATAGCAAGCCATCTGGTTTTGTTTCGGGAGGATTTATTAATGTTGAAAGTACTAACATTTCTACTTCTCCTGCAGATCAATCCTTGAATCAGTCAAAGCACGAAGTTGAAGAATCTGTTTCTGAAAATAAAACTGAGTCCGAACCTGAAGTTTTAGTTTTTAATAAAGACAATAATTTTTCTGATGTTTTAAGTGACAATGTTTTTTGTGGTGGTGTTTCTATTACTTCTGATATTGTTTTGAATGGTTTGAAAAAGTCTATTTTGAACAATTTGGTTGACAATTCTGATGTCCGTGATAATAATTTTGAAGAACCACCAATTTCACAAACTTCTCCATCTAACGTACCCTCACTTGCCTCACAACCTAATTCTTGTTCATATTCTTGTGAGAGAAGCAAGGGTGATAGTATGGAAAACTAATCTAATCAATGTAGCACAAGTTATAACAATAACAAACAGATTTATTTCAATTGTTGTGCTGGTGGTAATATAGCTAGAAATTGTCAAAATCGTATGTTTGTACATTTCGAATTTCCAAGAGGAGCGAAAGACTCCAGAGGAAGGTCTTTAACTAGAATGTCCTCTAGAAATCGTTCCCGGAATGATGATTGGAAAGATGATCAGAGTAGAAAACAAGACATTTTTTAAAAGCATAAAAAGGTTTTTTTATCACAAAGTCCCAGGCAGTTTGACAAAACCGAGCGTGGCCAAGCGAAGGTCGGTTTCGTCAAGAGGCAGCAGTGAGTCTTCAACCAAATCTGGTAGAAAACCCACATGCCTTAAGCAAACTGATAAACATTCAACCTCAAGAACACCCGGGACTATTAGAAAACCCAATTATAAATGGCTGCCCAAACTAGCTTCCAATTCATCCTCCGTTTCCTCGAAAAATTCCAAAAATTATCAATCTAAAAAGGCATCGGGGCCACCCAGGAAAGTAATGACCTGGGTTCCCACATCTAATTAAACCCACACATTTTGCAGGGACAGTTGCAGGGAAATGTCGTCAGACCCTGGTTCGTCAACATCGGCTTATCCCGGCATATGACAGGAGATATCGCCAACTGCACAACATTCAATCATTTAATGGGGGATACATCTCCTTTGTGGGTGGAGATGGAGGAAAAATCACTCAAAGAGGAACTGTCTCAAATGGGGTTTTAAGTTTCGAGAATGTTAATTTTGCTCCCGAGCTGAAGCATAGTTTGTTAAGTGTTTCTCAGATCTGTGACAAGGGCTATTCTACGCATTTCACTAATAAGGAATGCATGATTCTCAAGCTAGGCTTTGTCATCCCAGAAGAGTGGATTCTTGTCAAATCTAAAAGGGATGGAAATGCCTATGTCATTGATATGAATAGCAATCTTCCAGAAAAAGTTACGTGCCTTTTCTCCAATATCTCCGAACAAACTGTAATGTTGTGGCACAGAAGACTAGGTCATGCTAATGCCAAGAACTTGAATCGTCTTGCGAAGAATGAGATGGTCCGTGGATTGCCTGTCAAGAAGTTCGTTATGTTTGAAAAATGTGTGTCATGTGCCCAAGGAAAGCATCATAGAAAACCACACCTGCCAAAACAGGTCAACTCAATTAGCCAGTTGCTTCAACTGCTTCATATGGATTTGTTTGGACCAGTAAATGTTCTCAGGATCAACATAAATTCTTATTGTCTGGTTGTGATTGATGATTTCTTTCGGTTTATGTGAGTTCTCTTTCTATCCAACAAAGTTGGAGTTGCTGACTTGATTAAGAAATTCATATTATTAATTGAGAACCAGACTAACCATCGGGTGAAGGCGCTTCGTACCGATAATGGAACAGAGTTCAAGAATTCTGTTCTCGATCACTTTTGCGCAGAAAAGGGTATCATGCGTCAATACAGTTCTGCTCACACACCCCAACAAAATGGTGCTGCTGAAAGGAGAAACAAAACTTTAAAGGACGCTACAAGGACGATGCTGTGTGATTCAAAACTGCCAGTCTTCTTTTGGGCCGAGGCGATAAACACTGCCTGCTACGTTCAAAATCGCGTGTTGCTCTACAAAGCTCGGATGAAGACCCCATATGAAATATTATATAATCACAAGCCGTCAGTTAGTCATTTCCGTGTATTTGGCTGTCCCTACACTCTTCGTCACTTAGATACCAACCCGAAGTTTAATACCCAAGCCGATGACTGTTACTTTGTAGGGCATGCCGCTCGCACTACTTATAGAGTCTATAATAAAAAGATAAAATAGATTGTGGAATCCTATGATGTGCATTGGTTGAAAGAAAATGAGACGGACGTTAGAGTGGGTCCGGATTGGCTGTTTGATTACACATCGCTTTTCAAATCAATAAGTGTGTCTTCAAGTGGCTCATCTGGATCCGTTTCTGGTTTGAAGAAGATCTCCGAAGACGACGACGAAGAAGTTGTTTATAGACCTCCATCTACATCCTCTTCATCATTCAAGGGGAAGTCCCCGGTCTTTTCTGAAGGGGAGTCCTCTACTATGCCTGAGGGGGAGTCCTCTGTTATGCATTAAGGGGAGTCCTCTGCTATACCTAAGGGGGAGTCCTCTGCTACACCAGAGGGGGAGTCATCTACGCAACATGATAGTCCTAAATCTCCAGTCCAAAATGATACTCTTGATGCTGAAGCTACACCATCTACACCTATGGAGAGAGAGTTCATGCCCAATGACGCTTCCGCAACCACCTCAACTTTTATGGAACTACTCTTTCCTGAATTTCCCCCAAATGAGTTTGTGGCAGAGCCTTCTGGAGCGGCTCAATCAGCAAATGAAGGAGGTATCAACATTCACACTCTTCCTGTCTCTCTCAATGATATCAGCCAAGAGATACCTTCAAGAATTCAACACGATCATCCAATCGATAACATCATTAGTCAGCTGGGCGACGGTGTTAAAACAAGAAGTCATAGTGAAGATGTTAATACCTGTCTCTACTCTTGCTTTATCTCTCAAATAGAGCCCAAGAATGTTGAAATGGCTCTGAATGAGCCCACCTGGGTAGACGCATTGCATGACGAACTGCATCAATTTGAAAAACTCGATGTTTGGAAATTAGTTGAGTTACCAAAGGGAAATAAGTCTCTTGACACAAGATGGGTTTATCGTAATAAGCAGGACGATTCAGGAGTCATTGTGCGAAATAAAGCTCGACTGGTGGTTCGCGGGTTTCGGCAAATCGAGAGTCTTGATTACACTGAAGTTTATGCTCCTGTAACTCGCCTGGAGGCTATCCGTATCTTTCTAGCATATGCTTCTTACATGAAATTTACCGTGTATCAAATGGACGTCAAGACTACCTTCTTGTATGGTAAGGTGAAGGAAGAAATCTATATTAATCAACCTCCTGGGTTTATTGACTCAAAATTTCCTAATCATGTCTACAAGTTGGACAAGGCATTGTATGGGTTACATCAAGCTCCTCGAGCGTGGTACGCAACTCTAACAAAGAATTTGCTCGAGCATGGCTATTCACGTGGCACCATTTATCATACTTTGTTTATCAAGTATGTCGGAAATGATCAAATTCTTGTGCAAATCTATGTTGACGACATCATCTTTGGGTCAACCAGTCCGCAGCTCGGCAAAGAATTCGAAGATGTAATGAAGAAACGGTTCGAAATGAGTTTCTTGGGAGAAATGACCATGTTTTTGGGGCTTCAGGTTTAACAGAATTCAGCCGGAATCCTGCTACATCAAGCCAAGTATGTGGAGGATATTATTGAGAAGTTTGAGTTTCACGATGCTAAATCTGCTTCAACACCAATGGCTGAACGACCTCTTCTGACTCCAGATCCTAAAGGAGAATCCGTAGATCAGACTCACTATCGATCGATGATCGGATCGCTGATGTATCTTACTGCAAGCCGACCTGACATCATGTTTGCAGTTTGTCAATGTGCACGTTATCAGGCTAATCCTAAACTTTCACATCTTATTGTTGTCAAAAGAATCTTTCGGTATATCAAAGGGAGCCCAAAATTGGGTCTTTGGTATCCGAAGAATTCTGAATTTGATCTTTATGCTTTTGCTGACAGTAATTATGGAGGCTGTGAGCTTGACAGGAAATCAACTTCAGGAAGATGTCAATACCTAGGTGACAGACTAGTTTCGTGGCAATGCAAGAAGCAACACAATGTCTCAACTTCCACAGCGGAGGCAGAATACGTTGAATTATTTAGAAACCCCCCCTTTATTGTGATAATGAAGTTGCTATTCAAATTGCCAAAAACCCAGTCCAATATTCTAAAACCAAGCACATCGACATTAAAATTCATTTCATCAGAGACTGTTATGAAGGTTCGCTAATCTGGCTGGAACAGGTCCACACTGATAATAATGTGGCGGATTTGCTCACAAAGCCATTTAACAAAGCTCGCTTCGATGTGCTTGTAGGTTTTCTGAAAGTGATTCGTTTTGAGGATTAAGTTTTTTATCTTTTTTTTTTTAATTCTTCAATTCTATTTTCAATTTTATTTTTATTTTTAATTTTATTTTATTTTATTTTTTAATTTTTAATTTCTTAGGATAGATTAAATTTGCGCAGTTCACTTTCTTTTATTTTTATTCTCATCCATGCACTAATTTAGGGGGAGAAATAATCAAAAATCCAAAAACAATAAAAAATTCCAAAAATCCAAAAACAATCAAAAATAACCAGAAAATTAAAAATATTGCTGATAGTTTTGTTTGTAGGTGTTGTGAAGGGAAATGAAATTAGCAAGTGATAACGGGCAATCTGAATCGGTGTAACGTACCTATGTTGAATCGTCTACGTTTTGTGTTCGATGCGCTGGTAGGCACGAAAGATTTTAAATGGACTTGACTAGGGAAAGTTGAACCTAATGAATTTAAGGACTTGACAAACTTTGATCTAGTTAGATCCGTTTAACCTGACTTCACGACGCTCGGATAGGTTGAGCAGGGAGATTTACATGGGAATCTACCGATCACATTAAATAACCCGTATCTAGAACTGTGGATTCACTTTTCCTCGATGTGCGGATTCTGTTCTTAATTCTGGTTGGATGGGACGACTGGTAAATTCCGATAAATTAGGTCTGTAGAAAATTGTTTTCTTTCTTTCTGTCTTTTAGTCATATGTTGCATATGCAACTCTATTTCTCTACATATTATATCTATGAAATTCTTCTTATCTGTTAGCCATATGTTGTTTCCTTTGCATGACTAACAATCTGACCTGGAACACAGCATATGCAACCTTCAACTTTTCAATCTCTCTAAAAGTATAAGTAATAACAATCTGGATCTATCCTCTCTCTTAATGATTGTCTGCTCACTCGATGTAAGGAGTACTCTGGAAGTCCTTGATGGTTAGGGCATATCAGGAAGCGGGAAACACGTTCTTGTACAATTAAAATTGAACACATGCAGATTGTCTGTAGATCTCGCTGCTAGATTTAGGTGGACAACAATATCCCTGGTTGTAGTCAGTTAAATGGCCATAAGAAAAATCTATTTAAGAATTAGGGTCAATCATGATAATAAAGTTATAATTAGATTTATGCATGTATCATATCATTGGTAAAATGTCCAAATCTTGTCACAAATGTTTCGTGTTTAAGTGGACCACAATACTGGCGATCAATCAGACGAAGATGTCAAGATAAGAGTACCGACAAGTGGAATAAGGTTGTCCAACAACTTTGATCCCAGAGTCACAAATTCAGTCACGGTAGTTATATTTTGAGATTATGTTTTAGTTGAAGCTAAATTATTTTATTTTACTTTATTTTATTTTGTTTTTATTTTTATTTTTATTTCAATTTTTAGCTGTTAAAATTTATAAGTTTTTTATTTTTATTTTATTTTTATTCTATTATGCATAATTAAATTTATTTTATTTTAAATTTTATTTTTGTTTTGTTTTTTAAATTTTACCTTTAGTAAAAATCCTCAAAAGAATTATTTTTAAATTTTTTAACTGTGTTGGACTCTGCTTTATACTCTGTGGTTATCAGGTAAATGGTAAACGGGTATAAAAACGGTTTACCGCCAGAATCACCCTCATATCTTTGTTTCCGACCGCAAACATCCCTCCCACTCTCTCTCTTCAAAAAAATTTCTGTCAAATCTTGCAAATCTAATCCGATAGTCTCGAAGGTAATGAGTTCTAGATCAGGAATATGTATTTTATTGTAATAGCCCGAAATCTCAGGTATTGTTTAATTATGTTTTTGGGGTGAGTTAAGAGGGGACTCGGCGAGTTGGAGCCTAGACTCGCCGAGTAGGATCGCAGACTTGGTCGCGGGTCCGCGACTGGACTCGACGAGTCCAGATATGGACTCGGCGAGTCGACGCTGTTCAGCAGAAACCCTAACCGTTCGGTTTTGGATCGTATATAATGCTCTTATAGGCCGTCATTGTCCGTCTTTAGTCGATTGAGAGGAACCCTAAACGGCTGTGGGCATCTAGAGCAAGATTGGAGGATATTAGGGCTTGAAGAAATTGTTGGGCAAGGAGGAGAAGGGTTTTGGCTAAAGGAACAGCAAGGGATTCGAGTTCTGCAGTTTGGAGACACAGAGAGGGCATATTCCAAGTAATATTTCGGATTCCTTTCTGTTATTTTGATGTGTATACGAATCTAGGGTTTATGAAACCCATTTAGTGATTAGATGGGTTATTATGTTATTACCCAGACGTTCATACCCCAGTAATAAGGTGTTTAGAAGTCCAGAAAGTCCCATGATTGTATATCTCGGGACCATACGTAATTCAGGAAGCAGTTGATCGTCTGCATGGCATGGACTCGCCGAGTTGTTCTTCAGACTCGGCGAGTAGCTTGAAGATTTACTGGGACTCGCCGAGTTGTTCTTCAGAGTCGGCGAGTGGAGTCGGGGTGGCCCCGCGATTCTTCCAGGAGTAACTCATCGGATCGAGGAGGATACTCGACGAGTAGATAAGGAATCTCAGAAAGTTGGAGGACGTCTAGACTCGCCGAGTCGCCATGGTACTCGCCGAGTCCGGTCGAGTTGACCGTTGACCGTTGACCAGTGTTGACCTAAGTCTGACTTCTTAGGGATAGTCACACTTAGAAGATATAAGTATTAATGAGATATGTGATGTTATAGGGAGGTTGTAGCTCGTCGGTTGTGCACGAGTCATTTCAGGATTTGCTAGCGTTCAGCTTTTACGAGGTGAGTCTTCTCACTATACTGTACCCGGAAGGGTTTGACTGTGTGACCGGAAGGTCGGATATGATATGTGATATGTATGCTATATGTGGTAAGTTATTTGTTATATGTGCTATGTATGTTATGGGCCGGAAGGCGATTATATTATGGGCCGGAAGGCAATATGTTATGGGCCGGAAGGCGATATGTTGTGTGATGGACCGGAAGGTCGGCGTGGGTAGGACCGGAAGGTTTACCCAGCAGGGACGGAAGTCCCCTGAGACACATGGACCGAAAGGTCGGGCCTGGAAAGGCGTATGTGCGTAAGTTGTATATTGGGGAACTCACTAAGCATTTATGCTTACAGTTGTTGTGCATGTATTTCAGGTACTAGCGAGGACTGTGGGAAGGCGCCGGCGTGATCGATACACACTGAAGACTGCTTTTATGATCTTGGGATTTTGACTATTTGTATTTGACAGAATACTTAAACTATTTATGCCTTGTTATGAATGGAAATAATTATATTTAAAAAAAAAAAGAAAAATCAGAAAAATTTGTTTGAAAATTTGCGTTGTTACATTTATTGTGTGATTAACCGAGTTATCGAAGCAGACTCCGAATGATTGATAGTTTATTGTCCCGATTTGCGACCGTAAATCCTTAATTAACCGCAATCTTCATGTGCTGTTCATAAAATCTGTTCGTCGACCGTAAACCTAGTTCATTGGCCGCAAACTCTATTCTTGGGCCGCAAAGTGGTGTTGACCGCAAATTAGTGTTGACTGCAAATTTAAAATTGATTTAAATGAAAGTTTTTTTTTAATTTTTGACTCAAATTTTTTAAATAAAAACAAAATTAATATTATTACTTTTGGGATCAAAATTAAATGAAAATTCTTGTTGTTCGTTTGGCTTCTTCTTCTGTCTTACTTTGTATGGTTGAGTGCAGGGTAATGGGGAACCTCAAAGTTGCAGATATGCACAATCTTGCTATTGTCTTGGCGGATCGTCTAGCTGTTCACTCGGATTTTCGGTTGATGATTCACAGACTCTGGGAGTGCTGTTTGGCATCGGCTATTACAATAAATCCTGTTGTTTACAAAAATTTAATTAAAGAATTATGGGCGACTGTCAACATGGATATGAGTGATGCCGGTCAGTTTACTGTTAAAGCTAAAGTTCAAGGACACGAAATTGTGATTAATGAAAGCTTTATCAGAGAGATGCTGCTGATTGACGATCAACCTAATTACCCTACGGAGATTGGGATTGAAGACACTCAGAGAATTCTAAGGAGAATGAGTTATGAAGGCACCTCACCTCCAACCTTAAAGAAGCTCTTACATCCGTATTGGAGATTGTTAGCACACGTGTTCGTTAGCTGCATTTCAGGGAGAAGATCAGGAGCAGCTGAGATTTCTCAAAGGAATACTAGTGCAATTGTTTCTCTCACCGCAGGAGTGAAGTTCAACTTTTCGAGATTCATCTTGGATGAATTTGTTGTGAACATTCAAGCTTCAACTCGGGATACTTTCTTATTATATCCTAGATTCATTCAGCTATTCATCGATGCTCAGTTTCTGGATGTGAGAAAAGAAGGTGATATTTTGGATATGAAATCATTGGGTCCCCACACGGTAGGACTCATCAAATAGAATCGAAAAGGAAAGTTTATTTTTCAAGGAAAATACCTGCTTGAAAAGTTTGGAAAGTTCACTAAACTGAATGAACCTACAAAATCTTATGGTTCATCTGACTAGGCTTCTTCTGAGCCTGCATCTTCTGAGAAGTCATCTCCAAACAACATTGTTATTGATGTATCTGAGGATGAAAGTACTGAAAATGAAGATACTCCTACTCCTGACGCTCATATGGAAGAGGAACATGGCGTAATGTTTAATCGTGCTCAAGGTGATGATTCAGGAATGAATGTGGAGTTTGAAGCAAATATTGAGGGTGATAAAAATGATTCCTTTAGTGATCTTGATCTCACTGGTTTTGATCATGATGACATTGCAGCTTCTCTAGCCAGTAGTGCTAACTTGGTGTTGAATGAGAATCTTGACACAATCTTTAACAATGTCGATGAACTTGTTCTTCCAACAACGGAGACAAGGGAGTCTAATGAAGTTTTTGAAACTGCAACCCCTACTTCAAACCAAATGGCAAATATTTCCACTCCAATGGAGACGGTTATGGGATTTCCCCTCCTATTTCTGTTCCTTTTACTCCAGATCTATTTGTGAGTGATTCTGCAACAACACAATCTGGTCAACCTCCATTGAAAAGACAAAGAAGGGATCGGAGGCAGAGTGAGTTAATTACAAGTCTCGTTAGCGGCCTCCCAGTACCACCTACTACTACTCCCATTCTTACCACAACCAAACTTTTTACTATGGGTCCAGAAACTGTTTCTGATGTTGGTGGTCCCTCTATTCCACATGGGTTTACTCCCCCTCGATCTGATCACGATGAGGCTTCTGTGATATTAGCCATGCATTTGGCTGAGGAGCAATTTTGTATGCCTTCTCCTCGCGGTAAAGGTATTTCTATAGGGGATGGTGGTTCTGGAGGAGATAACCTAACTATCTCAGGGCTACAGAAGGAGATATCAGTGATGAGTCAGAAAAACATTGAGCTTGACATTCATGTGTCAGATCTTCAAGCTAAAAATTGTCTGACCTTCAATCTGATAATTCAAAGCTTGGTATGCAAGTAGCTGATCTTACTAAGGACAAAGATCTAAAGTCAAAACAGATTTCTGCTCTTCAAGATCACTTCAATATCTTGACTTCAAGCTATTTTTAGCTAAAGAAGAAGCTTGAGGAAGACCCTCAGTGATAAATACCAGACGTCTGCTGATGAATACAAGATCAATCTACATGTTCAAGACTTTCCAGTTACTTTGCCAACTGGTCAAACATCAGGAGCGGTTAATCGTGTGGAAGATGAGCCTCCTCAAGCCCCCCATGTTTCAGCACCCATTCGCGATGCACAAGAGGAAGCAGCTAAGAAAGGGCAACTACTGTTTAAAAGAAAGCCTAATCAGAATGCTTCATGGGATGAACCTATGATTACAATGACTGATCTTGAAGTCGTTCGATTCAGAGATACTTTCGGTGATAGATCGGGAATTTTTTCGTGGGGATTTCATGATCCTTTCAAGATGTGGATCGTGCTAATGAAAAGTGGTAACTCTGAGCTTTACAGAGATAGTCATGATTTCAGTTCATGGACTAGGGTCGATCTGACAGAATTGTCTCGAGCTCCTTTCTCTAATCTCACAAACAATCAACAAGCAACTCAGTTCAAGCACTTCCTTGAAGATCAAGTTAAGAAAGGGTTTCCTGCCATGAAAATTGTTGAGTCCGTTATAGTAGAGCATTCTAATATCATTGATCCTAAACTGACAAGCCTCTGCAAGTCGTGATGTGGCCTGCAACCAAGCAGGTCAAACAATTCCATGTGCTTCAAAATTATCAAGATGGATCTCTAAGTTCAATGGAGTGTTGGGTTTTCGATGACATTACTTCCGCTGCGATCATCAAGCTCAAGAATGGATGCATTCGACTCTATGATCGAAGAATTCTGTTATAATTCCGAAAATGGGATATTCATCACCTAAGTAACTTTCAGATTTTGGTTGCAGAGGATACTTTTGAGGATGCTGCGAAGGTGTATACAACTATGGTTGTTAAGATTCTTAACAAGCGTATGTGGAATGGGGCAATGGGACAAGCAGACGTTATGGTGGTCAATAAAGGTTAACTTCAAGCTAGCACCAAACCAAGGGGGAGATTGAAGGGCTCAATTTAGTGGTTTGGTCTAGGCTTTGCAATGTAATAGTAGTTTGGTTTAGACGGAGTATGTTAGTAGGTGTTATAGCAAGTTTATGGTTTGTAATGAGTTTACGGCCGTAAACACCTTACGGCCGTAAACTCTTCTCGGTCGTGGTCCCTATAGATATAGGGTTAGTCAGACTATTTTGCTTGTTGATGCCTTATTGTTCACGGCTTTCTATCGAGTTGTACCAGACGTTTATAGCTATAAAACGTGTGCAAGCTTGATTTATTTTCTTTTTCGTCTCTATTCTTTTTTTGTGTAATTGTGTTTGCTATTGATCACTGGTAAGATCCGTTCTCAGGACGTTACACGAGGACGCCGATCTAATCAGATTAATAAGCACATCAACCCGTACATGTACAAATATCAGATATAACTATCTCACAGATCATCGATCATAGTAATCTCTCATAACCAAAACACCGACCTAACCAGGTCACTAACATATCAATCCTAACGGATCATAAGAACATGACAACATATTGTCTATCTGGATACCGATCTAACATATCATAACCACATGTAGCATACCATAACAATAACAACTAAAGGGCCTGCCTTGGTGCCGTAGACCCTATCGATATAGTGAGGATAACTCACCTCGCAGATGTCGACACGAAAGGTAAACTCCAACTCTCGGACCACTTGACACAGGCTCCACCACCTATCATCATAGTACGTCGTACTCATAAGTCCTTAACCTTATAAGGTACCCCATAACCCACTAGTCAACCCCTGGGCAAAGTCAAAGTCCTCTATCAAGGTCAATAGTCCATGTTGACCTCAACTCGCCGAGTACACCCAACTACTCGCTGAGTCCCTTGAAACACAATCCACATTGCCGAGTCATCGAGGTGACTCGTCGAGTTCCTTTAAATCCCGATTAGCCCTTAAGGCCACCCATCGAGTTCCCTCCCAACGACTCGACGGGTTTACGCGCGAACATATTCTAGGTTAAAACTCATCCGACTCGTCGAGTTGTTCTTCAACTCATCGAGTCTCATAACAATGTTTATCGGACTCGCTGAGTTGTTCAACCAACTCGTCGAGTTCAATGGCCATCTTCATGCGACTCGTCGAGTCCATTCAGTCCTGTTTCCATATAGATCTATTTTGAGCCATGCAGCGGCTCTAAATCATAGATCCAAGCTTCTAGGGCTTGCTTATCACATAAAGTTGCAAACTTTACGTGCATGCATGGCTTTAAAGGCTCAAAATGGAAAATCTAAGCTACTGATGGGTCTTTATGCACAAAGGGGACCTCAATCACGACTAAAGTTGCAACTTTATGCTTCTAGAACACAAAGAGAGTCCAGATCTGAAGTTACAACTTCAGATCTAGCCCATAACTCATCATACCAACTTGATATTCCATGAAAACCCTAAACTCACCCAATAAAGGAGATCTATAAGGAGAATGACGGTTTAGGTACCTTTGGAAGTTGATATCTGAGATGAGTGTTGATTCCCACACTCCAATTGCTTCACTATCCTTCTCCACCAAGTCTTCTCCCTCCAAGGACTCTCTTTCAAGCTTCAAACACACACAAGGCACACACACACACGAATAAGGCTCTCAAGGGTTCTTTGGAACTGTACGGGGGGTCCAAGGGAGGTTAAGGTCCCTTTGAATAGGGGTGCAAACCCCGAGAATTAGGGTTTCACTTGACAGCTCCTACTCGCCGAGTCACAATATGGACTTGTCGAGTAGGTCACTTATCCTGCGATCCTTCTCGATGCTACTCGACGAGTAAGTAAACCAACTCGCCGAGTAGGGCCTAATCCAAAAACTCATATTAGCAATACCTGAGAATCGGGGCGTTACAAAAAAAAATAAGGTGAAAAAGCCGATACATAGGGAGGAGATAAGAGGGTTAGGTAAGGAGAGTTAGAAGCGAATGGATGAGTAAAAATTGAATTAAATCATTATACATTATGGTTTATTATTTGTATCTCTTAATATGAAGGATTTGAGGTTAAATGCTTATTAAGGTATAAAGATACATATATATATACATATATATATATATATATATATATATATATACATATATATATATGTATATGTATATATATATATATATATGTGTGTGTGTATATATATATGTGTATATATATATATATATATATATATATATATATACAGAGGAGGGTTCAATTAAGAAAAAAATTATATATATTTGTGAATTAATCATCCATCTTCGTCAGAAACACATTCATCAACATCATTCAACAGCAGACAAAAAAATTTGTTTTTGGTTCTTTCAATCCAACCTTCAATTATGCTTGAATACGAGCTTATATCTTCAACATCTACGATTAATTATACTCGTAGTGTCATAGATCAACGTCATCAATAATCAACAACATATTCACTCTATATCATTCATTCAACATCGATCATCAAACAAAACTTTGAAATTAAGGTTAGAGAAACATCAAATCATTTTTTTTAAGAAATTTCATATAATTCTCTATCAATGTACTATTTTGTATGTTTTAAATAGTCAAAGTATCATGTTTTTTGCATTTTTAAAAAAGCTTACTTGTATGCACTCCAACTGTTTGATGAAATGCATCAACTAAATTGCCACATTATATTCATATATGAATATGTTTTCGCACCTTAATCAATATATGATTACTAAAACACAAAACAAATATACAAATTTATATGTTATTCATATGTGAATAACATATAAAAATTATATATATGTGAATATACCTTGTAATATTCATATGTTAATATCATGTGCAATATTCATATGTGAATAAACTGTGTAATATTCACATATGAATATATCATCTAATATTCATAAGTGAATATATCATTTAATACTTACAAGTGAAAATACTATGTAATATTCACAAGTGAATGCATCGTTTAAGATTTAAATATGAATATACTGTATCATATTCACAAGTGTGTATACTATATATTATCCATATGTGAATATACTGTGTAATATTCATGAATGAATATACCATGTAATATTTAGATGTGACTAGAATGTGTAATATCCACGAGTAAATATTTCATATAATATTGATATGTGAATCTACCATATAATATTCATATGTGAATATATTGTGTAATATTCATTTGTGAATATACCATGTAATATCACATGTAAATATACAATATAAACAACATATATCATATAATATTCACATATGATTATACATTCATGTGTGAATATACCATGTGATAATTAGAATGTGATAAATCGCTATTATTATGAATTAAAATCATATATTAAACATTTTTTATGTGTATTCACATGTTTTTCAGGTATCGTTATAACTCAATAAAAGAATAACATTTCAATCAATGGTTGGTTCATATCCCGATGGTTGACGATTGGTTGACGTAATTGAGAAGATATCATTGACGAAGACAATATGTTTTTTATTCACATGTAAATGTTATACAATTTAATATATTCTTCCTTTTGATCGTGTTAAATTCAAATGCAAATGATATTCAATAACCAATACAATCTTGTTTGTCTTAGTATAATGCTGATTTTACATGTAAAATAATATTGTTACAATATACAAAAAAACTATTCACAAACCTATTCTTATAGTGTATTATATATATATATATATATATATATATATATATATATATATATATATATATATATATATATATGAATGTTGTATTCACAAAATAAATAAATCAACATGTATAGTTTATTCATATAATTAAAAATAACAGATTAGAATGATGTTTTTACTAGGATTGAATTTAGTAACATAATCATTAAATATGTTGTAATGATTTCTAAACTTTATTCATATATGAATAAATAACATGTTATGATGATGTCATCACTAGTAGCAATGAAAATTCAGTGACATCATCAAAACAATTTGCCGCAATGAAGTTTAGTATCGGAATTGGACAAAATTTGCATATTTGATGTAAAATGGTGTGACTTACAAAACTCACTGCTTCACGCTGACGTATGGTGTTTTTCGGCCATTCGGAACTGTTTAGGGCCTCAAAATGACGTTTTTCTATTTTTATAATTTTTTGAAAAATTTTTATCATTTATTCACAAATGAATATAACATTAAGAAAAATATATATGTTTATATAATTATTTTGTTAACCTAAAAAGATTAGTTGTACGTGAATAGATATATATTCTTATCAAATACTTTTTTATCTTTAATTTTATACATTTTGTAGTCCTCGGTTTTACTGACAGTTTTATTTATTTGTGAATAGTATATATATATATATATATATATATATATATATATATATATATATATATATATATATATATATATATATATATATATATATATATATATATATATATATATATATATATATATATTCATTTGTGAATATTACATATGTTCACACGCGGATATAATTCTTTTATGTTTTTCACATATGAATTACAAACTTGCTTAGGACCTTAAAATGACGTATTACCTGTATTCATTTTATGAATATTAGTTGTATTCATTTGTGAATATTATATGTATTCGCATGTGAATCTATTTTTTATATATTATTTACATATGAATTACATACTTGCTCTGTGTTTTTAAAAGATATTAGATATACATTGATTCTCGTGTAAAGGCATATCCACTTGTGAATATTACGTGATATATTTAGTTTATGCATTTTCATCGAAGCCAATAATTACTAAAGAAATCAAATCCTGTCAACATCGACTAATTATTAATAGGTTTATATCAAAAATTGTGAAAAAAATGTATGAAAAATGAAGTTTTTCAAACTTGAAAAATGATTTTAAAAAAATTCTTCAAATATATGGGTATGTTGATGAACTTTCGATTGCTATATGTTGTTTGATATTGGTGAAGGTTCCTTTGATGTAGTTTCGATGATTGGTGATCGCTAAATGATGTGACATCGATAAATATGGATTATTTTTAACGATTTTGCTTGATGTCAACAAAACTGGACAAGATTGAATCATGATTTACACTTAATACTACAAATATATGTTTTTAGTGACAAATCACAACATTTTGATGAATAAACAAAGATTTAGATGAAGAATTGACATTTTTATGAAGTATCGATGTCTTTTTTTTTGAAGAACATGTGACTTTGATAGCGAATAAGTAGTAGAACGTATGATGTTGATGAAGAACATATGATATTGATGAAGAACACAAAGGAACAATCGAGATGAATGAATAACATATGGTGTTGATGAAGGTTAATATATCATATTTACAAGTTTGTCACCATGTATTTTATGCTAAGCTGTTAATTAAATGATTGACTAAGAATGATTCTTCCATTCTCAACCTTTTTTGTTTTCTCTGTTGAAATTACTTCTCTCTCTCTCTCTCTCTCTCTCTGTATATATATATATATATATATATATATATATATATATATATATAAGTTTAGGTTCTATGGAAAACAAAAAAACCCTAAAAATCATTAAAATGCATTAAAAAAATACTTAGAAATCACAAAACTTTTTTTTCAATTTTTTTATTAAAAAATCGCAACTATTAGGTCAAAATCGCTGAGAAAAATTTTTTAAAAAAAAAATTCTTTCCGCAAAATTGTAAAAAATGCTGCGATTTTTTGATAAAAAAATTCAGAAGATGTTTTGTGATGTCTTGGAATTTTTTTATGCATTTTTATTATTTTAGGGTTTTTTTTTCCAAATAACTCTTCCTTATATAGTAAAAAATGCTGAGATTTTTATGCATTTTTGTGATGTCTTGGAATGTTTTGTGATGTCCGGAAAAGTATGAATCCTACAAAAATGACATGGAAGATGACTCCACAAAGCCATATATAGTACTTTTTGTCCATTTTTTTTTTACTTTGGGACAAGTTCGGTGACAAAGATAAAGATTCAAAGAAGCTTTTAACACGTCCAAGTGCTGGTAAGAGTAATTTCGGTGATAAGAATAGTGAGTCAGGATCTTTTAATCATTTAGTAAAAGAAATTGGGTCTTGATTGGGGTACGTAAAAACAAGGGAAAGCCCGTGGATTTGGATTTCGACAGGGAGATCACATATTCCCCTGTCGGGAAGCCTGCCAATTCGTTGACACATGAAATTGGGGGGTATTTGTGGAACAACGTCCCTTTCAACGTATCTGGTTGGGACAATGTTTCCCCTGCGTTAAGGAATGCAACAGTTGTGCATCTAAAGGTAACTTGGCTAATATTTTAAGTGTAGTTGTGATTGTTATTTCATTAACTAACTTTTTGTATTTTTAGAATAAGTCTGATTTGGATAAGGTTAACTTGGATCCGGAGCGTGCACAATTGTTGCGGAGCATTGATTCGAGTCTTGCAAAAGTGTACAGAGGCCGAAAAAGTAAAGCCTATTCTTATTTTAAGGAAATCGGGGGGCCTGCGGATATCCCAATGACACAAAACAACCCACCCCCCCCCCCCCCCAATGGTATGTCACCAGAAAATTGGGCGAAGGCAGTCGAACATTTTCAATCGCCCGAATTTTTAAGGCGTTCGGCGTCAAACAAAGAAGTCCATGCAAAACAACTAGTTGTAAACAGAGGGGGGTCGAGCTCGTATAGTAATGCATGCTTCAAAGAAGTAAGTTATGGTATATTTAAATGTTTATTTAAATTGTAATTAACCTAATTTTTTATGTTAAATATGATATCAATCGAATTGAAGCATTCCGTAAGGCTAATTCCAATCGCCAAGGGGTGTTTCATAGTCCTGCAGTCGAGCAACAATACGTAAATAGTTAATTTGTATTTCATATAAGTGATTATATCGTCAAGCGTATTTAGTAATCTAATTTTTATGATGTTTATCATTTTTTGAAAATATAGAATGCTTTACTTCAGAAGATCAATCAACAAATCCAAACTTCTTCTTCAGCAAGCGGTCTAATGCCAAGTGATACAAGAAAATGTTTTGAAAAAATATTGGGTGTTCGATGCGGACATATTAGAGGCATTGGGCGTAAACCTCCTATCGTTATGTCTATGTACGATCAGGAATAACCGATGACACAAGAACCACCACAATCACAGGTAATTGTTTGTTTAAGTTGAAAAGTATAATGCTATAATGGAAAAACGAAAAAAAAGTAGGATGCCATAATGATATGTTTGTAATCGTTTGTTTTGTATATAATGTAATGCTATAATGGTTTGTTTGTTATAGTTTGATATGTTGATATTTTGTAGTTTTGTAATTTTTGGAAAGTAGAATGCTATAATGGTATGTTGGTTATGGTTTGATATGTTGATATTTTATAGTCTGGTAATTTTCGGGAAGTAGAATGTTACAATGATATGTTGGTTATGGTTTAATGTTGGTTCTTCTTCAGCAAGCGGTCTAATGCCAAGTGATACAAGAAAATGTTTTGAAAAAATATTGGGTGTTCGATGCGGACATATTAGAGGCATTGGGCGTAAACCTCCTACCGTTATGTCTATGTACGATCAGGAATAACCGATGACACAAGAACCACCACAATCACAGGTAATTGTTTGTTTAAGTTGAAAAGTATAATGCTATAATGGAAAAACGAAAAAAAAGTAGGATGCCATAATGATATGTTTGTAATCGTTTGTTTTGTATATAATGTAATGCTATAATGGTTTGTTTGTTATAGTTTGATATGTTGATATTTTGTAGTTTTGTAATTTTTGGAAAGTAGAATGCTATAATGGTATGTTGGTTATGGTTTGATATGTTGATATTTTATAGTCTGGTAATTTTCGGGAAGTAGAATGTTACAATGATATGTTGGTTATGGTTTAATATGTTGATATTTTGTAGTTTGGTAATTTTTGGAAAATAGAATGCTATAATGATTTATTGGTTATAGTTTAATATGATTTTGCAGTTTGGTAATTTTTGAAATGTATAATAGATATGTTGGTAATATATTTTGTTTTCTTTGTAGTTGGCAATGCTGCAAACGATACTGAAGGACTAGACAGGTTTTGCGGCATTGGAAGAGGGTTTCTTTCATTGCAACCACCAAATAATGAAGGAAATGATAAGAGTGATGGCAAGGAGTAGGAATTTTAAGATTTTATGAAATGTTTGTTTATAAGAATACTTTAGGTTATATAGACTAATATTTTATAAATATTATATTGTTTTTGGTTGTGTATGGGTTAAATGTAACATATTTTATACAATTATGGATTAATATTTCATAAAATTGTAACAAAAAAAATGAAAATAGTTTTTGCAGCGACGCTTGTGGCAGCAACATGTAAGTATTAGTGGCGACGAGTTTTTAGCAGCGACAATGAAGTATTAGCGGCGACAGTTAAGTACTAGCGGCGACTAAAAGAGCATTAGCGACGAAGCATTAGCGGCGACATATTTGCAGCGACGTGTCGCCGCTAATACCTTTAGCGACGACAATCCCGATCTTTTGTGGCGATATCCGTCGCCGCTAATGTCCGTATTTCATGTACTTGGTTGGGGTCAGTTGTTTAGTTTGACGGATTTAGAGGTTGCAATACGGCAATACCATATATCAGTCTTGTATTCATTTTCTCACATGCTGATGCAGTTTTGAAAAATAGAAACAAATCCCAGCCTTTTCTGCTGCAATGATTAATTTAAATAAAAGGGATAAATGTCATTACATAAATATTGTAATTGATAAATCAAATCTCCGGCTGAAAAATCAACACCCAACAAATATTGTTTCCTACTTTCCATTAATTACAACCACATCATTTCCTAATATTCCTCTAAGAAAAAGTAATTTTCTATTATTTTTGTTCCTACAAATCCTTCTATCTAACTAAATAATAATGACATTTTTTATATTAATGTATTAAAATATCATTAAATGAACATTAAATGATACACATGTCATGATTTAATTGGGTAGAAAGAGTTGTAGAAAGAAATACCAAGAGGATATTTAATGTATCTTTCCGTTTTAATTTTCTGAGTAGTTCTTGAATTTCCACAAGAAAAATTATATCCACACACTAAAGAAAAAAACACGATCATGAAGTTGTGGATATCTGCAATTGAAATCCCCAATAAACACTTTGAAATGAATTGTATCGTTCATTGTTTACTTCGTTTCAACCATCATATTATTTCCGTAACATTTTAGCATGTGTCGTATTTGGTTTTACTTATTTTTCCTTGTTCTTGATAATATTTTGTTTTAACATATAGAGTGGAGCAATGATGCTTGTGTTTCGAAAGAACGCTAACCTAAATCACAACTGATTTGGATCTATTTTTATCAAAACTATAAACTTTTAAAGGTTCAATATCAATATGTACTTAATAATAGCCTCATATTTCCTATCCTCATATAAACAAAAACACTTGTACTAACAAAAATATCCTAGTGGAAAGGTAATATGAAACGTGGAAGTAACAAGCCCACAAACTCTCTTTAAACCAGATCAGCCTTTTGTTGCATTTTGTAGTACACCTCCTAGTCAACGAATCCAAATACGTAGTAGTATTTTTCTGTATATATAGATGTGAAGGTACTATGTTTTCCTTAAAACAAGGTCATTTGTTGTTTCATCTTCAGATATTTTCCGATGATTCATCCAGTTGTTAACGTCATTCTCTTTTGTCTATATACGCCAATTATTTATTTATGCAGTAGCCAAGGAACAATAAATCCGCCAGAAAATGTTTCAGCTGTCCTCGCATTCGGGGACTCCTTCCTTGATACTGGGAATAATAACTACATCATAACACCGGGCAAAGCAAACTTTCTTCCATATGGAAAGGATTTTATGGGTGGAAAACCAACTGGAAGGTTCTCAAATGGGAAAAACATAGCCGACTTTTTTGGTATCTTTTCAAATTAATACACTCTTTGATGTTTTTATGTCCAAAAATGATTTCTATTATTTGAACCAATGCCGAAATCATCAAATTAAAACTCGAGTCTACAAGAAAATTTACATTGCTGAAATCATACATTATAGCAACTGAAATTTAACCCCATTGTGTCTATCAAATAACTCCAACCAAGTTTTGAAGTTTGATACATTACTATGGTTCATAGTTCATAACAGATCGAATTGTAGTCATGGCATTTTTTGTATCCCACATATATTGGTGTTTATTGTTCTTTAAAGTTTTTTTTAGTAAATTATAAACCTAATAAAACAGCCTTGACCCTACTCCATAAAAGCTCTATTAAAATAAAAACCATGCATATTGCTCATGTTAATAATATAGTAAGATGGATGCAACTACTGCTATAAATTCTGTGTCCATCCATGTTAATAAAAGATCGTGTTCACAAAAGATCAACATGACAGAAAGGCAATATTTTTCGATTTACCATCCTCGTTTTGAACCTATATTCATCTTTATTCTGGTTATTTTTTTCTTTGCGTAAAACAAATTCTTCTTGAAAATCTTATCCTTTTTACTCAAATCAAATAAATGCTCATATCAAATCAAAGTCCAATCACATAAGTTTGAAATAGAAATAATAAAAATATAAATTTAACAAAGCTAAATATTTTGGAAACAAGCATATCGCTTTTCGCAACATCATCTTTAATGTCAAATTATTACTTTCATGCAGAAACTGTGCACTTTCTCTTACTCTAAATTATCCAATAAATTCTCTAATGATTTACGTGCACTAGTCTGTAAAGAGTAAACCCAAAGGATTTAGAGGGATGTGATTCCTGTATACATCAGATTCGTGGTAGTACTTTAATTCTTCTTTTTAGAACTGACAAAAACTGCAATTAATTTATTGTTTTGATATCAAATCCGAAGCCGAAGGATTAGGAGTGAAGGAATATCTTCCAGCATATCTCGACCCTTCCTTACAAGACAACGATTTTCTTACGGGTGTAAGTTTTGCTTCGGGTGGCTCTGGATATGATCCACTAACAAGCACCGTATCGGTATGCATACATGATACATATCTTCTTGTTACTTTCTAAAAGTACTTATATTTTACATGCTACCTGTATATATACATGCATATCTATTCATGTATCCTTATGTTTTCTCACAATTGTTTGGTCTCCTTCCAATTAGTCTGCTATACCAATGCTGGACCAACTAAATTTGTTCAAACAATATATTGGGAATCTCACAAGGATCGTTGGGGAAGAAGGTGTGATGAATATAATGAACAATAGTGTATCATTAGTATGTGCAAGCACAAACGATCTTATTATATCCCTTCCAGCAAGAAGCTTACAATATGATGTAGATACTTATGATCGCATGCTGTTTAACTTGACCTTAAATTTTATAAAGGTATTAACACCCTTACTTTTCATTCCTAGTAATTATATAATCTTTACACATTCAAACATTGCTATGCAAGATGGAAATGAACAAGTAGATGTTTATCAACTTTGTTGAAGGAACTATACAACCTAGGAGCACGAAAGATAGCTGTCTTTGGTGCACCCCCTACCGGATGTCTTCCTGCAGAGAGAACACTATTTGGAGGTGTGCTTAGAATGTGTGTCCAGAAGCAAAATGAAGCAGCAGTGTTGTACAACAGCATGCTAAAAGAGCAACTCCAAATTCTTGCAAGTAGTCTTCCTCAGTCAAGGATTGCTTTTGTCGATTTCTACAATCCTCTAGTAAACATCATCAATAACCCTCAGCAATACGGTATCCACAACATCCACAACTTAATAATGCATTAAATTGAGTTGGCTAGTGAAAATATTCATGCAATGTTTTGGTTTATGTGTCTCTACACGACTTCAAAGAAAAGTTTTCATCTATTCTGTAATTTTGACGTAAAGTTTTCACACGTGCATTTGAATAATGTTTTACTTCGTTTTCCATTCTTCCTTTCCACAGGGTTGCAAGTTACTGATAGAGGCTGTTGCGGAACTGGTTTGCTAGAGGTGGTTTTTTTATGTAATAGACTTAGCCCAACGTGCCCAGACGACTCTAAATATTTCTTTTGGGATAGTATCCACCTATCAGAGATTGGATGTAACATCTTTGTTAATCAGAGTCTACCGGGTTTGGTGGATAATTTGTTCTAGTATAATTAATGTTTGACGGGTGATAGAAATTGCTAGTGTACATGGAGATATACACCAGGTCACATAATTAAATAAAGCAATGGAAATGTATTCACTTCTAAATCTGATTAATGTAAACATAGGCCTTTGTTGGCTGGTCAAAATATTTATGTTTACATTTTAATCTTGGTTGCTTTTGGCTTTTATTATTCTTTAATATCAGAATTCTAATTAGCATATTTTTTTTTTGATATTAGGTTAATGTTTTAATTAATGTTTACCAACGTTATAATGTTTCACAATAACCTTCATTACATTTTGTTGGCATATCGGTTTGATCCGAAGAAGGAGTTATATTTTTCGGGGGCAAAAGAGAAAAGTTTTCTTTCGTTAGCTTTTTAAGTTTATTCTATGCATCTTTTTGGTCCAATTAGGTTTGTAATTATTTTAGCGTAAGGAGTGTTTTATTAGATTAGAAAGAATAAATAACGCATCGTTGGTTTATTATTGGAATTCAGAACCTTTATTAGAAAGGAAAAGTCTGGTATGTAGTTATTTTGTGTTTCGATTCAAAGTTTCATTTTTTTCTACTAAGGTTGTGTTTCATAAGCCAAAAATTAGTTTATAAGCTAGGTTTTTGAAAAGCTACTTAGACTAGCTTTTTAGGAGCTTTTTTAAAATTTTCCAAATACACCCCTTAATTAATTATAAAAAACACATATTCTTACATGTCCTTTTATATAATTTTATATATTTCAGCAAGTTTTACCAAACGTTATTTTTTATTAGCTAGCTTTTATTTAATAGCTAGCTTTTCAGTCATCGGCTAGCTTTTCAGCTAACAGCTAGCTTTTCAGTTAGTCCGCCAAACATAGCCTAATTGATGCACACACGTCTCTTTTTGCTTATAATTGAAGCATGTTCCAACCTAAGTAAATTTAAATTTTTTATCATAGTGGTTTTGTTAAAGGGATATAATTTTGTTTAGATCACAAGTTAAAATATCTTAACAACAACCTTGATTTCTCTTGATCCTGTTGGTTCAGGCCCCATAAAACACATATAAAACACACACTAGTCACATAAATATGTATGTGAAAGTAAACTTGCAAAATGAAACCTGATTACAAACGTCTACATCTTCCTATATGTTAAACAAAAACAAAGTAGATCTATTTATACTAAATAAAGAGTTGAATAATAGCTATCATCTAGCCCACAATATTACGCTAAAATGTAGCCACTCACTTTTATCTTCCATAAAATCAGGTCAAAGATGAAGACCAAATCTTTTGTTCACGTTTAAATTACAACAAACCCGATTAACCCAACAATCACCCCCATAATCGATTTGTTGTCGCCCATCAACAATGTTTCTTTTCAATTAACCACCGACAAACAACACAAAATTCAGAGCATTTGTTCACTGTCAACCTACCCTCTACTTCACCTTCAAAACTGGTCGACAACAACTGTTTTAACCAACACAATATGGTTATACCATCTTCTAGCCACCTGCTTTACCAAGACAACAATCACCATGAGTATCGACCTTTCCCGGACACTTGACCTCCTCCTCGGCCACATCCAAAGTCTTTTCTCGACTTTTACCGGACCCCTGACCTTTTCCTCGACCACATCCAAACCCAACTCTGTCGCAGTCTCCTTTAACTGACACTCCAGTCACTGTCGAGACCTCCCTATGACAGCTTAAATACTTTACCTATTCCAAGAGTCTTCTCCTACCGCTACCAGTCAACAAAACCAAGCTCCTCCTTTTTCTGTTTTCTTTTCTCTGCAAAAAATCCAAACCAAAAAACCACCTTTTATGATTTCTTCCAGCTTGTCTTCTCGGATTCTGAAAAGACTCATCGTACTGACTACAATATTTATTACACCGAGACCATTCTTCCCTTTGTTATGCCGATAGCCACCTGTTATCATCACCGTTCCATCATTACCATTGAACTCGTCGACCATCTTATCCGGGAAACCATAGTAACCTGTAGCCACCTGCTGCACCATTTTTTACATTGCCGAACACTAGCAACCCACTAGAAATCAGCATCTATTTCCAATCACAACAACTCCCGATAACCACCTGGTTAGCTTTGATACCAATTGTTTCTTCAGGCCCCACAAAACACATACACACAACACAGACTAGTCACGTAAATATGTATGTGAAAGTAAACTTGCAAAATGGAACCTGATTATAAACGTCTACATCTTCCTATATGTTAAACAAAAAACAAATACATCTAGTTATAATAAATAAAGAGCTAAATATTAGCTATCATCTAGCCCACGATACTATGCTAAAATGTAGACACTCACTTTTATCTTCTATAAAACCCAGTCAAAGATAAAGACCAAATCGTTTGCTCACGTTTGGATTACAACAAACCCGACTAATCCAACAGACCCGGATTGTCCTAATCTTAGCGAGAGACTAACTGGAGGTACATGACAAACGGGCGGGAAGACATCAAAATAGGTGGATTTGATTCGGTTCGTTTTTACGGGCAATAGAAGATGGTAAAGTTGGTCGTAACCTTGTCTTCTTGATCTATTGAAGATTTCTCTTGGAACAGGCTTCATAAAGAGGTCAAGGTTATCAAAAGAGAGAATATAATGTTGATGGCTAAAGAAGTAGGTTTGATGTCATATCTAGTTCCGGTTTTGGATCCAACGAATTATCCAACATGGGAAGTCAATGTCAAATCAATTATGGATGTGAACAACATATGGAAGACGATGGAATCGAGGGCGTTAGGTGAAGCATTAGATGGAAAGATGCTAAAACAAGCTCTTTCTTTTTTTGTTTTAAGCGATACGCGACATGGTGTTGCAAATGTCGAGTTACATAGACCCAAAAAAAGTATATGATGGGATAAAAACATGGTATTTATGTGTGGATCTAGTGAGAATGGGTGGGCTTGCAACCTTAAAGATGGAGCTTAAAAGTTTACGCATGAAGGAGGGTACAATAGTTGATGATCTTTTATGAAATTAACTAGTTTAACCTTAAAGGCAAGGAGTCTTGGTTATAAGCTTGAAGAAATGAATTTGGTGAAAAGGTTTCCTGATTCAATGCTTAATAGAGCAACGTTCCGAGTTGGATCTGACGTTATTAGATGAATTTGTTGGTAGATTCAAGGCATACAATGAGCATATAAGAGGAACCAAGAAATCAGAGGACACTAAAGGAGCGTTGATGTTGGCTAGTAAAGAAAAATCACATGTTTATAAGTATAATGGAAATTGTGGTTCAAATCGGAAGACAATGGATGTAGCTGGGGAAGAGGATGTGGGTCTAGGAATAGTCGAGAAGGTGATGACGTGTCCAGGATAAAAACAACTTTAAATGTTAAAAATGTGGTGAGTTTTGTCACAATAGCAGAGAGTGTCATAAACAAACAATAGGCAAATCTAACTGAAAAAGAACCAAAATTGTTGTGACCGAGTGGTATGACCAAACCGATTAAGGAGACGATTATTGGGATAATAAGTTTGATTCAAACAATGAGTTCTAATTTCAGGGTTAAAATAGGAAATTTTCCTTTCCATAACGTAACATAGAATGGATAAACAAGATGTCATGCCCCTTAGAGAATGTCCATAAATCCCAGTTATGCAAGCTCCTTGCCCTTCAAACCCGAAGGACCTACAACTATAAACATAAAGTTAAAACTGTAAGCTTAATTGTTAGGTTATCTAATAGATTATGTCAAATTTTGTTATGTATGTAGTTAGCCTTTTTACAGATCGGGCATGTCTATCCGTCTTGATATTGCTAAAGTTAGGCTTTATATACTGCATGCATGTATTGTATTAGGGTTAATCGTTTTATGATTCCCTAACGTGCCTTTATAGTAGAAGTTCTTCATCGATCTCATCTAAGCATTTATTATTAATCATTCGAGACCACTTTAAACATTGCATTCATTGTTTGATTTACTTTTCTGTTTAGAATCTTTTGACCATCTCTTAATTTATTCTAACAATTGGTATCAAAGCAGGAGATTGTATAAACCATACACAATTCTTCTGTCAAGTGTTCTATGGTTTTTCTGCTTCTATGCTTGCTGTATTCATCGTTTTGATCGATTGTTGACGTTGGATCTTGATTCTTACTATGCCCTAAGCACGATTTTAGTTTACACGTCTGATTTTTTTTTTTAGTTTTACGTTATCATGCAGCCTGAAGATCACATAATCTTTCTAGAAGCATCGAATCTACTACCATGATCCCTATTCTCTTTCCTCAAGACTATGATGTATGGGATCTACATTTTGAGGATTACATTCTGGGTATCGAAGACGATGGAATGAGGATTTGGCAAGCAATAATAGAAGGAACATTCATGCACATGGGAACCAGCAGGTTCATCAAAACTCAGGCAGAATACAATAATATTCTTGTCGCTGTTTAGGATATTCCCCAGTATGAGAGAGATAAACTACTGAGCAAAATTAAATCCATGAGGATAATAAGATTTGCTTTACCCCCGGACATGTTTCGATTTGTGAGTTCTTTTGAGACTATGCTAGTGATGCATATCTTGAATATTCTATTCAAATGTTACTTCTTTCTGAATTTGGTGCTCTTTCCGAAAAGCTTGACCAAACTTTCAATCGCTTTAACCATCTTTTGAGCAAGATGCTAAAGCACGACCTGAAGTGAGAAAATATAGAGAAAAAGGTTACATTTATTAATGATTTAAGAGCTGAGTGGAAGGAGGTTGTTTCCAGAGTTAAAGCTATTGAACAATTCAAGAATTATTCTTTGGCATGGTTAATGGGAATACTTAGGTTCCATGAAGACGAAGTAACAAAGGAAGTGAAAGTTGTTTCTGGTATGAGTTTTTTTGGCCTTAATCACGAAGAGCAAAAAGATTGCACAAGATTATTTGGAATCTGATCTCTCAGATTGTGAACTAACGATAGAAGAATACGCTCTTATGGTCACAACCCCGAGAAGTTTGGAAAGAAGAGCTTTAGACGCTCCAATAATAGAAACAGGCAAGGGAATTATGGTTCTGAAAAGGCAAAGGATGAAAGCATCAACAAATCTCAAAAGGATGAAGTGAAGAAGGATAAAAAGTTGATTGAAGACTCCGACTATGATTGCAACTATCATCATAGCAAAAATCATTTGGCCAAGGAGTGCATGCTGAGAAGAATGAATGAGAAGAAAGACGAAGAATATAAAGATTAAGAGAATGAAGAGTTGAAGTGTGGTCGACTGATTCAGAGAATGAAGAGGTTCGCAGACCCACAGATGGTGAGTGCTTTGTCGCGAAGGCTTTTTGAGTTCGAATGTTATTATAAGATGTCAAAATTTTTCTGACTTTGTATTAGAGTTGAGCTTGTTTATATGTTTGTTTATTATAAAGGCATTATGTTTCAAAACTTAAGTGTCTTAGTCCCTTATGTTTTTTGTATGCTTTCTCTATCCCTATATATATGGGATGAGTACTTGAGTAAAAGAGTAGCTTTTACATTCTACTTGAACTCTCTGAATATTCTCTGTATTCCAGAAAGTGTAATCGACCCAAACGTATTATATTTAGCTAGCCCAACCCGACCTTTAATCGTTAAATCTTAAGTGAGTGGGAAAGATATGTATAGATCTATATAGGGTTGACACCCCCATTTGTGTTTGCTTGCTACAACCTGATGGTCAAGTCAAAGCAGGCATAACTTTCTAAACTTTGACGACGTTCGATGAAGCGTCGTCTCTTGGAATACAATAGTCATAAGCTCGATTATTGGAACACATCGTAACATTGTTGAACATAACTTTCTAAAAACTACTATTAGGAATAAACATAAGAATATAGCGATAACATACACAACTCTGGGATGTGAGTTAGGCAGTCATAACATTACTAACACAAAAACAACTCTATGAAACGCTTTAAAACATATAAACCAGTGAACTCACCAACATTATGTTAACGTTTCAAAATCACATGTATTCTTAGCAGAATGAGTTGGGAAGATAACAGAAGCGCGGTTGGAAGCCAATGTGTCATTTAAAGATTCTGTCATTTCTTGCCTTCCAAATACTTCATAGCACCCCGTAGCAAATGACTAGTAACAATCTTCTTTTTTTAGGACAATTTCCCCATCCAGCTGCAAAATCGAGATCCCCCGCCATTGTGTTGAATTGATTTGCCACAGTACCACGCCATTTGAATATCCACTCTATCAGAACCCTTGCAAAAGAACAATTAGCAAGTGTATGATCTACACATTCCTCCTCATGATTACAGTATCGAAAAGCTATGGAATCTAGGTGTACCTCCTTTTCCAGAGTTCCACTACAGTTGGAATTCTGCCCATTCTTGCTCTCCATATAAAGCGTGGTACTTTGTTTGGAACTTCTTTCTCCCATTCCATTTTTTGCAGATCAACCAAGGTTAGTTCATCAATTTTCTTCCTTAATGTCTGCACCGAGTACATCCCATCAGCAAATACATTACATCTCCTTCCCTCACTGTTTTCGTTTCCTGTTTTCGTAATGACATCAGAAAGAGGGATTCCGAGTTTTAAAAGTTCCTTTTTTACCCCTGCAATTTTTTCCCATAAGCCAGGGATTTGCATATTTACACATGCCTAGAATTGAGTTTCTGAATGCCCGAAATAGCTCGACTCAATATGAGATATGGATCAAAGTGTAATCGCCACCACCATTGAACAAGTAAGGGGATGTTTAGTGCTTTAACCGAACCCACACCCAACCCTCCTTCATCTTTTGCTGCTATAGTTTTGTCCAACGACACTGTAACGTCCCAAAATTCAAGACTAAAAATTTCTTTTAATAAAACATTACTTTAAGCGAAATCATCATTTCAAATCATAAACAGAGTATTAGTTTCCAAAATACATGTTCGTTATCAGAGTAAACATTCCCAGGCTGTCTAAACTTGGTGTGTGTCATGCGATCACCCCGAGCTCTTCCCTCCGCTACCGGAAGTACCTGAAACCAAAATTGAAAACCGTAAGCACGAAGCTTAGTGAGTTCCCCACCCTACCACATACCATGCATAGCCACATACTACATATACTGGGCCACGCCCGCTATCCTGGGCCTCACCCGCTACAACGGCCCCGCCTGGCTTCGAGCCCTGCTCGATTACAGATCTGTTTCACTTAGGCCTCACCTTTCACAGGGCCTCGCCCGCCAACATATAATAGCACATAATCATACTGCAAAACATAAGCTAAACATATACAATGGATCATGTCCTAAGGCCTCGCCTATCCTGGGCCTCGCCCCTGACCTGCTACTGATGAGCCACGGAACCCCGTCCATGCTCCTACTGGTGGTGAGATACGGGCCCAGCCCACACTCACTCCTTTCCTAACTTAGGCCTCGCCCCTGCTCTGCTGCTACTGAGATGTGGAACACCATCCACACTTTGCTATTGGTGAGATACAGGACCTCACCCACACTTACCTCCCTACCAGGCACATACAAGTATCACACAGACAACAAGTATAAACTATCACATAAACCATTCCTTAGGCACCTGCCCCTATGATTGGACCTCGTCCCGAGTATCGTACTAGCGTATTGTGCCTAGGGCTAACCCCCGGGTCTTCTACTCATAACTACATGGGTAGGCATTGTGGCCATAGACCCATTCATACAAAGGGAAACTCACCTGCACTGGCTGAACTGGCTGATGAACCCACTAGCTGCTGCCCGACAACTCTCTGAACTGCCGCTCCACTCGCTCCCCGAGCTACCAACATCAAAACAACACTGATTCAAACTGACCCCCGACAGACAACCAAGTCAAATATGGTCTAAGTCAATGTCCTGGTCAAAGTCAACCTTCCAGGTCAACCCTACTCGCCGAGTCCACCTACTGACTCACCGAGTTCATATGCTTCGGGTCCTTCCACTCGCGACACGACTCGCCGAGTCAGTCCATGACTCGCCGAGTCCAACGATTTCTGAGTCCTGACCTGCCCAACTCGTTGAGTCTCCACCCGACTCACTGATTCGAGTCTCAACTCGAAGGGTTTGGGGTTCCGCGACCTGACTCGCCGAGTCCAAGAGCAGACTCGCCGACTACAAGGCAATCTTCATCCAACTCATCCGACTTCCTCTTCCAGATCTGCTCCAAATCAATTTCCCTCTCTCTAGCCCGAGAAATCATATCTTCCAGTGTTTTACAGCTGGATCTGCTCACGAACTCCCTGATGTCAACCCTTAACATCTCATGGTATCGGGCCTTCTTCATCTCTTCATCCGCGACATACTGCGGTACAAGAAGAGCCCTTTCCCTGAACTTGGTGGTGATCTCCGCTACAGTCTCAATGGTCTGCGTCAAATCCTGAAACTCCCGGGCCAACTGCTACACCTCAATAATCGGCGAGAACTCCGCCCTGAACCTGGCTGAGAAATCGCTCCAAGTCATCGCGTCCAACGCGGCATCATCCCCCAAAGCATGACCAATCTCCTCCCACCAATCCCTCGCTCTTTCCTTCAGAAGACAGGAAGCGAGTCTGACCTTGTCCCCCTCAGGACACCGGCTCGTACAGAATGCATTGGCAACATTAGCCAACCATTTTCTGCTAGCGATGGGGTCCCTAGCCCCATGATAATCTAGTGCCCCGCATGCCCTGAACTCTCGAAATGTCAAGGTACGCGCTCCCACCAAAGCCATCATCTCGGTACGGAAGGCTCCCAGCCTCTCATCCAAAATCTCCAATATACCCTCCTTGACCGTGCCAAAGATCACAAGAGTCTGAGCTAGAATGTTGCGCGTCACCTTAGCTTATATCAACTCTCTCATCCGCTCCTCGAGCTGATCGGCCCCTAAACCCGAGCCTGATCCCTCTCCGGTGCCTGATTCCCCCGCTGGTCTCTCTCTCGCAACGTCACCATGTTGAAAATATACCACAACCACTATCAGAATACTCATCACTGATGCGAGACCAAACACACCCTACCAGGTTCCCGGTCTTGTCTCGGCCTTTCCCGAATCGAGTACGGATCCTCTGCTTTTAGTAGTACGGGCCCATACTACCTTCCACATCTATCCGTACTTTCCTCAGGAATTGCTTTGACTCCACCACGTCCCTTAACCACTACTACTGCTCCCAGCACTATCTCATCCTAGGCTTACCCTAGGGAAACCTTTGACTCAACTCAAACCAGTCCTCAGCTGCTGAAGGTCTCCTTGTGATGCCAATTAGCCATCACCTGGATACCATCACATGCGATGAGGCTCAGATAATCCTTCAAGTAAGAGACTCGTTCCTACAACGGTTGGACTCAAACAAGAGCTGTGCAATAGGACCAAGTCCAACACTCTGAGATTATTCAACCATGATCACATGTGGCGTGTCGTATCCACCTAATGGCTAACTCGCATCACTCAGAATCCCACAATGCACAAAGCAAGCAGCATTCGGACAAGGGAAAATCTAACCATAACATACTCAAGTAATCATATCCACATAGCAAGAATCTGAACTAGCATGCAACACAAACTCATAAACTCAGGCATAACCTAAACAGGCTATCCTACTACTGTCTAATCAACACTATCATGCAGCTCAAAAGCACAAATAACAGGCAAATAAGGCATCATCCCTAGATCCTTAGACCTATTCTAGCATACTGTTCTATTATCTGATAATCATAAAATAAACTTGTATGGGTATTTTGGGGTACTTACTTGAGCTCGGATGATTGCATGCACCACACCCCTTTTTCTCTTTTCAAAGTTCTTTTCTTTTTGAATTCTTTTTGCTTTTCTAAAACTGTTTTCTGTCCCAAAACTCTCTTTTTACAAAAATTGTCTTTTTCATTTTGAAAACTTCTATACCAATTCCTCAGTTTGAGTTCAGACACACCCGAGAGCATGTCCGAATCCCTCAAACCAAGGCTCTGATACCAACTTGTAACGTCCCAAAATTCAAGACAAAAAATTTCTTTTAATAAAACATTACTTTAAGCGAAATCATCATTTCAAATCATAAACAGATGATTAGTTTCCAAAATACATGTTCGTTATCAGAGTAAACATTCCCAGGCTGTCTAAACTATGGTGTGTGCCATCTGATCACCCCGAGCTCTTCCCTCCACTACCGGAAGTACCTGAAACCAAAACTGAAAACCGTAAGCATGAAGCTTAGTGAGTTCCCCACCCTACCACATACCATGCATAGCCACATACTGCACATACTGGGCCACGCCCGCTATCCTGGGCCTCACCCACTACCTCGGGCCTCGCCCGCTACAACAGCCCCGCCGCTCCAGGCCCTGCCTGGCTTCGAGCCCCGCTCGGTTACTGATCTGTTTCACTTAGGCCTCGCCTATCACAGGGCCTCGCCCGCTAACATATAATAGCACATAATCATACTGCAAAACATAAGCTAAACATATACAATGGATCATGTCCTAAGGCCTCGCCTATCCTGGGCCTTGCCCCTGACCTGCTACTAATGAGCCACGGAGCCCCTACCATGCTCCTACTGGTGGTGAGATACGAGCCCAGCCCACACTCACTCCTTTCCTAACATGGGCCTCGCCCCTGCTCTGTTGCTACTGAGATGTGGAACACCATCCACACTCTGCTATTGGTGAGATACGGGACCTCGCCCACACTCACCTCCCTACCAGGCACATACAAGTATCACACAGACAACAAGTATAAACTATCACATAAACCATTCCTTGGGCACCCGCCCCCTATCATTGGACCTCGTCCCGAGTATCGTACTAGCATACCGTGCCTAGGGCTAACCCCGGGGTCTTCTACTCATAAATACATGGGTCGACATTGTGGTCGTAGACCCATTCATACAAAGGGAAACTCACCTGCACTGGCTGAACTGGCTGATGAACCCACTAGCTGCTGCCTGACAACTCTCTAAACTCCCGCTCCACTCGCTCCCCGAGCTACCAACATCAAAGCAACACTGAGTCAAACTGACCCCCGACAGACAACCAAGTCAACTCTGGTCTAAGTCAATGTCCTGGTCAAAGTCAACCTTCCAGGTCAACCCTACTCGCCGAGTCCACCTACTGACTCGCCGAGTTCACATGCTTCGGGTCCTTCCACTCGCGACACAACTCGTCGAGTAAGTCCATGACTCGCCGAGTCCAACGATTTCCGAGTCCTGACCTGCCCAGCTTGCTGAGTCTCCACCTGACTCACTGATTCGAGTCTCAACTCGAAGGGTTTGGGGTTCCGTGACCTGACTCGCCGAGTCCCAGAGCAGACTCGCCGACTACAAGGCAATCTTCATCCAACTCGCCGAGTTGTTCTTCCAACTCGCCGAGTTTATGCCCAACTTCACCCGACTCGACGAGCTGTTCATCCCACTCGTCGAGTTCTTCCTCATCTTCATGATACTCGCCGAGTCCACTCGAAGGACTCGCAGAGTCCATTCAAATCTACATAAATGCAGAGGACTTTGGAGTTATGCATGGACTCCAAACTGTAGATCTATCCTTCCCAAGCTTATTCCTCACGTAAAGTTGCAAACTTTACGTGTAGAGAAGGAGATCTAGGCACAATACCCCATAAACTAGGGTTTAAGGCAAGAAGGCTCCATAATCAGCTCAAGGGCAGATACTTTATGGGACACTAGACCAAAACAAGCATGGATCTGAGGTAGCAACCTCAGATCTGGACTTATAGCTCGAAATGTTTACTATTATGCCAAGAATGCCCAACACACACATAGATCTAGGTGCAAGGGAGTCCAAGGACTAGCTTATTACCTCCAAAAGCTCAGAAATGTCTTCCCAATCCCGGATCTATAGCCCCCTTTTTGCACTCTCAAGATTCTTCTTCTTTCTCCAAGCTTAATGCACTCTTCAAGGCAATAATTGGCTCAATCAATGGATACGACGGCTAGGGTTTGGTATCCAGGGCTAAAGAGGCAGTAAGGAACCCTAGGAAGAAGATTAAGATGTTTATATAGGCTCCAAGTCCCGAATTTAGGGTTTTCCACGCACAGACCAGACTCGCCGAGTCACCTTGGCCGACTCGCCGAGTCGGTCACTTACTCCTCGACCCGGATCCCGCTCGGACTCGCCGAGTTCCTCCTTGGACTCGCCGAGTCGCCCCTTAAAATTAAGGTTTTCTTTCCTTTCTTGGCCTTCAAAACTTTGGGTGTTACAGATACCCACCTAATTTTTGAGGCTCCATCTACATCACCCCATAAGAAATCTCTACGAATTTTTCTAGCTAGTCTAACACTCAAGCAGGTGGTATAAATATCGATAGATAATAAGTTGGTAGATTGTCGAGACCAGTCGTAATTTGAGTAAGCCTGCCCCTGAATAACAGTGTTTTCGATTTCCACACTGTCAGTTTTGACATGAATTTGTCGATGATAGGCTTCCAATTCTTCTTCAACTTCATATTAGCACCCACAGGTACTCCGAGGTATGTGAAAGGAAGGCACGGTGGTTCACATCCAAGGCGACTGACCCACCGAGTCGTCTCAGCTAACGTCGATCTCCAAAAACTCTTGATTTCTTGAAATTCACTTGAAGTCCTGAAGAGATATGGAAACATCGCAAGATCCTCGGTAGATTTTTAATGTTCCTTTCCGACCATTCTCCCATAAATGAAACATCATCAACGTAAAATAGATATGAAATCATTGGACCATTATTTGGTAGTTACACTACTTTAAATATACCTTTATTGCATGCAGTTTTTAATGCCACACCGAGTTCTTCCAAGAATAATTAAGGATTTTTTTTGTTTTCAAACATGTTGTCATTTATGAACAGAGAATTACAAAAAAGAAAGTACTAGTAATTCAAAATAATTTACCAAAATTAATTATATCAGACTGGATTAATGGCCGAACAACCAAACATCGATGCCCTTAAGTGCTGGATGGAGCTCCTTATTGCAAAACTAGTTTCGCTGCTTGATCCCTTGTTTCTATTCTCAGTTGTTCTTCTCGAATAATGACGACAGATGAAGACCTCCTGAAAGTATATGAAACACATTACGGTCTCAGTTTCCTTTCCTCTCAAATTTACCATGTGTCTTCAAAGTGGAATTAGGTGGTTTCGGAGCTTCCTTTTTGAACCATGGCGAATCCACGATTTTGGAGAATGTGCAGTAACAATTTGAATTCAGATTGAGCAATTTCATGATGAACCCACATGTATCGAAAAAAACGACTAACACCTAAAATCTCCTAGGTAATCTTCCGGTATCGCCACAAATTTTTCATCCCGGAAACATATGAATCCGACAAAAAGCATGTAGAAGATGACTCCACAAAACCATATATAGCACTTTTATTTATTTATTTATTTATTTTTAATTTGGTGTTACACCATAGATCAAACACACAAGAGTTGACCAAAATTCAACCAACACATTAACAGGCCAATACCCAAATGCAAATTTTCACCTTATGGGACAAGTTCGGTGAAAAAGATAAAGATTCAAACAAGCTTCTAACATGTCCATGTGTTGGTAAGAGTAAATTCGTTGATAACAACAGCGAGTCAGGATGTTTTAATCATTTAGTAGAAGAAAATGGGTCTTGATCATTCACGTGAAAAAGGAAGATCTTTCTCACATCCTAGGAGTGGTACTTCTCTTGTATCTAGTTTACATGAGTTTATCACCTTGGTTGCGATCACTAGTTTACTTTGAGGGATTTAGAGGTTGCAATACCATATATCATCTATCATGTATTCTTTTTCTCACACGTTGACAATGTTTTGAAAATTAGAAACAAATCCCTATGTTTTATGATGCAATGATTAATTTAAATAAATTGGATAAATGTTATTACCTAAATGGGATTTTCTAATATATGCCCTAAGAACACATATAAGAAAAACATTGATTAAAGTATTAATTATAAGAAATATTACCATAATTAAATATAATAAATATTAATTATATGTAATATTACCATAATTAAATGTAAATACATTAATTATAAAGAATATCATTTATAATTAATATTTATTACATTTAATTTAATTATGATAATATATATTTCTTTTAATTAATATTTAAACTAGGTGTGAGACCCGTATATTATACGGGTTTATTAAAAGTAAAATTTTAATATGAAAATATATAAACATTAAATATTTTATAAAATAATGCTTTTCCATACAAAATGTAATCTTTTGGGCATTTTTGAAAGAAATCAAATCGTTTGGAGCATTTTTGAGAATATATTATCAAATTAATAGAACGATAACCTTTTATATATATATGTATATATATATATATATATATATATATATATATATATATATATATATATATATATATATATATATATATATATATGACCCATTAGAATTTATTAACACTACAAGAAATCAAAGCATTAGCGGCGACGCCTTTAGCGGTGACGCATAGCAATAGCGGCGACATGTAAATGACGCGTTACGTGTCGCCGCTAATGCTTTGATTTAGCGATCCGCGTCATTTTCATCCCATCCATCCGATTTTATTTTGATCTAACGGTTGTAGAGGAAAGCGGAAACGCGCGTTACCTTTTCCCTCCACATGTCGCCGCTAATGCCCTTACGTCGCCGCTATTGCCCTTGCGTCGCCGCTAAAACCCGTCGCCGCTAATACTAAACGCAAATTACCCCTTCACAGGTTCCCTTTCTGCCATTTTCTTCCTTACCTTCCACCTTCTCTCGTTTTCCTCTCTTTCTTTCTTCAATATCACGATTTTTTGACAAGTTTGTGGAGTTGGAATTGCTTCTTAGACCGGTGTTTGCCCCTCCTTCCCCTAAGACAGCCATAAACCGGTGATATTTTTGCAAATTCCGAAATTGCCCCTCCTTCCCCCAAGGTCGAATTTCTCATCTTTTTCTATGATTTTTCTGTTTTTGTGTTAATTAAGATGATAAAATGTGAGCATTTTTCAATTATATTGAGTGATTATGTTTGTATTTTGAGATATGAAGTGGTTAATTATGCATTTTGTTGGATAATTTTGTTTGATTATATGTATTTTGTTGGATTATTTTGTTGGTTTGTGTGTGTTTTTTTTCCAGATTTGTGGGAATTTAATTATGCATTTTGTGTATATTTTGATATTTATGTGTAGATTAGATTGATGTATAAAAAAAATGACATGAATATATACATTTGTTGGATTGAAATTTATGTTTATATCACATTGCCTTAAAATGAAATTTAGATGTTTATATTTGTATGAAATTGGATGAAATTGGAATATGCAAATTAGATGTATACATTTGACTTAAGTGTATGAAATTGGAATATGCAAATTGGATTAAATTGGAATATGCAAATTGTATGAAATTGGATATATACATTTGGCTTAATTGTATGAAATTGGATGAAATTGAAATATGCAAATTGGATGTATACATTTGGCTTAATTAGGTTATTAATAGCAACTTACTTCTAGTAATGTATTGTATATGGTTTCAAAGTGTTTAATTTTGTTAGTGACTTAATGTTTGGCCAACTTAATAGCAACATACTTTTAGTGACTTAATGTTGGTCATTACAACTTTAGCTTTAATTAGGTTATTAATAGCAACGTACTTCTAGTAATATTAATTTAATTATAGAATAAATTTAAATTAATTTAAAAAAAACATTAAAAAAATAATAAATTAGTTGTAAAATCAAGTTAATGTTAAAATTAAAATAAAATAAATTTAGTTTAATAAATTAAAATTAAAATAAAGTTAGTTTAATAAATTAAACTAATAACAAAAAAGAAAATATTAAATTAATTATAAAATCTAATTAATTTACCTTTAGAATCAAATTAAGTTACCTTTATAAAATCAAATTATATTAATTATAAAACTAATTTAATAGAAAATATTAAATTAATTATAAAATCTTATTAATTTACCTTTAGAATTAAATTAAGTTACGTTTATAAAATCAAATTATATTAATTATAAAACTAACTTAATAGGAACATACTTTTAGTGACTTAAAATAAAGTTAATGTTAAAATTAAAATAAAATAAAGTTAGTTTAATAAATTAAAATAATAACAAAAAAGAAAATATTAAATTAATTATAAAATCTAATTAATTTACGTTTATAATCAAATTAAGTTACCTTTATAAAATCAAATTATATTAATTATAAAACTAACTTAATAGCAACGTACTTCTTGTAATTTTAATTTAATTATAGAATAAAATTAAATTAATTTAAAAAAAACATTAAAAAAATAATAAATTAATTATAAAATCAACTTAAAGTAGTTTTAAAATCAAGTTAATGTTAATATTAAAATAAAATAAAATTAGTTTAATAAAATCAAGTACTTTTTATTGACTTCTCACAATACTTTCAAAACAATGTTGACGTAGCTCAAAACAATGTTGATTATGATGATGAAGACGAGACTGAAGTACCTCCGCCAACGGGTAGAATCGATAATGTTTTCGATGAAGAGACTGATTATGATGATGACGATTCTGATTATGATACGGATGAAGAAGACATTGAAGTATATGATCTAGATTCTGATTAAAAAATCAATTTTTTTTTGGTAATAGAAACTTTTATTGTTTGTTTAACTTTTATTTATGTTGTTTGTCTATATTATTTGTTTAACTTTTATTTATGTTGTTTGTCTGTATTGTATATCTTACAATTTCGTAGGGTAACTAACTTTTATTCATAATGCAGATGAGGTTTACTTGGGCAATACTCTTGGCCATGATGGCCGATGTTATGGGGCTTGGACACGGAGGTGATGGAGCCGGGGATCCACCACCTCCAGGAGGCTTTGGTCGTGGTCAGCACGAACAAGATGGTGAGTTTTATTATGATATATTTATTAACTATTTTTGTTATTTTATAATAAGTTATCGTGACTAATAGGTTTAATTGTATTTTTGCAGCCGAGCTTCCTAAAAAAGGAGAGACATGTCAAAAAATATTGAGTTGGGAAAGTTGATAAGGGCAAATAAGGGAAAACCCATAGATTTGGATTTCGACAGGGAGATCACATATTCCCCTGTCGGGAAGCGTGGTAATTGGTTCACCCATGAAATTGGGAGGTATTTGTGGAACAATGTCCCTTTCAATGTATCTGGTTGGGACAATGTTTCCCCCGCTTTAAGGAACGCAGCAGTTGTTCATCTAAAGGTAAGTTGGATACAATTTTAATTTTAGTTGTGATTGTTATTTAATTAACTAAACTTTTTGTGTTTTGCAGAATAAATTTGATTTGGATAAGGTTAACATGGATCCGGAGCGTGCTCAATTGTTGCGGAGCATTGATTCGAGTCTTGCAAAAGTTTACAGAGGTCGAAAAAGTAAAGCTCATGCTTATTTTAAGGAAATCGGGGGGCCTGCAGATATCCAAGCCGCATTAAACAACCCCCCTAACGGAATGTCACATGAAAATTAGGCGAAGGCAGTCGAACATTTTCAAACGCCATAAATTTTAAGGCATTCGGCGTCAAACAAGGAATGTCGTGCAAAACAAGTAGTTGTAAACAGAGGGGGGTCGAGCTCATACAACAATGCATGTTTTAAAGTGGTAAGTTATGATATATTTAAATATTTATTTAAAGTATAACTAATCTAAATTTTAATGTTAAATATGATATCAGTCGAATCGAAGCTTTTTGTAAAGCTAATTCCAATCGCCAAGGGGTATTTTATAGTCCTGCAGTCGAGCAACAATACGTAAGTGGTTAATTTGTATTTTTCATATAAGTGTTTATATCGTCAAAGGTATTTAGTAATCTAATTTTTATGATTTTTATTATTTTTAAAAAATACAGAATGCTTTACTCGAAGAGATAAACCAACGAACCCAAGCTACTTCTGAGGCAAGCGGTCTAGCACCAACTGATATAAATGATTGTTTTGAAAGAATATTGGGTATTCGACGCGGACATATCAGAGGCATTGGACGTAAACCCCCTACCGTTGTGTTTATGTATGATCAGCAACAACCAATGACACAAGAACAACCACAATCACAGGTAATTGTTAGTAAATGCTATAATGGAAAGTAGAATGTTATAATGATATGTTGGTTATGATTTGATATGTTGATATTTTGTAGAATGGTATAATTAATTATAATGTTATTCTGATATGTTGTTAATATATTTCGTTTTCTTTATAGTTGCAAATGCTCCAAACAATACTACAGGACCCGGCCTGTTCTGCAGCATTGGAAGAATGATTTCGCTCATTGCCGCCACCAAATAATGAAAGAGATAATGATGAGGACGAGTAGTTATTTTAGGATTTTATGAAACGTTTTGTAATTTGGAAGAATACTTAATGTAGTATGATAGTTTGGATTGATTGTATAATATGTATTAATATTTCTATAAAAACATATCAGATTTCTCAAATGCTATATGGATTAATAGTTGGATTGATTATAAATTTAATGTTAAATAAATTAAAAAAAAATTAAAAGAGTATTAGCGGTGACAGCTTTTGTGGCGACGTAACGTCATTAGCGGCGACACACTATTAGCAGCGACGATCAGTATTAGCGGCGACGCTGGGTATTAGCGGCGACATTCAGCGTATTAGCGACGAAACAATACCGGCGACGGATTTGCAGCGACATGTCGCCGCTAAAGGTATTAGCGGCGACAAGCCCACCCTTTAGCGGCGACGCATGTCGCCGCTGTTACCCAATCTTCTTGTAGTGTAAAATTTTATTTTAAGAAATGTGAAATCCTCAAAAAATGACAAGTGGAAAATAATAATTTAAAAATCTTAGAAAAATTACATGTGTCAAAATGAAGGAGAATGTGACAAGTGGCAAAAAACCTTCATTTATTAGTAAGGATTATTTTTTTTTATATGTGCCCCTTTCGGCGTGTTCGGCACAGAGCGTTTTGGAGCGTTTAGGAACTTCTAGCTTCTAGCGTTTGACAAAATGCTACGTTTAAAACAAAAAGTCTCGTTTGACATTACAAACTTCTAGCGTTTAGTTTAATCAAAACGCTCCAGATCCAAAAGCTACTTGATGTAGCGTTTAACAAAACATTACAAGCTACAACCTACCCGTTACTTGCTATAAGCTATCCGCTACCAGTTAGTTTTGTCGAACACGCCAAAATCTCCCATGGACAAAACAACACCCAAAAATATTGTATCCTACTTTCCATTAATTACAAAAACATCATTTCCTAATTTCCCTCTTAGAAAAACTAGTTTCCTACTTGTACTCTAAATTTCAATTAATTGATACACACTCACCTTTTACTTTAAACATAATTTCCGTTTTAATTGTATGAGTACTTCTTGAATTTCAACAAGAAAAATCATATCCGCACCCTACAGAAAAGAAAAAAAAAAGAACAAAAAAAAAAGTGGATCATCAAGTTGTGGATATCTGCAATTGAAATCCCCAATAAACACTTTGAAATGAATTGTATCGTTCATAGTTTTACTTCGTTTCAACCATGATATTATTTCCCTAACATTTTAGCATGTGTCGTATTTGGTTTTACTTCTTTTATCTTGTTCTTCATAATATTTTCTTTTAACATATAAAGTGGAGCAATGATGCTTGGGTTTAGAAAGAAGGCTAACCCTAAATCACAACTGATTTGGATCTATTTTTATCAAAACTATTAAGTTTTAAAGGTTCAATATCAATATGTACTTAATAGCCTCATATTTCCTATCCTAAACAAAAAACACTTGTAATAACAACAATATCCAAGTGGAAAGGTAATATGAAACGTGGAAGTAACAAGGCCACAAACTCTCTTTAAACCAGATCAGCCATTTGTTGCATTTTATAGTACAGCTCCTAGTCAACGAATCCTAATATATACTAGTATTTTTCTGTATATATAGATGTCAAGATTCTATACATGTTTCGTTAAAAAGAAGTCATTTGTTGTTTCATCTTCAGATATTTTCCGATGATTCATTCAGTTGTTAACGCCATTTTCTTTTGTCTATATACGTCAGTTTATTTATGCAGCAGCAAAGACACAATAAATCCACCAGAAAAGGTGTCGGCTGTCCTAGCATTCGGGGACTCCTTCCTTGATCCTGGGAATAATAACTACATCATAACACCGGGAAAAGCAAACTATCTTCCATATGGAAAGGATTTTATGGGTGGAAAACCAACCGGAAGGTTCTCCAATGGGAAAAACATAGCCGACTTTTTTGGTACCTTTTCAATTTCATACACTCTTTGATGTTTTTATGTCCAAAAATGATTTTTTATTATATGAACCATTGCCGAAATCATCAAATTAAAACTGGAGTCTAAAAATAAATTATACATTGCTGAAATCATACATTATAGCAACTGAAAAACCCCATTGTGTCTATCATATCAACTTTAGCTCTTTCAACAAGCAAGCATGGCCAAAAGTGTTGATAACAGCAACTAAGTTTTGAACGTTCGATATATTACTATCTTTCATAGTGCATAACAGATCGAATTGTAGTCATGGCATTTTTTGTATCCTATATATATTGGTGTTTATTTTTCTTTAATGTTTTTTTTTTTTGTGTAAATTATAAACCTAATAAAACACCCTTGACCCTACTCCATAAATGCTCTATTCAAATAAAAACTATATTGCTAATGTTAATATTATAGTAAGATGTATATACTAAGATGGATGCACCTACTGCTAAAATTCATCCATCCATGCATGTTCATAAAAGATCGACTTGTCGGAAAGGCAATATTTTTGGATTTATCATCCTCGTTTTGAAACTATATTCATCTTTATTCTGGTTATTTTTTTATTTGCGTGAAACAAATTCTTCTTGAAAATCTTACGGTTTTTACTCAAATCAGATAGATGTTCATATCAAATCAAAGTCCAATCATATATGTTTGAAATAAAAATATGAAAAATATAAATTTAATTAACAAAGCAAAATATTTGGGAAGCAAGCATATAGCTTTTCGCAACATCATCTTTAATGTCATATTATTACTTTCATGCAGAAACTGAGCACTTTCCCTTGGTCAAAATTATCCAATATATTACGTACTGTTACGTCCAAAAATCATAAAAAAAAAAAACAAACAAACAAAAGACAACAGATTTATTATACAAGTATACCATCTAATGCATTCATATGAATATTTTTAACTGACTTCACTAACCATGTTACAGGGGCGGAGCCTTTAAGGGGCCAGAGGAGGCCATGACCCCCCGTTTTTTACAGTAGTTTATAGTGATCTTATAAACGTTACTATGAGATGATGAATAGTGATCGGGGATGTCGATGGTAAAGACAAATCTAGCATAAGCTCAACACACTAGAGAAAATTAATTTTTTTATAGTCAGATAGATATTTATCATCTGTAACTATAAATCTATGAAAAAGTAAAACGGAAAGAAAGAACAGCTAGCAAAATAAAAAAGACAGTTTGTCTAGAGATAAAAATGGAGGAAAAGACTTACACAAAATAGAAAAGAAACAATGAAAGAAAACTTATTAAAGAGGGAAATAATGAATGAGTTACATAAAGTTAAAAAAACGCAAGAAGAAGTATTGTCCTACACTGCCGTTACGCAGTCTCTGGCGTTCATCAAATCTGATCATCTTTACTCTCTGAGCTTCTAAGTGCTTTCTGGTGCTCTACCCTAGGGGATGAAGATAAGTGGTGTAGAGCTACTTTTCTTTCATAAAGTAATGTTAATATATTTAGTTTAATATTCATATCTATTCAATTAATATATTTAGTTTAATATTCATATTTGTTCAATTATATTAACTGATATTACATACGATTTTGTATATTTATTTGTTAAATAAATACAGCTAACGTATATATTTATATGTATTTCATTAAAAGAGTTGCAAATAGATATTTGTGTAGATTATGAGTTTTAGGTAAATATTATATTATTTAATTTGGGTACAAAACTATGATTTGTACAAGTATATTTATTTTTCTGATTTAATTTGCTTCATATATAAAATTTTCAATTTTCGTTCGATCTAGTAATCAACAATAATATAACCAAGTTATATTGAAGGTAAAAGGTTATTGATAGCCGATATGTAAAAATATTGAGGTATATATATTTCATATATATTAACTGTGTCCTTAGATCGTTGGTAAACAGTTTAAGAATAACTTTATATAATGATTTTTCTTAAAAGTTTTATATAATGATTTTGTTTAAACTTTTTATACATGATTATTTTGAACCAAATTAAAATCATTGATATGGTAATACATTGAATTTTTTTTTTCAGCCCCCCTAATTTTAATACTCGTGTTCCGCCCTTGCATGTTAGATTCTAGGAATTGCACGGTATTAAATATAGCTAATAAAACTACGAATAGTACTATTTACTAAGCATAACATAAATCTCTAATGATTTACGTGCACTAGTCTGTAAAGAGTTAAAGCAAAGGTTTAGAGGGATGTGATTCCTGTATATAGCAGATTCTTGGTAGTACTTTCTTGTTTTTGGATCCGAAAACAACTGCAATTTATTGTTTGATGCAAATCCTAAGCCGAAGGATTAGGAGTGAAGGAATATCTTCCAGCATATCTCGACCCTTCCCTACAAGACAACGATCTTCTTACGGGTGTAAGTTTTGCTTCCGGTGGCTCTGGATATGATCCACTAACAAGCACCGTATCGGTATGCATACATGATACATATCTTGTTGTTACTTTCTAAAAGTACTTATATTTTACATGCTACCTGTATGTATGCATATCTATTCATGTATCCTTATGTTTTTTCACTTGTTTGGTCTCCTTCCAATTAGTCTGCTATACCAATGCTGGAGCAACTAAATTTATTCAAACAATATATTGGGAATCTGACAAGGATAGTTGGGGAAGAAGCTGTGATGAATATAATGAGCAATAGTGTATCATTGGTATGTGCAAGCACAAACGATCTTATTATATCCCTTCCGGCAAGAAGCTTACAATATGATGTAGCTACTTATGATCGCATGCTGGTAAACTTGACCTTGAGTTTTATACAGGTATTAATACCCTTACTTTTCATATTTATTCATTCAAACATTGCTCTGCAAGATGGAAATGAACAAGTTGCAGGTGATTGATTAAATTAGAGCTTTGGATAAACATGTACACCTTTAAGGGAATGTAAATAAGACATTAAAAATTAAGAGCAGACATAATGCATAGTTCAATGAGAGACTTAAATGAGGTGGTATGTCTAATTGGTATTCAGTTAATGGATTAAACTCTACCATTGTGGGACGTCATGTTGGCATTCAATGGATATAGAGTTCAATGATCATTGAACTCTTCAATAGAAAAAAGGAAACCTTTTAACTATTAACTATATATTCCATTGAACTTTATTGACTTCAATGCATTGTAGGAAATTTAATGTAGAGTTGTATAGTACGTAAAATGATGATGTGTCAATCCATTAAATGTTGGAATTATCCGGTTGTTATCATTTAGATTAGGATTAGGATTATATTTATTGTTTCCTAGTTTCTAGCCTTTTAGTCATTATCTTTTGTTTGCTTGTTTACCAAGCATATATTATGTATTTAAACCTTTGTCATTGTGCGTAATTAGAATGATAACCTGGAAGAGTGCTTCTCAGTTTAGCTTAATTTTAGTTTTCTTTATGGTATCAGAGCGGGTCTGTTGATCCGTTTTAAATCATCATGGTCGATGGTGTTGACATTGAACCCGACAGTAGCTCGACCACCAATCCTTCCTCTGATCCAAATTCACCATACTAGATTTATCCCAATGATTACCCTAGACAAATGCATGTGAACGAAAGCCTTACTGACAGCAATTACTCTGATTGGTCAAGGGAGATGAAGGAATTTTTGTTTGCCAAGAACCGTGCAGGTTTCATTGATAGAACCATCCTTCAACCAGCTTCTGACCCACCGTTGATGAATCCCTGGCAGCGGAGTGATGCCATTATAAAAGGATGGCTCACAACAGGCATGGATAAGGACATTCGAAACAACGTCAAATTCGCTAACACTGCAAAGGAGGTTTGGGATGATCTTCAAGAGAGATTTGGTAAAGAAAGTGCTCCTCGAGCGTATATATTGAAGCACACGCTAACGGCACTGAGACAAAACAAGGATTTCGTTTCAACCTACTACACCAAGATGAAAGGAATATAGGATGAAATCCAATCGGTTTCACCCATCCCTAAGTGCACATGTGGTAAATGTACTTGTGATATGGGAAAGAGATTTTTTGAGGCAAAAGAGAAGAAATGAGTCTATGAGTTTCTTATGGGACTCGATGATCTGTTTGGAGCCATTAAAACTCAAATATTAAGCACAAAGCCCATGCCATCACTCGACACCACCTATCATCTTGTCACGGAAGATGAACACTAACACAATATTACCACGGCTAGGAAAATCACTGCTGATGCCTCCGCCTATCAAATAATCACTCAAAAAAATTCTGACAGAAGTCAAAACGAGAAGAAGAATCGTGAAGCCTTGAAGTGAAAACATTGTGGAATGGTTGGCCACATCATAGATGGGTGTTTCGAGAAAATTGGCTATCCAGATTGGTGGGACAATCGTTCATGCAAAACGATAGGAGATCAAAGAAAACAAGTCAAACCAAAACCTAAAGCAGCCAACGTTTGAAGTCAGCTCAATACTGGGGTAACTTTTGAGCAGTACACTAAGTTGATTAAACAGCTAAGTGACTCACAAAAACCTGAAATCAACATGGCTGGTAAGTATGCTCTCAATACTTCTTGGGTGATAGATTTGGGAGCCACTGATCATGTTGCTTGCAATAATTCTACTCTTTTTTATTTAAAAAGCTCCAAGGATGATGTACAGGTTAGCATAGCAAACGGTGATAATGGTCTAGTTCAAGGAATTGGGAATGCTAATCTTCCAAATAGCATCAAAATAAAAGATGTTCTTTATATGCCAAAATTCAAATGCAATCTCTTATCTGTTAGTAGAATGACCAAAAGTCTCAATTGTTTCATGACATTTATTCTTGATTTCTGTTTGATTCAGGACTTACCTACGAGGAAGTTGATTGGCATGGGTAGATGTGAGAATGGTCTATACAACATGGAAGAAATGGATAAAAGGGTAGCGATCATGGCGGTCAAGATTGATTCAGAATTATTGCATAAGCGTCTTGGTCACTCCTGAAAGTTACAACAAATTGATTCTATTGGTAGTGTAGTTAACGTAGAAAATTATGACTCTTGTGTACGGGCAAAACAAACCTGACTCCCATTTTTTGATAGTAATATTAAAACTTCTTCTTGTTTTGATCTTATGTTGGTGAAAAGTGGTGGTTACATGGGTTTACAAGGTACCTTCACTCTCGGGAGCTCATTATTTTCTTACGATAGTAGACAATTTTAGTAGATCTACATGGGTTTATTTAATCAAACATAAATCTGATGTTGGTGAAAATTTGATTTCTTTTTACAACATGATACAAACGCAATTCGGAAAGAAGATTAAGAGAATTAGAAGAGATAATGGTGGAGAATTTGCTTCCAACTTCATGATGAAATTCTATGAAGAAAATGGCATGGTACTTGAAACATCCTGTGTTCATACCCCGTAACAAAACAGGGTTGTTGAACGCAAACATCGGCATTTGCTTGAAGTTGCCAGAGCCTTGAGATTTGAAGCAAACTTGACAATAGAGTTTTGGGGAGAATGCGTGTTGACAGCAACATACATTATAAATAGACTTTTGTCTGGCTCTATCAAAAACAAAACTCAATATGAGATCTTGTTGGGACAAAAACCTAGTTATGACCATATGAGAGTGTTTGGATGTCTGGTATACGTTAAAGAAAATAAACAAGGAAGAGAAAAATTTGAAGAAAGGGGGAGGCCATGTGTCTTCATTGGGTATCCGCAAAGGCAAAAAGTATACAAGGTCTTTGATATCCAAGAAAACAAAATTCTTGTGTCTCGAGATGTCAAGTTTGTTGAATGCAAGTTTCCATATCATGCACAAACTAACACTAAAAGTCATGATGATAGTCTCAAGGATTCTGCATCCTTTGAATTTGATCATGAAGATGTAGAACCCAATCCTCAAGTTAGGCCGGTTATACCTGCTGGAGAGGAGTCTTGAAGCACTCCAAATGTGCCACATCAACAGCCTGTCGTCACCTCCATTGGACCCGGGTCTGGTCATTCTGAAACCAACATATCCACGAATAGCATTGATCCAACCTCAAATCAACGGAATAATCAGTGACCTAAGAGGATTCGAAAAAAACCACAAAAGTTTAGGGAATATCAAGTTGATTTTCCACCTTCCATAGACCATTCTCACACTCATGGAAGTTCAACAATCTCAATGGTACACTCTTATCTAATTATGTGTCCTATGATCATTTTACTAACTCACAAAGCTTTCTTGATTGCTATCTCTACACAAAAAGAACCTAAATGTTTTTCCCAAGCCGCCAAGTGTCCACAATAGCAGGAGGATATGAAGAAAGAAATTGAAGCTTTTGAAAATAACAACACTTGGACTTTAACACAATTACCACTAGGTAAGAAGGCCATAGATTCCAAGTGGGTGTACAAAATAAAGTACAAACCCTCAGGAGAAGTTGAAAGATACAAAGCAAGGTTGGTTGCAAGAGGTTTTACACAAGAAGAAGGCATCGATTTCCATGAAACTTTTGCATCAGTGGCGAAATTAGTAACTGTGAGAACAATGTTAGTAGTTGCAGTTCAAAAGAAATGGATTATTCACCAATTGGATGTGAACAATGCCTTCTTACATGGTGATCTTGACCAAGAACTGTACATGAAGGTTCCTCATGGATTTGTAAAGTCTAGTGACACTTGTGTATGTAAGTTGCACAAATCCCTATATGGATTACGACAGGCCTCAAGGAATTGGTATCGAAAATTCACAGAAGCTCTCTTGGAGATCGGTTTTCAACACTCAAGGGTAGATGACTCTTTGTTTGTGTTTAAAACTAACACCATTTATATTGAAGCTCTTATTTATGTTGATGACGTCATACTCCTCGACAATAATGGTGATCATATTGCTAAAATAAAGGCGTTTTTTCACAACAAATTTAGTATTACAGACTTAGGGCCCCTAAAATACTTCCTTGGCATTGAAGCCACTCGTATAGAAGATGGTATGGTTCTAAGTCAACAGAAGTATACCTTAGACATCCTTGACGATAGTGGTCTAGAGGGGTGTCGTCCTAGTCATTTTCCAATGGAAACCAACATTAAACTAGATCATGCTGTTGATTATCCACTTGTTGATGAAGGACAATATCGACGTCTTATTGAGCGGTTGTTTTATTTACAAGTCACTAGACCTGACATAACACTTGCAGTTAACACTCTGATTCAATTCGTTTCTTCTCCAAGACAGCCTCATCTCAGTGCAGTTCACAAAGTTTTACGCTAACTAAAAAACCACTCCAGGAAAAGGAATCTTCTTGCGTTCTACCGGTAAGCTCACTCTTAACGCATTCTGTGACTCAAAGTGGCTTGGGTGTTCGTTTACCCGACGTTCTAAAACCGATTATATTATAACTTTGGGTGGAGCTCCAATTTCTTGGAAAAGAAAGAAACAATATGTGGTGTCTAGATCATCTGCAGAGGCTGAGTATAAGGCGATGGCTGCTACTGTTAGTGAGATCTTATGGCTCTGTTAGCTACTCTCTGATATGGAAGCGTTGCAATCCGAGCCGACTACTCTTTACTATGACAATGAAGTTGCCCGTCATATTACTAATAATCTTGTTTTTCATGAACGAACAAAACATGTGGAGATGGATTGCTACTTTGTCCGAGAGCGTGTGGAATTTGGTCAAATTAAGTCTCTTTGCATCCACACCAGAAAACAAGTTGCTGACATTTTTACTAAACCTTTGGGAATGGATAGTTTTTGTTTCTTACGTGGCAAGCTTAGTGTTCCAGACCTACACACTCCAGCTTGAGGGGGAGTGTTGGAATTATCCGGTTGTCATTATTTAGATTAGGATTAGGATTATATTTATTGTTTCCTAGTTTCTAGCATTTTAGTCATTATCTTTTGTTTGTTTGTTTACCAACCATATATTATGTATTTAAACCTTTGCCATTGTGCGTAGTTAGAATGAGAACCTGGAAGAGTGCTTCTCAGTTTAGCTTAAATTCAGTTTTCTTTATTAAACTCCAATAACAGTTGTTTATCAAATTTGTTGAAGGAACTATACAAAATAGGAGCACGAAAGATAGCCATCTTTGGTGCACCACCTACCGGATGTCTTCCTGCAGAAAGAACATTATTTGGAGGGGTACATAGAATGTGTGTCCAGAAGCAAAATGAAGCAGCGCTGTCGTACAACAGCATGCTAAAAGAGCAGCTTCCGGTTCTTGCAAGTAGTCTTCCTCAGTCAAGGATTGCTTTTGTCGATTTCTACAATCCTCTAATAAACACCATCAACAAGCCTCAACAATACGGTATCCACAACATCCACAACTTAATAACGCATTAAATTGAGTTGGCCAGTGAAAATATTCATGCAATTTTTTGGTTTATGTTCTCTACACGACTTCAAAGAAAAGTTTACTTTTATTCTGCAATTTTGACGTAAAATTTTCACATGTGCATTTCAGTAATGTTTTACTTCCTATTCCGTTCTTCCTTTCCACAGGGTTGCAAGTTACTGATAGAGGCTGTTGCGGAACTGGTTTGCTAGAGGTGGTTTTTTTTATGTAATAGACTTAGCCCAACATGCCCAGACGACTCTAAATATTTCTTATGGGATAGTATCCACCTATCAGAGATTGGATGTAACATCTTTGTTAATGAGAGTCTACCGGGTTTGGTGGAAAATTTGTTCTAGTATAATCAATGTTTGACGGGTGATATAAATTGCTAGTGCGGTGATAATACACCAGGTCACATAATTAAATAAAGCTATGGAAATGTATTCACTTCTAAATCTGATTAATGTAAACTTAGCCTTTGTTGGCCGGTCAAAATATTTATGTTTACATCTTAATCTTGGTTGCTTTTGGCTTTTATTACTCTTTAGTCTTTAATATCAGAATTCTAATTAGAATTTTTTTTTATATTAGGTTAATGTTTTAATTAATGTTTACCAAAGTTATAATGTTTCTCAATAACCTTCTTACATTTTGTTGGGATAATCGGTTTGATCCAAACAAGGAGTTTCACACAACAAGAATACAGAGTATTAGGGACGTCACTTTTTGTGTTGACAAGACGTTTAGCGACGACATCAGACAAGCCACGCTTGGTGTCGCCGCTAAAGGTATAGGCCGGATATCCGTCGGCGACATGTCACTTTCAATCCTGGCCCTTGGTTCGGACCATGATCCAACAGATAGGGTTTGTTCCTGTGGAAATTAATAGAATTGACTGCTTTAGCGGCAACATGGGACACGTATCTTATTTTAAATAATTTTCTTTGTCAAATTAGGAATAAATAAATAGTAAATAATTGAAACATAAATAAACGGTAATAATATTTTTTTAATGTGTCAGGGACGAAAATAGTAACAAAAAACCTGTAAGGACAGCTCCACTGCAAAAATATGTTAGGGACCAAACCTGCAATTTACCCAAACCATAAAGACAATTTCAATAATTTGTTCATTCTTTTAATTAAAAAAATAACCACTTTCTAAATCATCTGCGTTTCCCACGTTTAACAACGAATGCACAAGGTTCGTTAATTTTTTTAGATTTTTTTAAAAGACCATACGAAGTCGTCTGCATCGACCCATTATCATATAAGAAGTAAAACACTTGCCTCTTTTGGTACTTTCGTTTTGTGATTGTTCCATCTAGGCTTCAAATAAAGAAGTTAAATTAATTCTGTATTTTAGCTTTACTTTTTCATGGCATCTTTCTTCGTCATAAGTTTTCGGTTTATGAAGTTAAGTTCTGTATTTTCTAAAATTAGTTCGGTACATAATTTTATAAATAATAACGAAAGCAATTAGATTTCAGAAAGCATACACAATTTGATCAATTTGACAGACATATTTGCTTTTAGAAAGAAACTTTTATTATAATTACCTAGAAAAAAATGTCTAACAATTTACTCGAAGTTATATTGCACTTTTTATTCCAACAAAAAATCTGCCTTCAATTCTGTTACTAATATGTGTGGACAAGGAGCCTAAGAGCAGGGTCGTTCCAAACATATTTTGGGCCCAGAGCAAGAGAGAAAAAATGGGCTCTTAAAATACATAAATGTTATCAAGTTTTTTATAATAACTTAATAATTGAAAGAAAATTACTTGTGTTATCTTCTAAATATAACAATTTCTATAAAAAATTTGGGCCCTTTTGAAAAATGGGCCCTAGACGGTCGCCCCTATCGCCCACCCTCTGGGACGGGCCTACCTAAGAGAAAGAATTGATCATGAAATGTGATGTGCAGATGAATTCTAAAGATTTGTAAAAACTTATCAGTTGTGGAAATATAGTTGTGGAAATATGAGAAACAAACAATAACATAGTTGTATTTCCCTTATACTTTAATTATCTTCATTTTAAGTCTATGCAAGTATGACGTACGGTTTAGACACTTCATGAGATAAAAGGAATTAACAGATGAAATAGATGAAGGGAACAATAAGAACCCTCTGTTTTTATTTATTTATATTATTTCCCCCCATTCACATGTTCAAGGAACACACCTTGTCCATTTGTTTGTTTAGATTCTTTTAAAGGAACCTTACGTCACAACAAGAAAAATAGAGTATTAGGGACGTCGCTTTTTGCGACGACAAGACATTTAGTGACGACATCATACAAGCCACGCTTGGTGTTGGTGCTAAAAAGTCAATGTTATCGCTAAAGGTATGGAGCAGAGATCCGTCGGAGACACGCCACTACTTTCAATCCTGGCCCTTGGTTCGGAACATGATCTAACATATAGGGTTTACTCCGGTGGAAAGCAATAGAGACGACTCATTTAACGGCGACATGTTGTCACTATTGGTGTCGATCTGTTGACCCACATTGGACTAAATCTTGGCCTTAAGATTCTCACCCTATCCAACGGTCCATAATCTCAGAAAGAGGTCATTGAGTTCCCTCCAGAATGTCGCCGCTAATAGTCTCTCTGTCGCCGCTATTAGGGTCGCCACTAAAGGGTTGCCTCTTTTGTTCAGCTTCCACACCCCAAACAACATATAATTTATAACCATCTCCAACGGCTCTCTCTCGCGACAATTTGCGACATCACCGCTGACGTCACTGCTCTCCACCGCCGATTGACCTCCAAAGCTGACTCCCATTGCCAATTACCTCCAAAGGCAACTACCACCGACTGCTACCTCTCCATTGCTGACTGTCACCTCCGACTATGACTTGGTATCTTCAGCGATGTTCGTCTTCTCTACCCATTTATCTTTCTCTTCTTTTCTGAACACTGATTACGAATGACTAACGACTGAATGATTTTTATTTTTTCTGTTTTTAAGTTCCCATTATAAGGACACACATCAGCACCGATAGTAGCTTTGTTTTTTCGGTAAGAGCAGCTTATTAAAATTGATGGTATGAATTTATGAATATATATATATATATATATATATATATATATATATATATATATATATATATATATATATAGAAAGAGAGAGGGAGGGGGAGAGAGAGAGATAGGTTCAAATGTTTTTCACAAGTATTGTGTGCATGTATGGGCCAATAGGAATTTAGGAATAGTTAAATAATTAAAAAATGTTATAAGGGTAATTATGTAACTTTAGCATGATAATTAAAATAAAATCTCTTAATTCATGGAAATTACCATAAAAATATATTTGGCCAATTATTTAACCCTAGCCTCCCATATGATACGTATTCTATCTCTGCCTCCTCCCATTTTCTTTTCTTATTGACGAATGAAGAAGAAGCGATGGATCTGCAAGTCTGTTTCCCCATTCCGTTGACAAGATGAAGATGTTATTACCGATGACTCCATCTCCAATCGAAGCTAGCTTCTATCTCCAATAGTTGGTCAAAGAGATTTCTACAATTTAGTTTACCAAAATTGCAATTCTATTCCATAGAAAACATGTTTTTTTCTTCGTTCTTCCAACTAGCCAATTTCTACAATTTCAACTTTTAGTTTTAGATTTATATAATGGTTTTGAAATATCTTGTTGTTCAGATGAATTTGATGCTCAAGGTTCTGAATTGGATTTTTTTTTCATTCATGATTCATAGAAAATGTGGTGATTTAGGGAGCGCCCTTAAAGTGTTTGATCAAATGCCAAAGAGAAATATGGCAGTCTCAGATTGTATTCATGGTTAGTGATGGAATGTTTATTGTTGTTCATCTCATCTCCAAAGGTAAACAAAATCAAAATAGAGAATTATGTTATTCTATCATACTTTAAATTTAGAATTACTCTCATTTTCTTTTAATATTGAAAGAGAAAATCATTTTTCGATTATGAAAAATATCAGTTGCTGGAAATCACATAAGAATATTTTGTAAAATAATTATTGGGTGTTTGTTCTTATCTTAAAATTTTTCATTCATTAAGAATAATTATTTCATTCTTTAAGAATATTTTGTAGAGAGTATTATCATCTTAGAAATAACATATGAATGATCCTTCCGGAATTGTATTTATAGTATAATCACATAAGAATGATTCTACAAGGGTTGTATTGCAATGGGCTGATGTTTTAACATGATTTTTGTTTCTTATGTTTTTCAGATGTTTCATGTTTTACCTAGGAATCACTTACCATCCTCGAGTTTATATCCTTTTGCAGCTCCTTGTAAAAAATCGTTCTCATGCAATACAATTATGACAGAATGCCAATCTCACAAAATGTGAATCTCATAGAATGCTAGATATTTTGAAGTAGCTTAGAGGTCAAACATACACATGACATCTAGGAACGAAACAAGAAAGTGAATGAGGATTCTTACAAGAATGCTGATATTTTTTTGTAAGAGATTTCAAGAATGAATGTAATTTATGTTCATAGCATAGTTGTATTCTTTAAGAATGAATGTAATTACTTATTCTAAAGTATTAAACTTCGTCTTATAGAAAATTTGTATTCATTAAAAATTATTGGTCTTGATAATATGTGTTTATAATATTATGTTCATAGTTATATACCGTTATCACAGAACTACAGAATATCATTATAACAAAATGACATTCTGATATAATAAAATCAATTTATACTTACAAATTACGTTTGAAATTGAATTAATTTGAAAAAAAAAATCAGATTTTTTAAATCAAAATCATTAATTATCCCATAAACCTCGATTTTTCCTTTTTTAAATTTGTCTCAAATGACTAAAATGCCCTTATGCTGAAATTTGTGTGATTATATGGGACATGTAACCATATTATAATATCATAGACCGTTAGATTATGATCTTTGATTCTATTACATCCGGTGGTCTAGATCTGTACATTCTGGAAATCTGTCACACCCCAAAACCGAGAACGGCGGAATACGTTCTGGGGTGGAGCACGTCATGTACAGTATCATAAGAATTGCATAATAGTAAAAACAAGCGACAACAACCATTGTATTAATATACTAAGTTTATTTACAACCGTGTTCTGTATAGTTTTGATAGACACCAAAAGTATAACAAAATAAAAAGATGTGTCTTGTATATGCTCCATCTTCTCAAAAGCTGCACCAGCACCTCTCTATCTTTGACCTGAGGATACAAGTTATTTTGAAAACGAGTATCAGCATAAAGCTGGTGAGTTCATAAGATTTTATGTGTCATTTCTTGCATAAAAGTGTTTACAATCAATTATTATATGAGTTGAAATGAATGTTGAGAGTAGTAGAAATCCTTAGAAAATCCTATATTTTCCAGATTTAGATATGTGTAAGTTAAATCCTTTGAGTGTGTAAAAGTATTTTCATTGAAACTATCAGTGCTAAAAATAAGGTAGTAAGTTTCATACAAGTAGCATAGATGAGTAAAAGTATTGTTGTTTGACTGTAGTAGTGTTACAAACTTCAATATATATTCATTTACTTCGGGAAATTAGATTAGTCTTTAATTCATAGCATGTTAATTTTAATATAGATGAGATTTCTTATGTAACCGAACTGAATGATTATAGAGGTTCCGATAACCTTCCCGGTCATCTGCAGTGTAGTGTTGTAGTGCCATCCCTAGGCCTAGTCGGCTCGGACTGTAATTTAACAGTCAGGATGTAATAGCGTCCGTCCTGTATAGATCTATACATGTAGTGTTGCTTTCCTTTCGGGAAGCCCTGGTTACATGGTATTTACGTAGTAGAGTGTCATATAGAGGAATAGTATGTTGTATTTTGGATTAGTGTATTCTCTTGAATTATAGTATAGTAACTTTTAGTTATAGTATAGAGAGTGTTCTCTTAAACGTGTCTTAACTCGTGATAGTAGTAGTTATAACGGGTATCCTAGTGATAGAGGTGTCAAGCAGTAGTGTTAACTATACCTATTATAGTTATATAGAGTGTAGAGTCGCATGCCTTGTTTTATAAAGGTATTATATAAGATGAAGACTTTCATATCTAACACAATATATATGATATATAAGTAAGAAATCAATGACAGTCGGACGGATAACAATATACCCTAAGACCACAATCAAACAAGAACAGGAAATAAGGTGAGCTATCGGTCCTAAGTCCTTCAAGTCTTATTTATATAAATATATGGATGTCGATACAGTTTAAAAGAAAAGTAATTTAAATACAATTTGAAAATAGTTTAACAACAATTTCATTTAGAAAATGTGTTTGATGAATATTTAAAACAGTTTTATTGACAAATAGATAAAAGTATAGAGAGATCCTTTTTTTGTAAGTTATAAATCACATATGATTAGGAACTAGAACTTATTGCATTTACTTGTATCCCCCCCTAAAACATGTAAAAACATTTAAAAAGGTTAATTAAGGGTATGAACTCACCTGCAACGAGTAGATCGGGTGGAAGTATCAGATGAGCGTTTGGTGTCAAGTAAAGACTTGTACACACTTTATGACCCTAGTAACATATGAAGGCATATGTTTACAAGTATTAGTGATTTAAACACTAATTAAACACATATAGACATCCTAATGTGAATAAAAGATTTATGGTTGAGTGCTAGAAGGTTATTGGGTTGCAAGGAAGGAGTTTTAGGCCTCACTATGGAGTTTACTCCTCACAAACTCACCTTAGGTGAGTTTACGGCTGGGAGACCACCTCCCCCATGAGTTTACGGCCGTAAACTCATGGGAGGAGTGTAATTGTGTGTTTTCAGGACTCGTGTGGCTCTAGAAGGGATTCCAAGGCAATATACAAGGCTTGAGGGGTGTTTAAGGTTCCAAAGGAGCACTCCCTTGGAGTTTGCGGTCCTAGGACCACTCCTTGGGAGTTTAGAGTCGTAAACCCCATGGTTTACGGCCATGAACTCTTGGACACCCCCATACTTCGATTTTGAGGTCATTTGTTCACTCCTATGTGCTCCTAGGTGAAGGTATAAGGCTATTTAGGGGTTTAAAGGCTCATTTTGCATGGTTTAAGGGAGTTTACGGTCTAAGGATATTCTTGGGCCGTAAAATTTCTTTTAAGCCTCTAAACACAAGATTAAATGGTTAAAACACTTCTAGGGTATGTTCTAACTTAGCCTCTAAGCCTAAGGAAGGGATTTAGGACCATTTTGGCACATTTTTAGGGGTTTACGGCCCTAGAGTGTTCTTGGGCCGTAAACTCCTTACTCTTTGCCTTCTTGGACGATTTTTGAGCTATAATGAGATGCAATGGGTTGTAGAACAAGCTAGGGTAAGTGTACTTACAGTTTGGAGCGGAAACTAGCGGATTTCGAGAGAATCGGGCCTTGAGGAGAGAGAGTAGAGAGAGAGAGAGACTAGTGTGGTAAAAGTTCTAACTTGGTGACTACCCAACATTTATATAGGGTTTGAGTTTGTGGCCAGGTGGAATTTTACCCGATACCGATGTTAAACGGGGCTTAAATTTTTACCCGATTAAATGGTCGTAATTAAAAACTTTTTCCAACTAAACGGAATGGTAATTCATGTGTTTTTATTTATTTCATTACGATGTTAATAAAATAAAACAGTTATTGATTTGTCTACCCCAAATTAACGGAACATTTATAAAATAGAATATTCTATTAACGGAAACGGGTTATAACGATAGAATAAATTTTGGGTTGTCACATCATTCCCCCGTTAGAGAAATTTTCGTCCCGAAATTTAGAATTCAAGCAGCGAAGTTATTACAGTACTACTAAGCAAATAGATGGGGATACTTGAGTTTCATTTGATCGTCGCGCTCCCAAGTGAACTTCGGTCCTCGTTTGGCGTTCCATCGAACCTTCACAATTGGGATGCGTCTTTGTTTCGTTCGTTTGACCTCTCGGTCCATAATCTCGGCAGACTCTTCAACGAAGTTGAGGCCCTCGTTGACCTCGATCTCGTCGAGGGGGATTATTAGGGCTTCGTCAGATAGGCACTTTTTCAATTTCGAGACGTGGAAGGTAGAGTGTATGCTACTGAGCTCGCGGGGTAGATTAAGTTTGTAAGCTACGGGGTCGATTCTGGCGAGAATCTCGAAAGGCCCTATGTATCTTGGATTCAGCTTTCCACGCTTGCCAAAGCGTATCGTGCCCTTCCAGGGTGAGACTTTCAAAAGGACTCGGTCTCCCACCTGGAATTCCAAAGGTTTTCTTCGTGTGTCTGCGTAGCTTTTCTGTCGATCCCTAGCGGCTTTTAATCGTTCGCGAATCTGCACAATCTTCTCGGTCGTTTCTCGAATGATCTCCGGACCCGTGGGAGTGCTGTCAGGAACTTGTCCTTTGGCTAACTGAGTGTCACCCACCTCGGCCTAGCACAGAGGGGATCTACACTTCCGGCCGTAGAGGGCTTTGAACGGGGTTGCCTTGATGCTCATGTGATAACTGTTATTGTAAGAAAACTCTACAAGGGGTAAGTGGGTATCCCATGCCTTACCAAAGTCGATCACACAGTCCTGAAGCATGTCCTCCAGGGTTTGGATAGTCCTTTCACTTTGCCCGTCGGTCTGCGGATGGTAGGTTGTACTCATGTCCAACCTCGTCCCTAAGGAGCTTTGTAGCGATTGCCAAAACCTCGAAGTGAACCTACTATCTTTATCGGAGATTATAGATATAGGGACACCATGCAGCCGTACTATTTCCTTAATGTATGTTCTTGTGAGTTTATCCATCTTTTCTGTTTCTTTGATGGGCAGGAAGTGTGCGGACTTGGTCAATCTGTCGACGATGACCCATATGGTATCCAGCCTACCTGTTTTCTTGGGTAGCTTAGTTATGAAATCCATAGTGATCCGATCCCACTTCCACTCTGGTATCTCCAGTTGTTGAAGAAGACCTGATGGCTTCTGGTACTCGACCTTGACCTTTGCACAAGTAAGGCATTTAATCACGAAGGTAGCAATCTCTGCTTTCATGTTAGGCCACCAGTATAACTTTTTGAGATCCAGATACATCTTATCCGAACCTAGGTGAACGGAATATCAAGTGTTGTGTGCTTCCTTCATGACCAAGTCTCTGAATCCACCGTGACGCGGCGTCCAGATTCGGTCCATGAGATAATAGGCTCCGTCACCCTTGACCTCCAAGTTCTTATCCATTCCACGTAAGGATTCTCCCGCCACATTCTCAGGCTTTAAAGCTTCGAGCTAAGCCTCCTTAATCTGTGCGGATAGATGCGAACGGATAGTCATTGTTAACAACTTAACCCTTCGACCAGAATACTCTTTTCTACTTAGGGAGTGTGCTACTACATTGGCTTTTCCTGGGTGATAATGAATCTCGCAGTCGTAATCATTGAGTAGTTCGACCCATCGTCATTGTCTCATATTGAGCTCCTTCTGGTTCAGTATGTGTTGGAGGCTTTTGTGGTCAGTGTATATTGTGCTCTTTGTACCATACAGGTAATGTCTCTAGATCTTTAGGGCGAATACGACCGCTCCTAACCCAAGGTCGTGTGTGGTGTAGTTAATCTCGTGTGTCTTCAGTTGTCTCGAGGCATAAGCGATGACCTTATCTCGTTGCATCAGGACACAACCGAGCCCTTGGTTTGATGCATCGCAGTACACCACGAAATCATCTGTCCCTTTGGGAAGGGACAATACCGGTGCGGTGCATAGGGCTCGCTTCAGGGTTTGGAATGCCTTCTCTTTCTTCTCTCCCCAGTCAAATGTCACGCCTTTCTGAGTCAATGTAGTGAGGGGTTTCGCAATCCGAGAGAATTTCTAAATGAATCTACGGTAGTAGCCAGCGAGGCCTAGAAATTGACGAATTTTTGTAGGCGTCTTCGGTGCTGACCAGTTCTCGATAGCTCTAATCTTAGATGGGTCCACGTGGATTCCTTCCTCGCTCACCACATGTCTTAAGAATTCGACTCTTCGGATCCAGAATTCGCACTTAGAGAACTTCGCATATAGTTTCTCTGATCATAGGGTTTCTAGGACTTGTCGTAGGTGATCGTTATGCTCCTCCTTACTTCGAGAGTAGATGAGTATGTCATCAATGAAGACGATGACGAACCGATCCAAGTAAGGAAGGCACACCCTATTCATTAAATCCATGAATACTACGGGCACGTTGGTTATTTCGAATGGCATTACTACGAACTCGTAGTGTCCGTAACGAGTTCGGAAGGCTGTTTTCGGAACATCTTCCTCAAGCACTTGTAACTGATGATACCCGGACCTAAGATCAATCTTGGAAAAGTAACTCGCCCCATTGCAGTTGGTCAAATAGGTCGTCTATACGGGGAAGAGGGTAGCGATTCTTGACCGTCAGCTTATTGAGCTCTCTGTAGTCGATGCACATACAGAATGATCCGTCCTTCTTCTTTACGAATAAGACCGGTGCTCCCCAGGGTGAGAAGCTTGGTCTTATAAAGCCCTTGCTGAGCAGCTCGTTAAGTTGACCTGACAGTTCTTGCATCTCAGCAGGTGCTAGACGATAGGGCGATTTAGCTACAGTGGTAGCTCCTGGGATTAGGTCGATTCTGAACTCAACCTGACGTTTGGGAGGTAAACCTCAGAGTTCTTTTGGAAAGACGTCCGGAAAGTCGCATATGACGGGGAAGTCTTTTAGATCTTTTGTTTTTTGGCTCGTATCAACAACGTGAGCAAGGAATGCACGATATTCCTTACGTAAGTAATTTTGGGCTTGAATACTCGAGATGATGCGAAGGCTCGTACTGGGTTTGTCTCCGTAGATTAACAGGGTTTCGTTATTTAGCAGATTTAGACGGATTTCTTTATTAAAGCACAAAATATCAGCATGATGGAGACTCAACCAGTCCATGCCCACAATGACATCGAAACTCTTGATCGACACTGATATGAGGTCGATTGGGAAAGTATGATCATCTAGTGTGAGGGTGCAACCTAAGTAGATTTCGTTAGAGCTCTCTGTCGTTCCGTTTTCCATTTCTACGACGAATGTTTCTTTTAGTGGTTGTGGGGATTTCTTAAGCAAGTGTTTAAAGTTTTGGTTTATGAAGCTTCTTTCTGCACCACTATCGAATAAGACACAAGCATAAGAGTTGTTGAGAAGGAACGTACCCATGATTACTGTGGGGCCGCTACTGCTTTGTTGTGGCCAATAGCGAGTAGTCTTCCTGTTCCTCCCGTATTCCCGGCCTTCGGACAGTTTTTCTTGAAATGGCCAACCTCAACGCAGCCATAACAGGCCTGGCTCACTCCCGAACCGGAGACCTGAGAAATGGGTTTGGGTTGGGATCTGCAAAACTGGATGGTATGGCCCTTCCGGCCGCAGTTGGTGCAGTGCAATTCACGGTAGGGGTCGTTGTGATGGAAGGGGCACTTGGGGCACTTGGGCAGGTTCCCAACATAAGTTTTTGCTGGTACAGGGGTAGCAGGAGTGATGGCGGCATGGACAGCCACTATTTGTTGGTTTTTTGAAGAGGATTGAGCTTTCTTGTCCCTCTTTTTGTCCCACCGCTTCCTCTTGTTGTCGGATGTCTTGGGCGGTGCAGTGGCATTTGTTGTTGATGTTGCTGGAGTGGAAGGAGTTTCATGATCAATCAACCTGTGGGCCAACTCCTTGGCGCTGTCAAAGGTTGCAGGATGTGAAGATAGAACGTTTCCTTGATACGGGGGCACTAAACCCCAGATGTAACGTTCAATTTTCTTGCTCTTTGATGGGATCATGTTAGGGCACATAGCCACCAAGTCGCAGAACCTGGCCGTATAAGCCACTATATCTGTCCCCTTCATCTTGAGGTTCCAGAGCTCCTCCTCAAGCTTCTGAACCTCACCTCTAGGGCAGTACTCGTTTCTCAGTAGGTCCTTTAGTGTGTCCCAGCCCATGGCATTGGCTGTTACTAGAGAGAGTGATCTAAGATGGCCATTCCACCATGTCAGGGCCCTTTCAGTGAAGGTGGCAGTAGCGAACTTGATTTTGCTTTCTTTGGGGCATGAGCACATTTCGAAAACGGCTTCGGCGCTTTCAATCCATTTGGACAGAGCAAGGATTCCTCCGGTCCCATTGAAAAATGTTGTTTTACAGTTCATGAAATCTTTATAAGTACACCCCTGTGCACGTGTATGGATTTCACCATGTTTGGAGTTGGTGCCCATTCCGGCTCCACTAGCATCGCCAGAATTCATTTGGGCCATGGCTGCTGTCACAGACGCGGTCACAGCTGTCTGAAACAGCACCGGATCGAACTGTAGAGGAGGAGGTGGTGGATGTGGAGTTTGAGTCGCTAGTCTGCCTCTGGTCGGGCGCTTGCGAGGAGGCATCTTTTACTGAAAGTTCATAGAGATGTTGACAATAGTAAGAGTCTTTTGCAAGTATGATAAGAGTGTTTCATGGACTAAATTAACATAGCCCAATAATCAGAGAGAGTCATAGCAACAGAGTAGGCAACTGCCAATTTTACTGGTATTAATGATGTCATATAAGTTCGGGAAAAGTAGCCAAACAGTAGGCCTTACATCAAACCATAAGGGAAAATGTCGGCAGTCTAGGAGCCTAGGCAAAGTACTTTCAAAGTTAGGATTGTTTACAGACAAGTGCTCTACTTAGCATAGAAAAGACAAGGCTATTCCTTAAACAAAAGAGGAAAGATAAGTAGATATCTTCTACTGACGACGGGTACTTATTGGGCGAACCCTAACAATGGCCAGTTGGCAAACAATTTCCTGAAGATGTCTCTCCTGAACCCTCTGACGCGCTCGGAGTTCCCTAACTTCAGCTCGGGATGCAGCTAGCTGTTGTTACAAAGCCTCACTGGTCCTCCTCGTTCTATCCATAGCTTCTTCCAGTTGGCGGATGCGAACAGTGTTGACGTTAGAGTTGACATCAACTTCCATAACTCGGCCAATAACTGCTTGACCTTGCTCGACATTCCTGGCAATCCTTTGGACCATGATGGGCAAGACTCGGTCCGCTTATCCTCCTTCGCTTATGTTGTATAAGCTTCGGTCTCCATTGAAAGGTAAGGGCTGACCCTGCTCATCGCTCCATCAGTTCAAGGTTATTGCCCACATGGGAGTGGGACCTTGAAATTCCGGACGGGGATGGGGTTTGGAGCTACAGGGGGTAGGTTGTTAACTTCTGGATCGGAGCTGGAGCTATCCGAATAGCCTTCTGCATGGTGATCATCCAAAGGGATCGGGTGATCATCTTCTGGCTCCTCATCGAGCCATCCTCCATTTCCTTGGTTCGGATAATACGGATCGCCGGGATGGTGGAAGCCAGCCATGCTATCTACGCGAGAATGGGGAAAGAAAGGTTAATAGACGTACTAATTTGGGATACTTATAAGATGGATCTTTATTAGTCGACCCAATACTTGTGTAGTGCATACCAATTACATGTAACCGAAGCAAGATAGTCCTTCGAATAAGCGACCCTAACTTCAGATCCCCAATCAAACAAGAACATGAAATGAAGCAAAGGTCACAGATTCTAAGTCTATAGCGCCCTAGTCACATGTAACCGTGGTGTATCCACTTAGCAACTATTGCCCTACCAGTAACGACCCCTTTAGTTCTCACATATGTAGTTAGTGGAATGCGGAATACTCCTATAGTATTCTTGTTCTAACGTTCTTGTGGTAGTGTTGGTAAGCTTTTAGACATGTTGCAACACCACAATCACTCTTAGGAACATGCTACTCACTCCTGGAAAAATGTAGTTGATCAGGCTACATCCCCCCCAGATGTAACTATATGTGTCTAAGCTTAATTGTGCTGTTCAACAATCTTAATACTTTTGTTCTGTTCTAGTATGATATTGACCCCTTTGTAGTGGTGAATGTATATATATACTTAATTAAATATTCTAGTATTTAGAAGTATCTATTCTTGGTCAGAGTGTTTTAGTCCCGAAGTGTTTATAGTTCGTATATCTTTTATGGGTTGATATACTTGATTCACTATAAAAAATGCTCTGATACCAATCTGTCACACCCCAAAACCAAGAACGACGGAATACGTTCTGGGGTGGAGGACGTCATGTATAGTATCATAACAATTGCATAATAGTAAAAACAAGCGACAACAACCATTGCATTAATATTGTAAGTTTAATTACAAGCGTGTTCTGTATAGTTTTGATAGACACCAAAAGTATAACAAAATAAAAGATGGGTCTTGTATTTGCTCCATCTTCTCAAAAGCTGCACCAGTACCTGTTTATCTTTGACCTGAGGATACAAGTTATTTTGAAAACGAGTATCAGCATAAAGCTGGTGAGTTCATAAGATTTTATGTGTCATTTCTTGCATAAAAGTGTTTACAATCAATTAATATATGAGTTGAAATGAATGTTGAGAGTAGTAGAAATTCTTAGAAAATCCTATATTTTCCAGATTTAGATATGTGTAAGTTAAATCCTTTGAGTGTGTAAAAGTATTTTCATTGAAACTATCAGTGCTAACAATAAGGTAGTAAGTTTCATACAAGTAGCATAGATGAGTAAAAGTATTGTTGGTTGACTGTAGTAGTGTTACAAACTTCAATATATATTCATTTACTTCGGGAAATTAGATTAGTCTTTAATTCATAGCGTGTTAATTTGAATATAGATGAGATTTCTTATGTAACCGAACTGAATGATTATAGAGGTTCCGATAACCTTCCCGGTCATCTGCAGTGTAGTGTTGTAGTGCCATCCCTAGGCCTAGTCGGCTCGGACTGTAATTTAACAGTCAGGATGTAATAGCGTCCGTCCTGTATAGATCTATACATGTAGTGTTGCTTTCCTTTCGGGAAGCCCTGGTTACATGGTATTTACGTAGTAGAGTGTCGTATAGAGGAATAGTATGTTGTATTCTGGATTAGTGTATTCTCTTGAATTATAGTATAATAACTTTTAGTTATAGTATAGAGAGTGTTCTCTTAAACGTGTCTTAACTCGTGATAGTAGTAGTTATAACGGGTATCCTAGTGATAGAGGTGTCAAGCAGTAGTGTTAACAATACCTATTATAGTTATATAGAGTGTAGAGTCGGATGTCTTGTTTTACAAAGGTATTATATAAGATGAAGACTTTCATATCTAACACAATATATATGATATATAAGTAAGAAATCAATGACAGTCGGACGGATAACAATATACCCTAAGACCACAATCAAACAAGAACAGGAAATAAGGTGAGCTATCGGTCCTAAGTCCTTCAAGTCTTATTTATATAAATATATGGATGTCGATACAGTTTAAAAGAAAAGTAATTTAAATACAATTTGGAAATAGTTTAACAACAATTTAATTTAGAAAATGCGTTTGATGAATATTTAAAACATTTTTATTTACAAATAGATAAAAGTATAGAGAGATCCTTTTTGATTGTAAGCTATAAATCAGATATGATTAGGAACTAGAACTTATTGCATTTACTTGTATCCCCCCCCCCCCCCTAAAACATGTAAAAACATTTAAAAAGGTTAATTCAGGGTATGAACTCACCAGCAACGAGTAGATCGGGTGGAAGTATCGGATGAGCGTTTGGTGTCAAGTAAAGACTTGTACACACTTTATGACCCTAGTAACATATGAAGGCATATGTTTACAAGTAATTAGTGATTTAAACACTATTTAAACACATATAGACATCCTAATGTGGATGAAAGCTTTATGGTTGAGTGCTAGAAGGTTATTGGGTTGCAAGGAAGGAGTTTTAGGCCTCACTATGGAGTTTACTCCTCACAAACTCACCTTAGGTGAGTTTACGGCTGGGAGACCACCTCCCCCATGAGTTTACGGCCATAAACTCATGGGAGGAGTGTAATTGTGTGTTTTCAAGACTCTTGTGGCTCTAGAAGGGATTCCAAGGCAATATACAAGGCTTGAGGGGTGTTTATGGTTCCAAAGGAGCACTCCCTTGGAGTTTGCGGTCCTAGGACCACTCCTTGGGAGTTTAGAGTCGTAAACCCCATGGTTTACGGCCGTGAACTGTTGGACACCCCCATACTTCGATTTTGAGGTCATTTGTTCACTCCTATGTGTTCCTAGGTGAAGGTATAAGGCTATTTAGGGGTTTAAAGGCTCATTTTGCATGGTTTAAGGGAGTTTACGGTCTAAGGATATTCTTGGGCCGTAAACTTTCTTTTAAGCCTTTAAACACAAGATTTAATGGTTAAAACACTTCTAGGCTATGTTCTAACTTAGCCTCTAAGCCTAAGGAAGGGATTTGGGACCATTTTGGCACATTTTTAGGGGTTTACGGCCCTAGAGTGTTCTTGGGCCGTAAACTCCTTACTCTTTGCCTTCTTGGACGATTTTTGAGCTATAATGAGATGCAATGGATTGTAGAACAAGCTAGGGTAAGTGTACTTACAGTTTGGAGCGGAAACTAGCGGATTTCGGGAGAATCGGGCCTTGAGGAGAGAGAGTAGAGAGAGAGAGACTAGTGTGGTAAAAGTTCTAACTTGGTGACTACTCAACCTTTATATAGGGTTTGAGTTTGTGGCCAGGTGGAATTTTACCCGATATCGACATTAAACGGGGCTTAAATTTTTACCCGATTAAATGGTCGTAATTAAAAACTTTTTCCAACTAAATGGAAGGGTAATTCACGTGTTTTTATTTATTTCATTACGACGTTAATAACATAAAATAAAATAAAATAAAACATTTATTGATTTGTCTACCCCAAATTAACGGAACCTTTATAAAATAAAATAGAATATTCTATTAACGGAAACGGGTTATAACGATGGAATAAATTTTGGGTTGTCACAACACAATAGTTAGTAAAAACAAGATAACCTATATATATATATATATATATATATATATATATATATATATATATATATATATATATATATATATATATATATATATATATATGTATGTATGTATGTATGAAATTCATGCAAAATTGGTATGAACAACTTCGTCTTTTTTTGTTTTTTCTATTTTTATGAATGTGAAACTCTTGACTGTTGTGAAATTGGTGTGAACAACTTCATTTGTTCTGTTTTTTATGAATTTATATATATGCGAAACTATTGATTGTTTCTGTTTTTATGAATGTATATATGTGAAACTATTGACTGTGGATATCTTGATCATTGTATGAATTTATGAATGTATATGTAAAATTGATGTATATATGTGAAACTATTGAATGTATATGTAAAATTGATGTATATATGTGAAACTATTGACTGTAGATCATGAGATTTTCAGTTGTGTTTATATGATTATATGATTTAAGAATGTTTAGGATTTGTTCAAAATGCAAATTTTTCAGGTTATTAGAATGATAGTGGTATGCATCCTAAGAGAAGTAGTCTTATTTTTTTATTTGTTTAATGCTATGTCAAAAATGTTTTTTTATTCAGAGATCCTGAAAAAGTAAAAACAAATAAACATTCTTATTATGAAAAAGAAAACCTTAAATAAAAAATTAGATTAAATGAATTTAACACATCGAAAATCACTTTAAGCGTATTGACATTTAGAGTTTGAGACATTGCAATCTAATCAAATATATTATTGATTTAATATTATAATTTTGTGATTATTATAATCCGACAATTAATTAACTAAAATGAGTAGTCAACGTTACAACGTATCACAATCCAAACTTAATCCATCATATCCGTTAACTTTATCACTTCAATATCTATATTTACAAAAAAATAAAAATATAAAATAAAAAGAAAAGAAAAGAAAAGAAAACTACAATATGCAGTTTATAATCAAACAAAAAACTCATCAAACAAATTTAATATAGGTTAAAAAAATCAATGATGACAAATGAAATACATAAACCATTGTTTGAGATTCAACGACGTACTTACATATTTTATTGCAATAATCCGTAACTAATCCATTTGTTGTCACTTTTTTGTTGTTTTGAATGTTGATTTGGAACAGAAAGACGGTAAATCGAATAAGTTGTAATATAATAACTTAATTATTTAAAATAGAATGCTATAAAAATAAAAAGTAGGTTTTTTAGTTAGTTTATCCATCATATCCATTAACACTCTACTTCAATATATATTTACCAAAAAAAAAAAAACAAAAAGGGAAAAAAGAAAAAAATTACAATATCCATTAACTTTATTACTTCCCATCTCATGGCTGTTATGATGGTCCATGGAGGTGATGATGGTGACGAGCCACCACATTCGTTTGGTGGAGGTTTTGGTGATCATCAGATTGATGGTAATTAAGATTTATTCTAAGTCATTGTATTTCGTATTGTATGTATATAAAAAATTATTTTGACAAATATTTTATTTATGCAACGGTGCCTCGAAAATGAAAGAGACATGACAGTAAACAAAAAAAAAATACAAGTTATTTGCAGCTAACGGCAGATGGCATCTGAAGATAGTATTTGACATAAATACTCACATGCCGATTGGGGAAGTATATGAATGTTTCATTCGGGAGGTTGGGAGCTATATGCGGCGCGACATCGGTTTCGATAAGGACACATAGACAGACGTTTTTGAAGCCGAAAGGGTTCGCCAGTATCTTTGGATAAATTGTTTATAAAGTTATATATTTAATATGTTTAATTTTGATTTATTTTTAATTTGTCTATATTTTTTGTAGAGATGGTTTTATTTTGGAGTGATTACAAATGATCACATGGCTCCAGTGGCCGTCACTTGTGCGGTATAGAGGCCACAAAAATGTTTCAAAAACCTGTTTGTCTGGTTTTGAAGGGGGTTTGGAGGTAGCAAGGGTTCATGCCCCTGTGGGTATGGATCTACAACATTGGAATGATGCTATTGATCACTTCTTAACACAAAAGCATCAAAAACGATCCGCTGGAAACCAATAATGTCAGAAGAAGCAAGTAAATAATAATCGTGGAGGGACGTGCAGCTACGATAGTGCTCGTTTTAAGAACACAAGTTACAATAATGCTTATTCAGTTATAACATATTTTTTAATGTTTATTCAAGTATAACATATTTTGTAGTGTTCAACAAAATTTGATAGACTTGAAGCATTTCATCGTGGGCATGTGAATAAAAAAGAGGAATTTCTTGACCCTTTGGTTGAAGACCAATATGTAAGTTATTATTACTTAAAAATGAAGTAGATTGTTTTTATTTTTGTGTCAGTTGCAACGTATATTGACAATCTTTATGAAATACAGAATGCCTTAGTTGCTGAGGTTGCTCTACAGACTTATCACATAGCCGAATGTGGTGCTGATCCCGACATCATTGATTGGATCGCAATATTTGAGAAGGTGTTGGGTACTCAAAGGGGGCATGTGATAGGTATTGGGCCTAAACCTTCTTCGGGAGCGAGTACAAGTGTTCAATCCCAACGGTAGTCACAGTCACAAGCACCACAACCAACACAAGTACTTGTTAAATTGTTAAGGAATTTGGTAGCTTTGCTATATTGTTAAGAACTAGTTGCATTTATAGTAATTTTTGATAGTTTGGTAGTTTGTTAAATTGTTAAAAACTTAATTGATTTGGTGGTTTAATAGTTTTTTTAAATTGTTACTGACTTAATTCATTTGGTGGTTTGATGGTTTTCTAGTTTGTTAAAACGTTAATGACTTAATATGCTTGTGACTTAATTATAGGATGTTGGTGTGAATGTTTTTCTTCAAAACCCGGCATTTGTGACGGTCGTATGAGACATTATCCGCGCGTTTAAAAACAAAGTCAACAATGAGGAAAACAACGATGGTGAAGATGCACACACATAGTATTTCTTGTTTTATGTTATGGATGATGTTATTTTTGATTTATTAGATAGTTTATGGATGATATATTAGATGTTTATTTGGGATTTATTAGATAGTTTATACAATGTGGTATATTTGGTGTTTTATGTGATGTGATATGTATTTTTATTAAAGCTGCATTTTATAATATAGACAAACTAATATCATAAATAAATTATTTTTTCGAAAAAAAAACAATAGCAACGACACCTTTAAGGACAACATTGACCAATTGCGACGAAAACTGATTTTGGGAAGAGTAGCCAGAAAAACTCTGACTGGTGGCTAGAAAGGTAATAGAGACGATGACAATAGCGACGACGAGCATTAGAGACGATGCTATTTACGACGAAAAAGGGGGTATTAGCTATGTGGTAATAGCAAAGACCCTTTAGCTACGACTTTTCGTCGCTAAAGGTATTACCGACGACAGGTGGCATCAATTGCGACGATTTTTTTCGTCGCTAAAGGGTTTTTTTTGTGTTATTTTTAGGGGCCAAATAGAAAAGTTTTCTTTCATTAGCCTTTTAAGTTTATTCTCTGCATCTTGTAAGTCAAATTAGGTTTCTAACTATTTTAGTATAAGGAGTCTTTTATTAGATTAGAATAAATAAGGCATCGTTGGTTTATTGTAGGAATTCATAATGTTTATTAGTAAGGAAGAGTCTTGTATGTAATTAATTTGTGTCTCAAATCTCCAATGTATTGGGTTATTTATTTTGTTGTGTCAAATTTATTATGTACGTATTTAGTCTTTATTAACGGATTAGGCCTGTCCATCCGTCATTATGATGCTAGGGTTAGACTATTTATAGTGCATGCATGTATCATTCTAGGGTTAATCGATTGTATTGCCCTACATTGCTTTTACAGAAGAGTTCGGTTCGAACTCTTCTAAAGCTTTGATAATATTAAACATTCCACACATCTTTGATCATTGTTCTTGTAATTTGATTCACTTTACTGTTAAAGAATCTATCGATCTTAAGTTTATTGTTTTTATAATTTGTATCATAGTAGGAGATTGTGGAACTCATACGCAAATATTATGTCGAGTATTATTAGGGTTTTGAGTTTATGGTGGATCTGTTCTTGTGGTCTTCATCGCTTTCATCGATTGTGGACGTTAGATTTGGGTCCTTGTTTTGTCCTAAACTCAATTATTGCTTTACACATCTGATTCGATACAGGTTTTTCTGAATCAACATCATGCAGCATTAAGATCCCCATACTCTTTCCTTCAATATGTCCAGCAACATCGGATCTACTATCATAATCCCAATCCTTTTTCCGCAGGATTGTGAAGTCTGTGCACTGCACTTCGAAGACTACATCCTTGGCCTTGAAGATCGTGGTACCTTAATATGGGAAGCCATAACCCAGCAGACATTCGCTCACACTTCTACAAGGAGGATCATTAAGACTCAAGTTGGTTACAATACTCTCCTTGTTGATGTTAAAGATGTTCCTCAAGATGAAAAAGACAAGCTGTTAAGCAACGTCAAAGCGATGAGAATAATCAGGTTCGCTCTTCCTCCATAAACTCTTCGTCTGATGAGTGCATGTGATACTGCAAAGGAGATTTGGGAAAGGTTGAAAGAGCTTTACTCAAGTGATGTAGATTTGTAACACTTAGTTCAAACATTACTTCTATCCGAATTTGGTACTTTTTTTCAAAAGTTTGACGAAAAACTTGATCAAACCTTCAACTGTTTTAATCATGTATTAAGCAGGATGCTTAAACATAATCTTAAGCGTGAAAAGATTGAGCAAAAGGTTAAGTTTATGAATGGATTAAGGCTTGAATGGAAAGTAGTTGTATCCACAGTTAAAGCTCATGAATAGTTAAAGAGCTATTTCGAAGGTATCTTCTCCACTCACTACTTCTATGCCATTTTTTTATTCTTTCCAGATGAATACCCCACCTCCATCTCTGACCACCACTTCATCTCCTATCACCACAACTATTCCTATAACCATTGCCCCACTACCAAACATATATGTTGGTGTTTCTCAACCACAGATATCTGTTGCTCTTTCAAATCCATTCCACACCGATTCCACAACCACAACAACTTCTACTGCTAGTAGTCCGATGCCAACTGTCAATGTATCAGATATGGGGGCAGGTGCTACTTTTGATGTTACAGTTGGTCCAAACACCTCTCCAACTTCAATTTTGAGGGAAGATGATCTGGATTGATATTATGCATGGGGATGATCAAGACAATTTTCATAATTTTATCTTTAGTCCATTCACAGTCCATCCAATAAGTGATGATGATGAAGCCCCTATGATGAAAGGGCAGTTCAAAACACTCCACGAAAAATTGGATTCTCTTCTGGACTCTTCAAAAACTCATCAAATTTTGAGTGCTTTCCTCATACTCATAAAGCATTAATCGATACGTTAACAAAGGAGCATGATAAAAATCTAAAAGCAGTTTAGAATTCTAAGAAAACTATTAAGGAAACGATCGAAAAGATGAAAAACTATATGCTAAAGTCACAAAGTTCATGGCTGACTTCCGATGCTCTTCTGATAAGAACACTAAAGAAGCCAACAAAGTTATCACGAGTCTCAGAGCTACTTTACAAACTGAATGAGAATCCTTTTCTCGTGTTCGTGGTGAACTTCAAACAGATTCCTCCAAAATGGTTGATTTTGGTGTCTCCAAGATAGAGCAGCCTCAGAAAGATCTTGCTACTGAAAATACACTCATGGATACACTGGCTCAGAAAACCGAAAAAGTCAAGGTTCTCTCTGTCAAGCTCAGTTACACCAACAAGCATATGGATCACCTGGTATCCGAGACGGCAGTCTTCTGAAGTTGTGTTTCTTACATCAATCAATACTTGCACAATCTTATTGAAACTCGTGACTCAATGCTTACGGTCTCACTGCGCCAACACCTCTCATAAAAACTCAATCCTCTCTTCGTCATGCTCAATGAACTACATGGGGTTTCAGAATGCAATGATATTCCAAACCAATGGAGAAAACATGTTAAGAAGCCCATTGACGAACAAGATGAAGAAAAACCAAAAGTTGACCAGAAGGGTAATGAAGCTTTTGGATCAAAAAGTGATGGAAAGTTTATTGATGATGATGATGATGATGATGAATAGGTGTTATCTGAAGGAGAAATTTTTTTTCAAAAAGTAGAGGTCCAAAGACCTTAATAATATTGAGTGTGTTCGTAAAGAATTAGAAGTTAAAGACGCTGAAGCTGAGGTTGCGAAGGTCACTCTTGCAACTTAGATGACCCTCTTTCCTCCGTGGACCTTGGAGCAAATTCAGAAGGAGGCAATCGATGATCCAAGTACTCTTTTGTTAGATCCGTTAGTAACTTTTGAGTTAAATAATATCGATGACTCTCAGATCGACTTCCCACTAACTCTGAAAGCTTTCTTATTCAGAGGTTCTGAACATATTGAGAAAGTTCCACGTTTGGACTACGAAGTCAATAATAAGCTTTTTGCATTTTATCTCAAGTATGGCCAAGCTCAGTTTAAGACTTGGAGTTTGAAGAAGATGGTGAATTCAGTAATAAGCTTTTTGCACTTTCAGACTACGAAGTCAATAATAAGCTTTCTTTTTCCCTTGTTTGCCCATATCAACTTTGATAGATTGATGTTTTTTGATAGGACTCATCTTTTTTAGGAAGCTCAGCTGAAAAAATATAATTAAATATATTTGTCACGATAGCTTACAATAAATGGATAAAAATAGCTAACAAATATATATCATAATAAGATTTACCATCATGTTCGTGTTATCCACAACGAAAGCCTACCGGAGGTACTGGATCCTCGACTCCATCACCTCCATGTCCTAGGCCCATAACATCCGACATCACGTAAAAGAGTATCGTCCAACTAAAGCCTATATAGAGCCTGCTAGATTACGATATGAATAAAGTTACACATATTGCATATACAAAAATAATACACTTTCTGTTATAGCATCCTACTTTTTTTAACATTATAGCATCGTAGTGTCCAAATTGCATACAAATACATATACAAAAATAATACTTTCCATTATAGCAACCTAGTTTGTTTGTTTTTTCATTTTTTTCATGTATAATATTATAGCATCCAAATTACATACAAACACACAAACTACATACATAATATCTATACATATAATTACACATATAATAATATAAATACACATTCCATTATAGCATCCTACTTTGTTTTTTTTCATACATAAACAGACACATTTTACATACATATACAGTTAAACACACATTATACATACAAATACATATTATAGCATCATACTTTTTTTTCTTTTTTCCATTATTACATCCTACTTTTTTTTCAATTTTTTCCATACACATATACATTATACAAAAAAATTTCCATACACCAAACACACTACATACGTACATAATGCATACAATATGACGAACTAGATTAGAATACTTCATAAAATAGAATAGAACCTATGGTGGAATGAAATCAGAATGGTGGTGTGTTGTGGGGTGTTGTGGTGGAAAAAAATTTGGTGGCTTTGGTGGTGGTGATGACAACCAAAAATTAGAGGTCAAGAAAGCTTAATACACAATATCAAACACCCAAATCATTAGTTAATCACTTAGATAATCAGTGCACAAAAAAGAAATCGGGGAAAAAACACGAATTACCTATAAAATTCGGGAATCACCCGTCGCCGGTGATGAGGCTTTCGTCGTTGGTGATGGCGCTCTTGTCGTCACCGGTAATATAGGTTGCGTCGCCGGTGATTCTATTTCGTTATCAGTGGTCGACAATACCTATGGTGAAAGAAACAGATTACAAAAAGCGGTGGACGAAGATGGGGTTATCTATGATTACCTTTAGCGGCGACACTTATTAGCAGCGACGTGGAGGTATTAGCGGCAACTTTAGGGTTTTACTAGTGACGCCCTTATGAGTGAAAACATAGCGCCTTTTTTGGAGCATTAGCGGTGACGGTGATGCCGCCATTGAGGGTGTTGCTAATACGTTGAGCGAACATTGTTGTCAGCCGTTCGATTTGGTCCAAATCAACGAACACGGTTAACCAGATTATTTTGACGCGGATTGTGGTTTTCTACTATTAACGGCGCCGCCGTTAGCGGCAACGCATACTATTATCGGCGGCACGTAACTCGCAAATTACGTGTCGCCGCTAATAGTATGTGTTGCCGCTAATGGCTTCGCCGTTGTTGCCCTTATTTCTTGTAGTGTCACTTGATCAATATTCATTTTTAAATGGTAATATAATGTTATTTTATTATTTAATTTTATTTCACAAAATTTTACTTTTTACTAAAAATGGTTTAAACTAGGGGTGAGCAAAAACCACACCACAACAAAAATTAACCGCAAAAACCGCATAAACCGCAACCGATTAACCGCAACCGCAATAAAAACCGATGGTGAGGTTTTCTTTTTTCCAAAACCGCAAACTTGTGGTGCGGTGCGGTTATTGGTTTTCAAAAACCGCAAAAAAAAAACCGCAAAAAAAACCGCACCGCACCGTGTATATTATATACAATTTTTTTTATTAATTATTAACACATTAAATATTAAAAATACGACAGATTTCATGGATGAAAGATGGATAAATACTAGAAGACAAAAGTATTTTTGTGTTTAACTTTAAAAAATGGTGAAATTAGACAATTTTAAGATATTTATTGTTACTTACTATTGGTTTGATGTTTTTAAGTTATTATTTGTTTGTGATTTAAATTAATTTTCTTATACCTTAAGGTTTTTTATATTATTACAAATAATATGTTTGAACTCTTAAAACCGTCAAACTGTGGTTAAAAACCACACAAAATAATGATACCAAATTTATGCGGTTAATAACCGCAACACAAAAATAATAAAACCGCACCACAAAAATAACCGCCTAACCGCACCGCAAAAATAACCGCACCGCAAAAATAACCGCACCATGCGGTTTTGAAAATGGATTACCGCATTTGCGGTTAGTGGTGAGGTTTTAGCTAATAACCGTACCGAACCACACCGCGCTCACCTCTAGTTTAAACCTACTAGTCTTTAGATGCCGTTGTTATAGATTGGAACCGAGTTTGGTAGATGAAAATCTCAAAATTATGCGCACGTACAGTTTCCTTTCCTTTTTATCTTGATTCAGATTAGATTGTGTTCATCTATAAATCTGGAATGATTCTAAACCATTTCCATTACTTGAGGTTACATTCCATGTATTAATAAGTAAATAAAGCTTCATTCCATTATTCATAAATTTTATAATCTTAGAACAAACTTTTCACCAAATCTGGTAGTATAATTTTTGAAAAGATATCACATCCTTTTTCAGTTGGGTGGAGACTATCCCAAAAAAAGTATGTTGAGTCATTCTGGCATGTTGTGCTAAGTTCGTTGCACAAATAACTCATCTCTAACTTCCCTGTCCCACAACAGCCTTGATTTGCAACCTCAAACCCTAGACATGTAGAAGAAAAAAGACTAAAAGCTTACTGTGTGGATTAAAAAAAAATACAAAGTACAAGTTGAAAACTTAAATAATTTAACTTTGTACCATGACGGATATATGATACATAAAAAACTATCCTTCAAAAAGTTATCATCACAAAAATGACAAAAATAATACGATGTATTTAACCAAATAACAATTTATTACCAATTACACAGACCGACTATCAATTTTGTATGGGAATTTCAAAATTACTTTTCTAAATGGCCCCTTACAGAAAAATCATTCAAAAAATAATTCTGAAGAAAAGTTGTACATTTCGCAATAACAATTTCTAATTCATAATATATAAATCTTTTTTAGTACAATAACCTTTTTTTCAAATTAGTAAAAGGTTCTTTATGATGTGACCATTAACAAGTAATATTTAGCTATTCCGTCCATTACAAAATTGATTATCATTTTATCGGTTAAAGAGGTGGTAATTTTGTTAAATACATCATATAATATTTTTGGTCATTTTTGAGAATAACCCAAAAAACCATTATGTTAAATCTAGTGAATACCGTATTGGCGAGGATTTTCAATGATGCTTATGAGTGGATTGTAGAAATCTGAGAAGGCAATCTTTGATTGAGGAAGAGTGCTTTCAAGAAACCGGATATTTTCTTTTAGCTTGTTATTGAAAAACCTTGCTGCTTTATTGTACTTGTCTACACACTTTCTTTGTGATCCCCCAGCTAGTGTTCTCTCAATTGGTATACATCCAAGTGGGGGTGCGCTAAAGACCACTATTCTTCTTGCCCCCAGTTTGTGTAAATCCTTCAACAAATTCAAAAAATATCTTTTAATCCCTAAGATGACATTCTTGTATACTTGAAATTAAGGATAATTAAAAAAAATAACCTTGCATACACAAAATCACCACAATATTCCAGGTAGTTAATTATAATTGCGAAATTGGTTTTTCAACGGCTATATATGAGCACAAAAACCTTAAAAAAAAGATATCATAATCTCCGTATATCTAATAAATGTATAGTTTATTCTTCTATTGACAAATGTCATATTATTATATTTCATCATTAATATTATATGTCACCTATCATATCATTTGTTAACCTATTAATTATCAATTTCGAATTTCAAATTTTAAATTATTCACTCTAATTATATTAAATTAATAATTGATTCTCCATTTTAAGTTTCAAATTCAAAATTTTTCACTTTAATTTTATTAAATTAATAACATTCGATTAAAAAAGAAAATAAAATTAATACAAATTATAAAATAATATAACTTTACGTATTTATTTAAATCAACGATTATAATTTTATATAACTAAAAAAATATCTTTTAAATAATAATTTATTTAAAATAATTGATTAATAATTTTGATTTTTTAATACGAAAGTTTAATTAATTTTGTAACCGTAGTTCTCACGGGTTATAAATTAGTTCGAAATTAGTGAGATTGTTATATTTTGCGAAATGTTAGTTCACAAAAACCAAATTTTGAGCTTTTGCAAAAAATTGTAATAAAAATGTAATTTGGCAATTTTTTAAAATTCCAGAACCCGTTTGTTGTCAAAAGGCGAATGTATATGTTAAATCCTCACATAGCTTATTAAATTTCAGAATTGGTTTGTTATCTATTCTCATACCATTTATATATTTATTTTCATTGAAGTACATATTGCGATGGAAAGTCTCATTATGTTCTAATAGACTAATACCCTTTTTGACTCTTTTTGAAACTTTTGGATCCAGTGAATAATCTTAAAAAAAAAACTAACAGAAATTAGTTACCTGTACAAAACTTATGGCCCACTTCACAAGCTTATTACTATACGCAGGGATATCATATTGTAATCTTCTGATGGGGACAGAATAGTAATTTACAAGGAAATCGTTGCTGCTTGAGGAAACAAAAAATACACTGTTGGTGATTATATTCTTCATAGCTTCTTCCCCAACCTTCCTCTTTAGCCTCCAAATGTATTGTTTGAACATGTCTAATTGAATCTTTACGGGTATAACAGACTAATTCATATATACCAAAACAACTTAAACAAATAAGAACAAAATCAAAATACATACACTCACAATAGTTGGTTTCCTCTTGCAATGAAAATGGTAGGAATGAATGCTAGAAAGCGAAAGATATGAACACATACCGATAATGTAGCTGTTAGTGGATCATACCCGGTGCCACCAGAGGCAAAACTTACACCAGTTAAAAGATCTTTATCGGTTATGAAAGGGTTAAGATATGCTGGAACATACTCCTTCACTCCTAATGCCTTGGCTTATAAATTGATAAAAATAGTTTCAGTTGTCAGTTATAAATAAAATAAAGGGAAGTGATTCGTACACAACAGTTTTTTATCGTACACAACAATTCATGCATTATATAGCTGTAAAGTAGAACATTGTAAAGCACCAATTGTTATGTACGGAGAAAAATTGTTGTGTACGAATCAGCTCCCTAAAATAAATAGTTGTAAATGCATGCATTATTGGACTGCGTTATTGACTTAACTATTCACATCATATTTCTTTTCCAGATTGATGAATATACTGGGTAAAGATTTTTGCATTCATTACGGTATGTTCATGCTTCGATAACAAATACTAGGATTTGGTTCTTATGTCATAATATACAGGGTGTAGATTCTTTAGATCATTAATGGGGGCATTTAAGGTGTGTTTGGTTGGGGAAATTTACAAAAAATGAAAATTTTCTGTGTTCCAAATTATATGTAATTTAGAAAAATGATTTTTAATGTTTTATAAAGTTTTTTATAATTTAAAATTGAAAATGAAAATTTCACCATTTCAACGGAGTTTTCTAAACTTTTCATCAAAAACTCATGAAATTGAAAACTCAAGTGAAAATGTTTTCCAGAATAAAGAAATTTTCCATAACCGAATGGACCGTTAGTTTCTCTCAAATATTTTTACCAAAAGGAATATTTTTAAAATTTATAATTTGAGATAATTACTTTGTTACAGTCGGGTTTGGGTTCGATAACGATTACGGATTGTCTTTAGGATTGAATATTCTTAAGTTACTCTTACAATTTAAGTGGTTCGTTTTCATTTCGATGTTCTTGTACATACTTAGTTCTCGATGAAAAACATAAGGAAACCGATTGAAAGCAAAGAATATGCAATTAAATGTTGTGTGGTATCCTACTACATGTTTTTCATTTTAGAGTCGCAACTCATCTCATAGAGATAAGAGTCCCTTTGTACCAAATGGGTTTTTGGTGGATTATTTAGAATTAGCTTTATGTATGGTTTATTTAATTTTGTCCCAAATATGACTATAAAGCACGTACTTTCCAATTTTAGAAAGAAAAAAAAAACAGATAATGAAAATTAAGACGAACGAGTACTTGATTCCAAATTACAAAAGTGGATAATCTAAACAAGTCGATACAAAATAGTTTTTGGGACGATTTTGATGATTTAATTTAGTTGCTGATAATATATTCCGGGTATCAAATCTAGTTGTGATAAGATTGTCAAAAACAATAGACAAAGTAATAAAAAAAGTACCAAAAAAGTCCGCTAATGTTTTCCCATTGGAGAACCTTCCGGTTGGCTTTCCACCCACAAAGTCCTTCCCATAAGGAAGAAAATTGGACTTCGTCATAGTGTTGATATAATTGTTATTCCCCACATCCAATAAGGAGTCTCCGAATGCTATGATTGCAGCTACAGAGACATTTTTTGGAAGATATACTGTTCCTTTGTTACAGTGAAAGTAAAGAGAAGTGTATAGACAAAACAGAATGAAATTCATAAGTAGAAAATGGATTGAGAAAAAAATATGAAGAAAATACAAGAAAAGAAATAATAACACACAGGCTTTTGAAAAGCAATATAGTGATAGACTAACTATGAGCTACATATTCCATTTGACTATAATCAATTTGTTATAAAGAGAAGACATATGAACTTGTCTCTATCATGTATACTACTGTTGGTTACTAGTCATTTTCTCATTTTTATTTTACATATGGTTTGACTATCTTTGTAGTTTTTGAGCGTTCCTATGGTTCAGTTACACAATTTATAATGGGATATACTACCAAAATGACTATATGTCGAAAACGTTTTTAACAATTTGACCAACTATTTCATCAAATACGAAATTAACCACCATCCTCGCAACTACATTAGTTGTGAATTTCGAACATCCAAAATGACTAGTCCCAATACTTAAAGTCTAATATTGAAACTTTTTACAAAATTTATGAAACAAAGTTACGTAGACTATCAATGTCTTACGTCTCGTTGACTACCACTTTAAAACTACAAATCCAATAGAACAACTGGTTAATTTCCACCTTTTGAGGTTGTTGAGCCTTCTGTTAATGCCTCTCATGCAGTTGTTGGCGAGGTTGCGATCTCAACATCTATGGGGAGGGTCAACACGTTTTTAGTATTGAAGCATCACATGTTTGTCACATGCATTTTAAGCACGAAGGCTTGGTCTTTTATGCTTGAGTCAATAAAGGAGCCAGAGCCCCTGTTAGTAGTCTCACTTCCTCTTTAATAGTTGTCTTCTTTTATGGAGATTAGCCATGTCTGCTAACAAGACTTTATCCTTCGGTGCTTTTATATCTCTCACCATGCCTTCCAAAAATGAAAACAAAGTTGATGACCCACCATCCACAAATGAGCCACTCCAAGCCCTTCTCCAACTTACCACTGCCACCAACCACCGGCTTGAAAAACTCACAACAAACATGAACACCCTCCTCACCGATCAACAAAACAACCAACCCCTGCCGCCACCACCGCATCAACAACAACCAAGACCGCCAAAAAAAAAATCTTCCTAACTTTCATGGTACCGACTCACTTAACTGGTTGTTCCAAGCAACTAATTACTTTGAGTACTATGCGATTCCGCCAACACAATGACTCTCACTTTCAGTTTTTTTTTTTTTACTGGCGAACCTTTGAGTTGGTACAAACATTTGGCTAACAACCAAAAGTTTGGTACATGGCTAGAATTTTCTCGAGTATTAGAATTACGCTTTATCCCATCTACATATGTGAATCATCAAGTGATACTCTTTAAGCTTACACTAGCTTCCATTGTTTCTACATACAAAGCCGATTCGAAAAGACTAATAATTATGTAACAATTGATAAAAATTGGTCTGAGTTCGGCGGTCAAATCATCGGGAACTACTATGTGTTATGGACCAATTGTGTGTAAAATTGATGTTATAATGTATATTAAAAATATTATATACATAATTACCTTTAAAATATCTCAAACTACTCAAAACATCTATCGTTGAATATTGAATCGAAAGTCACATAAAAAATAAATTTATTTGTGACGTTAAAAATAAATTATTGCATTAAGTTTATTTGAGAGTTATGGATAAAAAATTTGAATAGATTACATTCTCCTGATTTTGTGGATATACAAAAAGTCCAAAACGGAGATTGTATGAAAAAGTTACGTCTATTTAAAGTTATAAAAATCAGTATTTATTTGATTTTTTCTGAAACGAAATGTGCACTGCTTCATTTGTGATAGCTTCAGATTTCGTAAACTGTTGTTGAACACCGTTCTGAACTCAAACTATGTTATATTATTTTATTTCATTTTTATGATATTTTTAATCTCAACCAAAATTAGATTTGTAAAATTTGTCGAATCCAAACCAATTAATTACGAAACTTTAAACACCGATTCTAGGAGTTTGATATATCGAAATTTAATTCTATCCGCATTTCTGGAATCACCACGACCGAGACAACAAACAGACACTTTGTAAAAATTATACGAAACGTTATGACGGTATGAAAATCGAGAAACAAGCGATTTATTTTGTAACACATGGAATCCACATGGTACGCTTGGCGTTCAAGCTACGAAGCGAATAGGCAGGGCGTCCTACATGGTATGGTTAGTGTACTCATGCGAGGCTTTTACGGGGTTACGGACACGTATGCAGGGCGTACATCCATGTACATGGGGTGTACGTGTGCTTTAATGAAAACCCTAATTTCGGGGTTGGACATTATATAATCATCTTTGTGGCTTATGAAACCCTTATTTCTCAGCCTCCTCTGACCCTTTAGCTTCATATTTGAAACCTTAAGCTTCTCCTTTGTGTTTTGAGCTCATTGTGTCCATTTTAGTGTGTTTTGGTTCATATTCAAGAAGTAAAAGCTTGGTGCAAGGTTGTGGATCAAGGAAGAGCTTGTTGATCTTGATTATTTGCCACATTTCCAGCTTGTTTGAGGTAAAAAGCTATGAACGTGTTCATTTATGCCTTAGATCTATTATATATGATTTTTGGTCCCTTTTTGGCCCCAAGAATGAGATCTAGTGGTTGATACCACTCTTGGATCTATAAGTTGCCCCACTTGGTGTTTCTGAGGTTCAAGGTCCATAATGTTGGGACCTTTAAGGTTCAAAATCCCCTATGCATGAGATTACGTCCATTTGGTGAAAGTATAATGTTATACCTTTAACTTGGGTTCTTTTGGGGCATGAAAAGTCAACAAGTCAGTGACTTTATGGTTCTAGACACTTATTAGTACTTAGATATGTGGTTTGGACTTCTAGAATTAAGCATTAAGAGCTTAATGTAGAGATTGGCTTAATGGGTGAGTACGTTAGGCGCACAAGTCTATACGCACAACGTACAAAGCAAATTGTAACACCCGGAATTCCAGGTATTATATTTTATCATTTTAGTTTTTAGAAAAAGAGAGGGACTCGACGAGATGAGTCGTAGACTCGTCGAGTAGGACCGCGATTGCTGACAGGATTAATGAACGGACTTGACGAGTCGAAAAGGGTAGACTCAGCGAGTCCGCGTTGTGGATTAAAACCCTAATTCTCGAGGTCTGTGTCCTATTTAAAGGCCTTTATGGCCTCCATTGCGGCTACCAGTCCTGAGAGAGAGATCCTAGAAAGCTTGAGCGAGTGGTGAGAGAGATTGAGCTATTTTGATCATTTTTGGTGTGATTTTGCAAAGGAGAAAGTGTTTCCAACAAAGGGAGGTCAAGAGGATTGCATTTCAGTGGGTTTTCAGCTTGGATCTTCAAGTTTGAGGTAGCTATTCGATCCTATCCTTCTGTTTTGCTTGAGAGCATTGAATTTAGGGTTTTTATACCCCTTTTATGGCTTGTTTAGTTGAGTATAATGTCCCATTGAGTGCTAAACTCTAGATCTGGACCTTTTAAGGTCTAGAGAGCCTGAACCATTATGCTTTTTGTGGTTCTATGGAGGAAATGGACATAGGTTTCCATGTTAGAAGGGATTTCACCAAAATAAGTCTTGGGAGCAATGCATGTGTAGCAAGATTCGACCTTTACGTGGTTATTGGTCATGGGGGGGGAGCCAGATTTATACATTAGTGAAACAGATCTGACCTCAGGAGGTCAGATGAGTGGTGTCATGGGAGCAACTCGCCGAGTTCACAAGTGGACTCGACGAGTCGAGTCGGGGTTGCCCCGCTATTCGTTGCTGAGTAACCCGACGAGTAGAGAGGGAACTCGTTGTGCCAAGTGGGGCTAGGAAGGATTCAGAGGACCGGTGTGGACTTGCCGAGTCGCTGGAGTGCACTCGACGAGTCTGCTCAAAGTTTGACCGTTGACTTCGTTGTATTATAAGGGTAGAATAGTCTTTTACGCTTGTTAGAGAACCTAGACGGGTTAGCCTAGCCTTTAGAAGTTGTATTAATTAGAGTAATTATTATGTGATTAAGCGGAGACTAGTGCAGTATTTCAGAGTTCGAGGTTTACTGAGTTATCCGAGGTGAGTCTTCTCACTATACTTTACCTAGAGTGGTAATTAGAGTTAGGTGACAGAGTATGTTGTATGCTATTACATGATGTGATATCTATGTGATTCTGTGCTATATGGGATTCAGAGTTTACAGAGTTAGGACCGAATGGTCCACAGAGTTAGGACCAGAGGGTCCACAGAGTTATGGGACTGGAGGGCCCCACTAAGACACTTTGACCAGAGTGTCATACTGAGTTATAGCCTCGAGCGGCTAATATGTGTTGCATGTGGTATTTTGGGGAGGTCACTAAGCATTTTTGCTTACAATGTTTGGTGTTATGTATTTCAGATACCAGTGAGGATCGCGAGAAGGCCTCGGCATGATCACTACACACATGAGGAGTTTTTATACATTATGATCTTGGGTTGTTTTATATGGATTGATATGTGAAACGATGAGATTTTATAATTTTTATGAATGAAAATATGTTTTTTTTTTACTGTGAAAAATTGTTTGAAAAATTACGGTGTTACACAAATAGCATGTACGCTTTGCGTACAGCGGAGTACGCCCCACCTACTCAATCCGATGGGTTGTCCACTTTAGGCTTCAAGTTTGGGGTTTCTTTTGGGCTTAACTGTGTGAGTTCTTTTTGGGCATTCACAATGCAAGTGTTTTGGACTAGGAAAAGTTGTTGGGCTTTAGGGTAAGGCACATGCTAGGATTTGGGCCCAATTTGGAAAATTGAGCCATATATGGGCCTTGGTTGATTATTTGGTTTTGGGTCTTTTAGATTGTGAATTTGGGCCTTAATCTTGGAGCAAACTAGGTGAAGGGTAAAATGGTTTTTTTACCCAAGTATAGATTTATGGTTATGGATTGGAACCCAAATGTTAATTAGGTGTTATTTTGATGTTAATTAGCTCGGGAATTCATTGGACCAGCAGCTAGGGATATTTTCAGTGAGATTCAACAGTTGAGGTGAGCTTCCTCACTGGGTTCGGCGGGTTTAAGTCACCAATGTCGGCCCTCATTGTTTATGTTATGATGCTAGGACTCTAGTGGCTCTTGCATATGTATATGTTGCTATGTATACCAGGCGAGGCTCGATGTTGGGCGAGGCCCGATAACTGAAACATATGTTGTTGTGTTATGATCATTGTATGTGTGTAGCATGACTTTTTGATATATATATATATATATATATATATATATATATGTGTGTGTGTGTGTGTGTGTGTATGTATGTATGTTGTATGTGTATAGTGGGCAAGGCCTGATGTCAGGCAGGGCCTAAGAATAACAGATTTGTATACCGAGCGGAGCTTGATTCCGGGCAGGGCCCGATGGCAGACAGGGTTGGGTGAAGGGCGGGGGCCCAGTATGTGATTTATTATGTATAGTATGGGGTATTTTGGGGAACTAACTAAGCATTGTGCTTACAGTTTTCAGTTGTGTTTCAGGTACTTCTGTTCCAAGGGGAAGATCTCGGGATGACTGTATCATACGCACCACATGTATTCCTCTTTTGAGATGTTACTCTGATTGATATGATGTTTGATACACTTATTTTCATTTGGTTTGTATGGATAATGCTTTTTGGAATACTATTTTATTTAAATTAAAAATTATAATTTTGGATCATATTTTTGGGATGTTACATATTCACTAATGTTTGAAAGTATTATATACATGTTTTATTTCCACAAGTATCAACCAAAAGTCAGCTTGATTTTCAATAATGCAACCAAATTGAAAGCTATAATACAAGTAATTGAAATTATACACATTACTTCAATAATTCACCAAATAATTGATATACAATTATTGGATCTAATGGGTGTGAGGAAACAATAATCACAGAAAAATCAACATAAGCATTTCCTTTTTTTCTTCTTCCTTATAGTGAGTGGCTGCCTCCGATCATTGGAATGAGGGCAACGACCCATCCTCCTTGTTTTCCTATTGACATCGAGCAGCCAAACACATACCTTCTCTTTTGTTATTCTTAACTCGTAGTTTTCAATATCAAAAAGGGCAACAACCCTCGTTCACCCATCCTTCCTCTTGATGGTCGGACCTGTCAAGCAAACTCGTGATTACCGAGAAACACCACCAATCATCCCTTTGTTCCTTCTTCGTGTTCGACAGTCGTTGACATGAGATAGGAAGCCAAGGGAAGCCGTCAGAGCAGCCTCCCTGTAACGTCCCAAAAATAAGACCCAATAATTTCATTTTTAAATTAATAAAACTAGTATTCCATAAACATCATCATAAAAAACTAGATTAAACAAATGTATCAAAGATCACATCATATCAGAGTAAAACAAGAAAATGCAGAATGAGGTGGTGTGTGCTCTACACACATCCTGAGCCCTTCCCTTTGGAATTGGAAGTACCTGAAACATAAACTGAAAACAATAACCACAAAGCCTAGTGAGTTCCCCAAATACCACATATTATATATAATAAACATATAATTGCCCCGCTCATCATCGGGCCACACCAGGCATCCGGGCCTGCCCAGCATCGAGCTCCGCTCAGTAGACAGATTGGGCCCTGCCTGGCATACATATGAACATATACCATATACACACATACACATGAAATAATCACATAGATACATAGTAGACAAAATGGTCATCGGGGCCCGCCCGGTAAGCATACAAGTACATAACACATGCAAGAGTCACGCAGACATCTAGCACCCTAACATAGCATAATCATGGGCAGGCATTGGTGCCTTGGACCCGCTAAACTTAGTGATGAGACTCACCTCAAACTGCTGAACAACACTAATAAAATTCTGGTTGTTGGTCCAACAAATCCTCGAGCTATCAATACCAAATAACATCCAATTAATAATTGGATTTCGTTCCATAACCATCAGTCCAGAATTAGGGTAAAAAGACCATGTTACCCCTTACCTATTTTGGTCCAACACAAAGGCCCAAACCTTCAATCCTAAAGGCCCAATTAACAAAATAATCATCTGAGGCCCAATCATGGCCCAATTTTCCAAATTGGGCCCAAATCCCCTTCACGGGCCTTGTCCAAGAGAACCCGAAAAAGACATCAGCCCAAAATTTGATGGTCCAACAAGGGCCTAAGCATCTAAGTCCAATGTAGCCAAAAAAGAAGCCAAAAACGTCCAAAGCCCAACTGACCGAGTACGTAGGGCGTACACAGCATGTACGCACAACGTACTCGCTTTAGGGCTTGTACGTTAAGCATACCTGCTTGTACGCCCAACATACTCCGTCATTCAACTAACTTTGATTTCCATCTCTTAATCCATAACGACTTTACTCCAAAACTTAGATTTGACTTCCTTAGGATGATTTATCACGTAAAGTTGTTACCTTTACGTGCATCCATGGCTTAATGAAGCTCTTACAGCTCAAAAGGACTTAAGAGATGACTTAATGCATGCATGAGACCATAAACCCCATAAAGTTTGCATCTTTAAGCATAATGAACCCTCCAAACATCCAAATGTAAAAGATTAAGCTTTCTAAAATGGACTTGACGCATCAAGACCAACAAAAAGGGTATAAAGAAGCATAAAACCCTAACATGAAGAGATCTAAGTTAGGAGAAGACAAGGTATGAACTTGATACCTCAAACGAATTGCAAAAAGAGTGATGATTCTAGATCTCTAAGCTTCAAACTAAGAAATGCACCTTCAATCTTCTTCAATGCCTTCAAAATGAGCAAAATAAGCACCAACTTCTTCTCAAGGCCTCGAGGACATAACAATGGAAGCTAAGGGATGAAATTTAACATTTTTGGCAAATGGAGGTTGGTAAAGAAGCCATCCCTAGGGACTTAAGGACCTTATATTGGGTGAAGTACCTTAAAATTAGGGTTTTCTTATCCTCTACCTACGCCATGCGTAACCCTCATACGCCCAGCGTATGAGGCCTCGCACCCGCGATCAAATCCTCCTTAGTACTCTAAGCGTACCATGTGGTACGCCCCGCGTACTAGCTTCTCAGCTAGTATGCTAAATGTACCATGTGGTATGCCCCCACACACTTATTTCTCAGCTAGTATGCTAAGCGTACCATGTGGTACGCCCCGTGTATTAACTCGTAGGGCCAATAATACAAAACTTTAAAATATAAAGGGAAAAAAAAGATACTCATAACAGGCGCTACAGTTCTCCCCTACTTGAATCAGACTTTGTCTGTGGAGTCTGCAACCCCAAATAACTCTAGATAGTGCTCCCACATGTCATCTTCCAGCTCTTAAGTCCACTCCAAATCCTTGCGGTGTTGCCATTGCACCTTCACTAACTCGACAACCTTGATCCTCAAGGTTTTCGTCTTCCGATCTAGAATCGCTACCGGTCTCTCAATATAATTCAGGCGATCATCCACCTGAATATCCTCCAATGACACTACTGTAGAATCATCCACTAAGCACTTCTGCAACTGAGAGACATGGAACGTGATATGAATATGACTGAGCTCATGAAGAAGATCCAGGCGATAAGCAACCCAGCCCAACCGAGCCAAAATCGTCAAAGTACTAATATACTTGGGGCCCAGCTTGCCCTGCTTCCTGAACTGGATGACACCTTTCCAAGGTGACACGTTCAGTAGAGAACCATATCTGCCACTTGGAACTCCAAATCTGACCGACACTTATCTACATAACTCTTCTGTCGACTCTAAGTTGTCTGGAGCCTACTCTGAACCTACAGAATCAGCTCATTGGACTCGAGCGCGTTGACCAACCTCGCCCTAATAAATGGAGATCTTACACTTCCTCCCATAGAGCATTTCGAAAGGAGGTCGATAAATGTTGGCATGATAACTACTGTTATATGAAAATTCCACTAACGGATATATGTACCTAAACTCCCATTAAAATCTAGAACACACGCCCGCAAAATTTCCTCTAGGGTTTGAATAGACCACTCACTCTGACCATCGGTCTGTGGGTGGAATGATGTGCTAAAATGGAGACGAGTACCCAAATAGTCATGGAAAATTTTCCAAAAACTTGAAGTAAATCGAATATCTCTGTCAGAAACCACCGATACCGGCACGCCACGACGTACCACAACCTCCCTAATATAAATCTCAGTGAATTTCTCTATTGAAATACTCTCCTGAATCGAGATGAAATGTGTGCTCTTGGTTAAATGATCCATGATAACCCAAATCGAATCCACTCCACGCACAGTCTGGGGTAGCTTCATGATAAAATCTATGGTGATATCCTCTCATTTCCATACGAGAATCTCCAACGGCTTCATCTTGCCGTGAGGTTGCTGATGCTCGTCCTTAATTTTCCTGCAAGTCAACCACCGCTCCACATACCAAGCTACGTCCTGCTTCATGGAGGGCCACCAATAATCTAGGATAATAACCCGCCAAACCAAGAAAACTCTGAACATCAGATGGAGGCCTCAGAACCTCCCACTGTATCACGGTATCGGCCTTGGCCAGATCGACCAAAATATTGTTCTGGTTGACAAGGTGCCCCAGAAACTACACCTCACGTAACTAGAACTCACACTTAGAGAAATTTTCAAAAAGTCTCTCCCTCCTCAAAGTCTCAAACACCTCCCTCAAGTGCTCCTCATGCTACTCCAGAGTCTTGGAATAAACCAAGATATCACTGATGAACAAAATCACAGACCAATCCAACATCGGTCTACACACGCGGTTCATTAGATCCATGAACGCGGATGGAGCACTGGTGAACCTAAAAGGCATCAGCACGAACTCTTAATGTCCATAACAAGTCCAGAAAGTTGTCTTCTGCACGTCCTCATCCCTAACCCTCATCTGATGATAAGCCGATCACAAAACAATCTTGGAAAACCCAAGTGCACCATGAAGCTGGTCGAAAAGATCATCAATCCTTGGGAATGGATAACAGTTCTTCACTGTTACCTTATTCAGCTCCCGGTAGTCAATACACATGCGATGAGACCCGTCCTTCTTCAAAAAAAATCAGTGCTCCCCAAAGAGAACTTTTCGATCAGGATGAGCCAGCATTGACCGAGGACCGTATCAGGGAGATCATCCATGAGGAGGTGGTTATTATTGTCCATGGTCAGATTCCAAAGATGTTTGGGTCTATCAAGACCGTGATGATGGAGTTCTTTGATGATCGCTATGCAACCATTACTGAGACGGCTGCTGCTGCAGCCTCCGTAGTCGTGGCGGCCGCAAGTGTTGGGTCAAGTCAGGCTTTTCATTATCATGAATTCGATAATAAAAAGCCCCCGACTTTCGATGGAGTTCATGACCCGGTTATGACCATGAGGTGGCTATCTAATGTGGATGGGTGTTTCTTCATGTTTTCATGTCCAGCTGACCAGAAGGTCAGGTTTACTCTGAACCTCCTAAGGTCCGGAGCGAAGGATTGGTGCAGACTTGTTACGGGATCGTATTCTGATGAGCATAGGGTTGTGGTATCATGGGATCAGTTCAGGGAGATGTTTTGCACTCGCTATATTCCTCGTGTCGAGCGAGAGAGGTTAGATCGGGAGTTTTTAGACTTGAGGCAGGGATTGGAGTCGGTGACGGAGATCACCCGGATGTTTACTGAGAGGGCGATGTTTTGTCCTATGTTTTCTTTAGAGAAGGCTCAGATAATTCGTTATCTAAGCAAGTTCAAGATGGACATCATACAGTTTGTTTCTACCTAGTGGTGTGATACTTTGTTAGAGTTGTAGGCGGCCTCCAGGCGGCGTGAGCTGGAGATTGATTTTCAATTGAGGGAGCAAAGGCATGCCCCGTCGTAGTCGTATTCGGTGCCAAAGCGGTTCAAGGCTGCCGATTCTAGTTCTAGAGGTCAGCAGGGCCATACTTGTGGAAAGTGCGGGAAGGTTCATGTGGGAGCATGTCGAGATAGTAGTGGGTGCCACAAATGTGGCAAGGAGGGGCATTACGCGAGGGACTGCCACCAGTCCACCCCAGTTCTGAGTATGAGGATTTTCTATCATTGTGATCAGGTTGGCCATGTGAAGGTCAATTGTCCGTTGCTCACCGCTAAGCCGGTACAGGCCCCCATACTAGCTACATTGAGGATCATTGACAGGAGTCAGGGCAGGGCGGAGCGCCTGAGGGCTCAGGGTCGCGCTTTCCAGCTCACTGCCGAGGAGGCCAGGACAACAACATACGTTGTGATTGGTATGTTTATATCTCTTATCTTTTGATTATGATTGTTTTATGCTGATACGTTTGTACCACTGTTGGTATGTTCTTAGTGAACTCCTTTCCTGCTTTAGTGTTGATTGACTCGGGTTCGAGTCAGTCTCTTGTTTCTTGGTCTTTCAATAAGGATTTTGTTTTGCCTATAGAGGAGTTGGAGTATCTGTTACGAGCTTTTATTGCTAACAAACACGGGGTCTCTGCTTCTTCGATTTATTAGGGTTACATTCTAAAGATCTGTGGGGTGTCTTATCCAATCAATTTGATTCTTATTCCTATGGGAGACGTCTGTGTTATAGTGGGTATGGATTGGCTAATCCATTTTGGTGCTATGATCAACTGTGAGGGTCAGCGTGTGGTAGTTCGAACCCTAAGTAGGGGAGAACTGGTTATTTATGGAGAGGGCACCAGACTAGGTTTTGGGTTTTGTTCGACATCCATGGCTCGACAGTATATTTAGCACGAGTGTGCAGGCTTTTTGGCGTATGTGGTGGATAAGCGGGTCAGGGACTAGGTTTCAGTTTCATATGTTCCAGTCGTTAGAGAGTTCGTTGATGTATTCTCGGAGGAGTTACCTGGAGTGCCTACTGAGAGGCAGGTCAAGTTCCAGATTGACCATGTGCCTAGTGCGGCCCTTATTGCCAAAGAATCGTACCGATTGGCACCGCCTGAGATGATGGGTTATGAGCACTACATCAATCCTATGGTGTACATGCAAACCCTAAAGCTTTGGATCTAGTTTGTCCAATGAACATGCAATAATCATCCAAAGTTCATAAACCGTAGATCTAGCATATAGAAATCGATATTATCATAATAAAAGGGTTTAGATCTTACCTTGATTTTTATGTAGCAATAACAATCTCAACTCCTGTTGATCTTGACCTTTGAAAGCTTAGTGCCTTAAATGTTGCACCTCTAATGGAGTTACAAACACCATGAGCAACAAGATGACCTAGGAGATGGAGGAGGAGCACCAAAAACGTCCAAGAACCCTTAGGGATTAATTCCCAATGTTTTTGGGGCCTTAGGGGTTCCTTATATAGGTAGGCTATTAGGGTTTTCAACTAGGAAACCCTAATTTGACTGCTTAGGCCCTAAGCAGCCCATGGACTCCCTCCTTAGAAGCCTTGGACGAATTCTAATGGGTTTCCCCATAGATTTCATCCAGTCCAACTTCTATGGAGTCCATTAGCCCTATATTCAACTATTACACAACTGACAGTTCTAGTCCCCTTCATTTAATTAATGTCTTTTAGTCACAAAATTAATTCTTATTAATTATTGACTAATATTAATTAAACAATATGATTTCTCCTTTAATATATTATTTATATAATATATTAATAAATCATAATTAATCTTTTTTCTCCTTAATTCATCCTATCAGTTTCTATGGTGAAGGCAACCCAAAAAGACCATGATCACAATTGGGTCAAGTACCCAAATAGTTATGGGCTTAGACACCTAATCCAACATGAGATGCAGGAGCTGTCATCTTAGCTGCAAGAGCTGCTAGGCAAGCAGTTCATCTGTCCGAGCAGTTCTCCGTGTGGAGTGCCGATTCTTTTTTTTTTAAGAAGAAGGATGGTTCGCACCAGATATGCATCGATTATAGGGAGATGAACAAGTTAATGGTGAAGAACCATTATCCCCTTCCTCAAATTGATGATCTTTTTGATCGGTTGCAGGGAGCATCTTGGTTCTCCAAGATTGACTTCAGGTCTAGGTACCATCAAGTCAGGGTGAGGGAGGAGGACGTGGACAAAACCGCGTTCCAAACTCGTTATGGGCTTTACGAGTTCTTGGTGATGCAATTTGGGCTCACCAATGCACCTACGATATTCATGGATTTGATGAATCGAGTATGTAGGCCGATGCTCGATCGCTCAGTTATCGTGTTCATTGATGATATCTTGGTGTATTCCCAGACCAGAGAGTAGCATGAGGAGCGTCTTCGCGAGCTTCTTAGGGCTTTGAGGCGAGAACTACTTTATGCTTAGTTCTCAAAGTGTGAGTTTTGGTTGTGAGAGGTTCAGTTCCTTGGACACCTCGTTAAACAAGATGGGATTTTGGTCGATCCGGCCAAAATCGAGGCGGTGATGCAGTGGGAGGTTCCGAAATCTCCCACTGATATTAGGAGTTTTCTGGATCTGGCAAGGTACTACCGGAGATTTATTTAGGACTTCTCCAAAATTGCAATACCCCTCACTTATCTGACAATGAAGGGGGTGGATTTCTGGTGGGGCCCTGAGCAGCAGTCAACATTTGAGACCCTTTGGTAGAGACTTTGCGAGGCCCCAATCTTGATCCTTCGAAAAGGAGTTGAGAATTTTGTGGTTTTCTGTGATGTGTCCATCACCGGCTTGGGACCAGTCCTCATGCAGAGATTACGAGTGATAGCTTATGCGTCGTGGCAGCTGAAGCCGCATGAGAAAAGATATCCCACTTATGATCTTAAGTTGGGAGCGATGATTTTTCCTCTCAAGATTTGGAGGCATTACCTTTATGGGGTCCGTTCTAACATCTATACTGATCACAAGATCTTGAGGCATAATATGGATCAACCGAACCTGAACATGAGACAACGCAGGTGGCTAGACGTGGTTAAGGATTATGACAGCGATATCATTTACCATCTGAGTAAAGCGAATGTGGTGGCGGATGCCCTAAGCCGCAAGTCGGCTGGATTTTCTGTTCTGACGATGTGTATGAGGATATCTATGGATTCTCCACTTGTGGTTTTGATTAGGGAGGCTCAGGCTGAGGGTGTTCGACTGGAGAATTGGAAGATTGAGAGGATCCAGGGTGAGATTACCAGATTTGTGCCAGACAGTCGTGGTTTTTTTGACCCGTTTTGGTCGGGTATGGGTTCCTGTGTATGGTGGGGTGAGACATATTGTATTAGAGGAGGCTCATAAGTCTCATTTTTCTATTCATATGGGGGCCACTAAGATGTATCAGGATCTAAGATTGAGTTATTGTTGGTCGTGCATGAAAAAAGAGATCACCTGGTATGTTTAGAGGTGTTTGACCTGCAGGATGGTCAAGGTAGAGCATCAAAGGCAGCATGGCAAGCTGTAGCATTTGGAGGTTTCCATGTGGAAATGGGAGCAGATATCGATGGATTTTATCACCAAGTTTCCGAAGATGACAATGGGTTCTGATGTTATTCAGGTCATTAGGTACTAATTGACCAAGAGTGCCCATTTTCTATGAATCTGGGAGAGCTCGTCGGCCGAGAAGTTGGCCGATGTATATATTCGCGAGATCATTGCTCGCCATGGGGTTCCGGTCTCTATTGTTTCATACTGTGATGTTTGGTTCACTTCCTATTTCTGGCAGAAGTTCCATAAGGAACTGGGCACGAGGCTGCATTTCAACACAACTTATCATCCGTAGATTGATGGCCAAAGCGACCGGACTATCCAGACTCTCAAGGATTTGTTACGAGCATGCGTTATCGATATTGGTGGGAGTAGGGACTCATACCTACCTCTTGTTAAGTTCTCCTACAACAACAGTTTCCACTTCAGTATTGGTGCTATGCCTTTTAAGCTGTTGTATGGGCGGAGGTGTCGTACCCCAATCTGTTGGGGAGAGTTGTAACATCCTGATTCCCACGTATGAGATTTATCACTTAAAAGGTAATTTTATTTTTGAACTCGTCGAGTTGAAGGCCTTAACTCGACGTGTTGGAAGCTTCCGAACTCGACGATTTGTTAAGGAAAACTCGATGAGTTGGTGGCTGAATATGAAACCCTAATTTTTAGGGTATTGCACCATATTTAAAGTCCTTATAGCCTTTGCATGGCCTCCTTATCCGCCCCCTCTGTCCAGGAAACCCTAGTTCGTGCATGTTCTCTCATTTGTGTGTGTGTGTGTGTGAGCTTGAGGAGTGTTTCTTGGTGTTCTTTTAGAAGGAGTTTGAAGTTTGAAGAAGCTGGATTGAGAGGAAGGATGTAGATCCGGGATCTTCTTTGTTGTTGCAACCATTTTGAGGTATAAAGTTGAAACCTTGACCATTTATTGCTTAGATCTCCTCCTTGGAAGTTTATTGTCATTTTGGGTCCATTTTGGAGCCATTCTTGGGTTTGATCATTTTTTGAAGTTTCTACTTCAGATATGGGCATTTTGTTGCCTCTTTGGGCTTAAAGTCTCAAGCTTTACATAGATCTAGGCTTCCTTCATGTTCTAAGTCCTTTATTAAGTCTTTTTTGAGTGATTTAGACTCTTGGTGTCATGCATGGACGCAAAGTTAGCAACTGTACGTGGTTTTCCATCTATTGGGTATCGGATCTACATTCTTGGGCGTTAAAAGGGATGAAAAGGGGTTGAATGAGTTAAGATGATAAAACTTGATGAGTTGTTCTGACAACTCGGCGAGTTGGATCGGGGTCTTTCTAGAAAATTGTAGGAACTCGACGAGTCGTCTGGAGGACTCGGCGAATTGGATCGGACTTTCCCGTTCTCTGAGTATTGAGGAAACTCGATGAGTTAGCATGTGCACTCGACAATTTGGCTCAACATGGATTGTTGAACTTGACTCATGACTTGACTTTGGTCATAAGTTTGACTTTGAGGGCATTTTAGCTATTTGGAGATTTTGATAGAATGGTTATGTGGTGGTTGTAGGCTGTTGAGTCCGATGCTGAGTTTAGGAGTTGGATTTTTACTGGCTCATCACTACTTGAGAGGTGAGGCTTCCTCACTATACTTATGGGTTGAAGGCACAAATGTCGGCCATGTTAGATTGGTATCCTGGTTTTTAATATGCTTGTTGTTATAGTAATCTGTTAGATCAATATCTTGGTAGATAGGATGACGTTATACTTATGCTCGAGCACGTACTCGTGTTTTGTTTCACGATCTTGGGATTTCTTTGTTATGAATCTTATTTTGAAAGTAGTTTGTAAACAATAATGACTTTGGAATGTTCTAAAAGTTTAATTTTTTCATGAATTTTTATGAGTATTACAATCGCGTCTCCAAATTGAAAAACCCTAAAAATACATAAAAAAAAAAAAAATAAGAACTTTGAGATCACAAAAAAATAGACTTTATATTAGTAAAAATCACTACTTTTAAGTTAAATTCATTGAATTTTTTTTTTCAAAAATTGCCTCATTAAAGCCGAAACTTTGTGTTATTATTTTCACTTTTACCCTTTTAGTCGGTTAAGATGGTAAAAACCTGGTCACGTGCATAGGAAGCACGCCACATGTGCATATTGTTTTTCCTTAGGATGCTGCTATTAAGACACTCTGTTAAACACCCTTGGACACCTAATTTAAAAGTCAAAAGCTTTTTCTATTGGAAATGGGGTTGGCGAAAGGGACACCCCATTTGGCTATTTAGACAACCATAAAACTAATCATTACATAATAATTACTTTTAAAATATGATTATCTCCTAGTTTTCGACATGTCTTTATTGTTTACCAATTTAATCCCTAAAAATTAATTGTATCAAATTTAGTCCCTAAAAATTAATTGTATCAATTTAGAACCATTTTTTTCCTCATAAATTTGTTCACGCAATACAATTATAAAATATTATAATCGATAAAATTTATATCATTTTTTGGAACTTCTATTCGTATATTCACTAAATCTATTTTGAAGTCTATATAATTTTTTTTTAATTATCTAACAACTAAATCTATTCTTAAATTTTTATATTTTAATGTTTTTCTTGTTTAACAATTGATAAGGGGACACATTTTTATCGTTTGTGGCTACATAAAGTTTTAAAACAAGAAGTGTTTGAAATTCATATGAACCCTTTTTTATCATAAATTTTTTCATGCAATACAATTATAAAATATTATAATCGATAAAATTAATTTCATTTTTTGGAACCTCTATTCGTACATTCACTAAATCTACTTTTAAATTTATATAATTTTTTTTACTTATCTACCCATTAAATCTATTCTTAAATTTTTATATTTTAAAGTTTTCCTTGTTTTACAATTGATAAGGGAGACACATTTTTATCGTTTGTGGCCACATAAAGTTTTAAAACAAGAAGTGTTCGAAATGCATATGATGATTACTCATTACTATTGATTTTTTAAACAAAAAGTTATTATAATGAATATCATAAATACGTAATTAATAAATGAAAATCGATTCAACAACAATCATCTAATTTAATAAAATCATCTTTAAATACAAGACATAAATAATATTCTTTAACAATTCTCTATAGTTATAAAATCACGATTACAAGGTTTCAGTTGTCTATAAATTTGCAGACGTGACGTAAACATCGTTTCCTATCTAGCTGCACACGAGGCTCTGTGACGGATCCATAAAGCCGAAATGGTAGGCATCGAACAATCTTCTTTTATTGTACAATAACATAATGAGGACCACGTATAAGTGAAATTGTAATAATCCGATGGTCCAAAAATTCTTTCGGGCCTTTCCAAAGAGGAAAGAAAGTTAAGGAAGCACGATTGGTTACGAAAGTAAGGACCACACCAAACCTGTTAGCAATCAGAATACCTGTTTCAGGAATAAGCATCCAATGTTCCATTGGTGCACTCGGTCCAAAGAAATACAATGAATTCCATAATTCATGGATTCCATCTGTGAAAACCGTATCATATACATTGAATGCACTATGTAACTCATGTACTAGTTGTTTTCGAACATAGAGCCATTGATCTTCACCGTACCCGAGGCAAAAACGAGTTGATTCTACAAATCAGGCTCCCATAAGACGTAGCTATTCAACCACATCAAAATATGATGGATTGAATTCAACACAAATGAACAACGAACCGACAAGACATAGTTCATATGTAACCACAATTCCAGACATGAATGAAGAAATTCCAGAATTTGATGAAGCAATTCCAGACATGAATGATGCAATTCCAGACTTGAATGAATTTATGGATTTGAACCAAGATCCCGAGTCATGCTACATTCATCCACTAATGGATGACATTCCACTCGTGTTTCATCCATATGTCTCACATATACAAAATGTTGAGGGTAATGGACATGGCGGATTTCGAGCAATATCTGTTTGTCTCGGGTATGGAAAAGATCAATGGCTCTATGTTCGAAAACAACTAGTATACGAGTTAGAGAGTGCATTCAATGTATACGCTACGGTTTTCACAGATGGAATCTATGAATTATGGAATTCATTGTATTTCTTCGGACCGAGTGCACCAACGCAACATTGGATCCTTATTCCTAAAACAGTTATTCTGATTGCTAACAGGTTTGGTGTGGTCCTTACTTCCTTAACCAATCATGGTTCCTTAACTTTCTTTCCTCTTTGGAAAGGCCCGAAAGAATTTTTGGACCATCGGATTATTACAATTTCACTTATGCGTGGTCCTCATTATGTTATGGTACAATTAAAAGAAGATTGTCCGATGCCTACCATTTCGGCTTTATGGATCCGTCACAGAGCCCCGTGTGCAGCTGGATGGAAAACGATGTTTACGTCACGTCTGCAAATTTATAGACAACTGAAACCTTGTAATGGTGATTTTATAACTATAGAGGATTGTTAAAGAATATTATTTATGTCTTGTATTTGAAGATGATTTTATTAAATTGGATGATTGTTGTTGAATCGATTTTCATTTATTAATAATGTATTTATGATATTCATTATAATAATTTTTTGTTTAAAAAATCAAAAGTAATAAGTAATCATCAATAATTTTTTGTTTAAAAAATCAAAAGTAATAAGTAATCATCATATGCATTTCGAACACTTCTTATTTTCAAACTTTATGTTGCCACAAACGATAAAAATGTGTCCCCTTATCAATTGTAAAACAAGGAAAACTTTAAAATATAAAAATTTAAGAATAGATTTAGAGGGTAGATAAGTAAAAAAAATTATATAAATTTAAAAGTAGATTTAGTGAATTTACGAATAGAATTTCTAAAAAACGAAATAAATTTTATCGATTATAATATTTTATAATTGTATTGGATGAACAAATTTATGAGAAAAAAAAAGGGTTCATATGAATTTCAAACACTTAATATATTAAAACTTTATGTAGCCACAAACGATAAAAATATGTCCCCATTATAAATTGTAAATCAAGGAAAACTTTAAAATATAAAAATTTAAGAATAGATTTAATTGTTAAAGAAGTAAAAAATATATATATAAATTTAAAAATTGATTTAATGAATGTACGAATAAAAGTTCCAAAAAATAATATAAATTTTGTCGATTATTATATTTTATAATTGTATTCCATGAACAAATTTATGAATAAAAATGATTTTAAATTGATAAAATTAATTTTTAGGGATTAAATTTGATATAATTAATTTTTATGGATTAAATTTGTAAGCAATAAAGACACATTGAAAACTAAAGGATAATACAAGTAATTATTAGTTATAGGGTTGTACAAATAGTATCCCTTTAGTAAATACAAGTAATTATTAGTTATAGGGTTGTCCAAACAGTGTCCCTTTAGCCAAACCTTTTCCTTAATATAAAAACAATGGGGATTAATAGCGTTGCTAGGATTGGAGCCCACCACTTCCTATATACAAAGCATCGATTATACCACCAAGCTAGGTACTATTTTTTGCCGCTACTGGAAACTAGTGTATTATCTAACATTACGGAAACAAAATAAATTCATGTATAACAATTCTTAAATATGTTATTATTAAAACTATTAATAAATACATGTATACGAAATTTTTGAAGTTCATTATTATTAAATGTATTATTACTATTTAAATGCATACGTTTTTTCAGAATAACGAGTTAGTAATAAAATAACAAATAATAATAGTATTAATTAGGTTTGTACTTTATTTTCAAATGTTTAGGGATGTATAGACAAAATTAGTTTTGGTTAAGTGGTAAGGTGTTAGACCACTTCATAGATGCAAAGGAGGATCTGTCATGCTCGAATCCTGTATCGCACATTATTCAAATATGTATTTTAAATGTGCAATCACCTTTAAAAAAAAATTCTCTAAATATATATTGATATGTTTAACAATTAGTTGTAAGTTCCATATATTACATGAGTTAACATATATGAAAATAACAAAAACAATGAATTATTAAAATTGAATTTTTTTTTTTAAAATTTAAATAAATAAACAAAATAAACTAATGAGCTTCAATTTGAGAATTTTGAAATAAGGAGGTAACTCCATTAGTGAAATTAATATTAATTTATTACTATATTTATTGTAATTATTACATTAAAGTATTATGTGAAATTTATTAAAATAGAAAAATCCATAAAATGACATATGAAAAATAAATTAATTCAAAATAACCAAAAAATGATATTTGGCAAATTGAATGAGTGTGACATGTTCTAATAAAAACATTCATTTATAGAGTAGATATACGTATTCATTCAGAAAATTATACAATAAGAATAAATACAAAAATAATTATTATTATAATAATTGTAATAGTAATAATAATAATAAAATAACTAATAATAATAGTGTTAATTAGGTTTGTACTTTATATTCAAATGTTTATAGATGTATACATAAAATTTGGAACATCCCAAAAATACGGTTCAAAATTTTCATTTTTAATTATTAATAAAACCATAGCTATCAAACATCACATGAAATCATAAGTTATTGTTTCTCAAAACATCATAAACATCTGTTAAAATATATCAGAGTAAAAACATTCCATAGTAGAATCATGATGTGTGCACTGTAGTTATTCAGAGCTCCTCCCCTTGCTACTAGAAGTACCACATACGCAAACTACCACATACTATACACATAATCACATAAATTGGTCCCCCGGCCCTTCATCAGTTCCCACCCGACATCAGACAATGTTCGGTATAAGGCCCCGCTTGGCATCGAGCCCCGCTCGGTATACATATATGTCTATCCTAGGCCCCTCCTATCATTGAGCCTCGCCTGCTATACATATACAATCAAATCACATAAACATGCTAGCTCATAAAGATTCATACACAATACTACATGTTCTAGTCCTAAGGCCTCGCCTATCATGGTCCCCGCCTCTACTCTGCCAATGATGAGATATGGAACCCCATCCATACTCGGTTAGTGGTGAGATACGGGCCCCCGCCCACTCTCACTTTCCAAACTAGGCACATACAAGTATCATACAGACACCAACTATAACTAAGAATGCATACATTCCTCGGGTACCACCCGACATCGGACCTTGTTCCGGAACATACTAACGTACATATGCAGGCCGTCATTGGTGCCTTCGAACCGTTCCTAGAGAAGGAAACTCACCTCGCAAAGCTGAATGCAGAATCTCACGATGAAGAATCTCTAGCGGTTGCTCCGACAACTCCCCAAGTTTTTCAAGAGGGACTCGACGAGTCTGTTGCCCGAATCGTCGAGTAGAGACGAGATTTCGAGCACGTGCAAGTGGGCGACTCGACGAGTCCATATCCTGGACTCGGCGAGTCCGCCAGTTTGGAAGAAACCCTAGATCCACGGGTTTTGCACCCTATATAATCCCCATTATGCGCCCAATCTGGCCTCCCTCACCTTTAGAACGTTTCATAACCACACCTTAACCTATGTTGAGTGTTTTTGGGCATTTTTGTGTAAAGAGTGAAGATTGGAAGAAAAGAGGAAGGCTAGATCCAAAGGAGAAGAAGGGAAACAAGATCCTGCATCCATTTCAGAGTCATTTGAGGTATTAACCAGACTCTTTCTGTTCCTTGGTTGCTTCTCTTTAGAAATCTCATTTAGGATACCTTTTTGCCCATTTACGAGCTTAATCTAGTAAAGGAGCTTGTGTAGTGGTATAACTTTCAAATCTAATCATATTTCTGTCCCAAAACCCAGATCTAATATCTTTATTGAACCTTGTTGCATATAAACCCTAGATCTAACCTTATTCATGCATTTTAAGCCTATAAACCTCTTTAGGAGTCTATGTGCACGTAAAGATGGAACCTTTACATACAAACCAAGCCTTAGGAACCTAGATCTATCAGTTGGATGTGTTGGTTTTGAGCAGAATCGTCTGAATAGTGAGTACATGCATGCGACTTGGCGAGTCATTCTTCGGACTCGGCGAGTCTAGTCGCGAGTCCCCGAGGTTTCCCCTGTTGAGTGATGTGAGTGGAACCAGTGAGTGTGAGGAGGACTCAGTGAGTTGATTGGCAGACTCGTTCATGGAGGGACTCGGCGAGTCAATGCCCTGACTCGGCGAGTCCAAGACAATCTTCATACCTCTAGATCAGACTCGACGAGTTGTTCATACAACTCGACGAGTCATAACCAGAGTGTTCATACGTTGAAGGAGGACTCGACGAGTCGTTCATACAACTCAGCGAGTCGGATGCAGATTGCCTGAGTGATAGCATCGAAGAGGAACTCGTCGAGTCTATGGCAAACTCGACGAGTAGTAGCGAGCAGAAGCAAGGAAGTAAGGGTGAGGACTCGACGAGTTGGTGACCCAACTCGACGAGTCAGGTCAACTGTATGTTGACTTTGACAAATATGATTGACTTTGACCAGGGGTAAAATAGTCATTTTACTCTCAGTATAATTATCAGTATTTGATTCAGTGTGTTATGGAAATTGTAGTCGGGGAGATACCGGAGCAGTAGCAGACAGTTTCCAGAGCAGTTCATTTACCAGCCAGTTTACGAGGTTAGTTTCCTTCCAGTAGGAACGGGTCTAAGACCATAATGTCGGCCCGTTTAACTAGCAATAGTTTCCGGACTTCGGTCCGATGCAGTAGTTAGGATGTTTAATGTCTTCGTGGCTCAGACAGGGTTTATGTATTATGTGTTCCAGGCTACGGCCCGATGCAGTATGCAGTTTATGTGTTCATGGTAGTTGATATGTTTATGCTATGCTATGTTATGCTCAGTCAGTTTCCGGACTTCGGTCCGATGCAGTTAGTTCCGGACTTCGGTCTGATGCAGGGGACAAGGTCCCAGTCAGTTCCGGACTTCGGTCCGATGCAGTTTCCGGACTTCTGTCCGATGCAGAGGGCAAGGCCCTGGTTAGTTCCGGACTTCGGTCCGATGCAGTTTCCGGACTTCGGTTCGATGCAATGGGCAAGGCCCAATATGTGTTTATATGTTATTGTATGGTTTGTGGTAGTTTGGGGGAGCTCACTAAGTTTTGTGCTTACAGTTTCAGTTTTGGTTTTAGGTACTTCCACAAGTAAAGGGAAGAGCTCGGGATGATGGCATCGCACACACCACAGCTTCAGCTTTATTCCTGGGAGTTTTGTTCAGATACTTAGATATGATTTGATACAGTTTTTTGATACGACACTTTTATTATGGATTTTGAGATACCCGGCATATGATTTTTAGTATATGACATTGAGTGTTATGATTTTATTATTATTTAATAACAAAATTTTTGGGTCGTATTTTTGGGATGTTTCAAGTTGGTATCATAGCCTTGGTTTGTGGGATTTGGGCACACTCCCGGGTGTGTCTGAACTCAAACTAAGGAAGTGGTAAAATGTTTTTCGAAAGAAAAGAGTTTTAGAAAAGTAAAAGGAATTTTAGAAAGAAAAGAACTTTGAAAAGAGAAAAGGGTGTGGTGCATGCGATCAGCCGAGCTGAAGTAAGTACTCCCAAGTTACCCGTACAACAGTATGTATCAGTTAATGTTGAGTTTTAGTTTTAGTTTCAGTAGAACAACATGCTAGTATAGGACTAAAGATCTAGGAGGATGCCTTATATCCCTGCTTTATGTGTTTCATCTTTATAAGAATTGCATGCTAGCATTGAGTAGTCAACAGAACGATAGCCTATTTAGGTTATGCCTGATAGTATGAGCTTAGCATTGTATGCTAGTATAGTTTCTGGTTAAGAGGATAGAATTGCTTGAGTAGTCTCCTGTGTCTGAATGTTGCTTGCTTTGTGCTTTGTGGGAATCTAAGTGATGGGAGTTAGCCATTAGGAGAATGCGTCACGTCACATGTGAACATGGTTGAATAATCTCAGAGTGCTAGACTTGGCTCTATTGCGCAGCTCTTGTTTGAGTCTCACCGTTGTATGGGCGAGTCTTTTACTTGAAGGATTATCTGAGCCTCGCTGCATGTGATGGTATTCAGTTGATGGCTAATTGGCATCGCAATGAGGCTTTTAGCAGATGAGGACTGGATCGAGTATAGTTAGAAATTTCCCTAGGGCAAGCCTAGGATGGTAGTAGCAGAGATTATTAGCAGTAATAGTGACTTGGTGGAGTCAAGGCAGTACTTGAGGAAAGTACGGATAGATGTGGAAGGTAGTATGGGCCCGTACTACTGAAAGTAGAGGATCCGTACTCGAATCAAGGAAAGCTGAGATGAGACCAGGAAACTAGTGGTAGTAGTGATTCCTCAAGATATATTAGTGTTCCTGACGTTTGTTATGTTGTGTTTCAGAATGGTGGTATTACGCCCTACACCAGCAGTCGGCAGTTCAGGTGCCAGAGGGGGATCAGGATCAGGCCCGGAGGCCGGGCAGTTGGATGAGCAGACTAGGGAGTTTCTCTCTTCAGAGATTACTCGCACCATACTTGAGCAGACTCCTATGATCTTCGGTTCGATCAAGGAGGGTATCTTAGAGATGATGGACGAGAGGTTGAGCATCTTCCGTGCTGAGGTGGCGGCCATGATAGGGTCGCGCACGCTTACTTTTAGGGAGTTCCCGGCATGCGGAGCTCTGGATTATCACGGGGCGTGGGACCCCATAGCGAGCACCAGATGGTTGGCAGATGTGGCCAATGCTTTCATCACTAGCAGATGTCCCGAGGGGGACAAGGTCAGATTGGCGTCCTCTCTTTTGAAGGACAGGGCACGGGATTGGTTGGAGGAGTTTGGTCATGCCATTGGAGACGACGCAACTTTGGATGCTATGAACTGGACTGATTTTACTACCAGGTTCAGAGATGAGTTTGCTTCAGTTATTGAGGTGCAACAGTTAGCCAGAGAGTTTCAGGATCTTACCCAGACTACAGAGACAGTGGCGGCGATTACCGCCAAGTTCAGGGAGAGGGCTCTTCTTGTTCCTCAATACGCGGCTGATGAGGAAATGAAAAACGCTCGTTATCATGAGATGCTGCGGAGTGATATCCGCCAGTTTATGAGCCGATCCAGCTGTAAAACGCTGGATGACATGATTGCTAGGGCTCGAGAGAGAGAGAGATTGACCTTGAGATGGAGAGAAAGAGGAAGCCGGAGGCGGCTCCAGGTACAGGGGGTGCGGGCAAAAATCCCAAGGGTTTAGATCACAGAGCTAGGAGTCAGCAGAGCCACGCTTGGTGTGGCAAGTGTTGGAGATTGCACGATGGGGCGTGCAAGGCAGGGAGTGCCGGCTGCTATAAGTGCGGTCGGACTGGGCATATGAGCAGAGATTGTACAGCCACTAATACCGCCGTTGCGGCATCAGATCTGATTTGCTTCCGTTGCAATCAGAGGGGACATAAAAAGTCCCAGTGTCCGAGTTTAGCTGCTACAGGAAAGGTGTCAGCACCTGCTCCTGCTACTTTGAGGATTACAGATGGCCGTCAGGGCCGAGCTGAGATGCCAGTGGCAAAGAGTAGGGCCTTTCAGCTGACAGCAGAGGAGGCGCGAGCGACTCCTGACGTGGTGACGGGTATGTATTTTCCCCTTATCTCTGCGTTTATTATTGATTGTTTCTTATGGTTATATGTTTTATATAGGGTCGTTCTCAGTGAACGGCATTTCAGCTACAATATTGTTTGATTCGGGGGCTACCCGATCATTCGTGTCTCTTGCGCTTAGCAAGAGGTTTAGCAGAGCTTCAGGGGAGCTAGATTGTCCACTTGAGGTTGAGATAGCAGATGATAGGACCGTTAGGGTTGGAAGGGTACACAGAGGATGTTCTCTACAGTTATTCGATGAGCAGTTTCCGGTGGACTTGGTCCCTATTCCCCTGCGAGGGAATAATGTTATAGTAGGCATGGATTGGCTGAGCCCTAATGAGTCAGTGATAAATTGTGAGCTGCAGTTAGTGAGGTTTCGCACTCCCAATGGGGGAGAGTTATTGATTCAGAGCGAGAGGCCACAACGCGGACCACTTCTGTGTTCAGCGGCGAGAGCGAGGCGTTATTTTCAACAGGGTTGCGTCAGTTATGTTTCCTACGTTTTAGATGCCCGGGAGAAGGGCAAGACGACAGTTGATGATGTTCCGGTGGTGCGAGACTACCCGGATGTATTTCCTGAGGATTTGCCGGGAATACCTCCTAAGAGGCAGGTCGAGTTAGGGATTGACCTAATCTCTGGTGCGGCTCCGATAGCCAAGGCACCATATTGGTTGGCTCCCCTAGAGATGCAGGTGTTATCTACCTAGCTGTAAGAGCTGCTAGACAAGGGTTTTATCAGGCCGAGCAGTTTGCCCTGGGGTGCACTGATTTTGTTTGTGAGGAAAAAGGACGGGTCGCACCGTATGTGTATAGATTATCGGGTGCTGAATAAGGTAACAGTGAAGAACCGTTACCCACTTCCGAGGATAGATGATTTGTTTGATCAACTCCAGGGAGCGTCTTGGTTTTCCAAGATCAATTTATGCTCCGGGTATCATTAAACGCAAGTCAGAAGAGAGGATGTGCAGAAGACTACTTTCAGGACCCAGTATGGTCATTATGAGTTCGTGGTGATGCCGTTTGGGCTCACCAACGCTCCACCTGCATTCATGGATCTCATGAACCGCGTGTGCAGGCCGATGCTGGATCGGTCTGTAATAGTATTCATAGATGATATCTTGGTGTATTCCAAGACTCAGGAGCAGCACGAGGAGCACCTGAGAGAGGTGCTAGAGATTTTGAGGAGGGAGAGACTTTTCGCAAAGTTCTCCAAGTGCGAGTTCTGGTTGCGCGAGGTGCAGTTCCTTGGACATCTCGTCAACCAGAAGGGTATTTTGGTAGATCCGACCAAGATAGAGGCCGCGATGCAGTGGGAAGTCCCGAGATCTCCATCTGAGATTTGGAGCTTCCTAGGTTTGGCAGGATATTACAGGAGATTCATCCAGGATTTCTCCAAGATAGCAGTACTGCTTACCCGACTGACCAAGAAGTCGATGGCGTTTCGTTGGGGGCCTGAGCAGCAGGTAGCATTTGAGACCCTCAGGCAGAGATTGTGCGAGGCACCGATTCTTACCCTGCCACAGGGAGTAGAGGATTTCGTTGTATACTGTGATGCCTCGATCACAGGTATGGAAGTAGTGTTGATGCAGCAAGGCCGTGTGATAGCTTACGTCTCGAGACAGTTGAAGCCTCACGAGGCTAACTATCCTACGCATGATTTAGAACTGGGAGCAGTGGTGTTTGCCCTCAAGATTTGGAGACATTACCTTTGTGGGGTCTGGTGTACCATTTACACGGATCACAAGAGCTTTAGGTACCTCATGGACCAGCCGAATCTAAACATGAGGCAGAGGCGATGGCTAGATGTGCTGAAGGATTACGACTATGATATGCTTTATCACCCAGGGAAGGCCAATGTGGTGACCGACGCCCTGAGCCGCAAGGCAGCAGCGGCCCCGATCAGAGATATTTGTTTGAGGATGATAATGATTACTCCATTGTTGGAGCAAATCAAAGAGGCGCACGCCGAGGGCCTCAAGGAGGAGAGGCAGAAGTGTGAGAGGATTGTGGGCCGAGTAGCTTCTTTTGACTATGATAGCCGAGGATTGTTGACCCTTCATGGGAGAGTATGGGTACCGTACTGGGGCGGAGTACAACAAGTGTTGAAGGACAAGGCCCATAAGTCTCGATTTTCCATCCATCCAGGGGCAACGAAGATGTATAGGGATCTTCGACCCAATTATTGGTGGCCCTGCATGAAGCGGGATGTCGCCTGGTATGTGGAAAGATGCCTGACCTGCAGGAAGGTTAAGGCGGAGCACTAGAGGCCTCACGACAAGATGCAGCCGTTGGACATACCAGTGTGGAAATGGGAGGATATCACTATGGATTTTATCACTAAGCTTCCCAGGACCACACATGGAGTGGATTCGATTTGGGTTATAGTGGATCGGTTGACGAAGAGTGCTCATTTTATACCGATCCAAGAGAGCATATCGGCTGAGAAGCTAGCCGATATATATGTGCGAGAGGTGGTGGCACGGCATGGAGTGCCTGTTTCAATGGTGTCACACCGAGATGTCCGTTTTACTTCCAGATTCTGGAAGCGGTTTCACAGCGAGATGGGTACTCGTCTCCATTTTAGCACCGCTTTCCATCCTCAGACGGACGGGCAGAGCGAGAGAATGATTCAAACTCTCGAGGACATGCTGCGGGCATGTGTTCTAGACTTCGGTGGAAGTTGAGATACCTATCTTCCGTTAGCGGAATTTTCGTATAACAACAGTCGCCATGCGAGTATTGACCACCCTCCCTTTGAGATGCTTTATGAGAGGAAGTGTAGGACCCTGATTTGTTGGGGCGAGGTCGGTCAGCGAGTCATTGGGAGCACCGAAGTGGTGCTCAAGACGACAGAGTTGATCCAGTAGGTTCGTAGCAGACTGCAGACTGCGTAGAGTCGGCAGAAGACTTACGCCGATAGGAGGCATTCAGACTTGGAGTTCCAGGTGGGCGATATGGTCCTCCTGAAGGTATCACCCTGGAAGGGTGTTATCAGGTTTCAGAAGAGGGGTAAGTTGGGCCCCAGGTTCATCGGTCCTTTTAGGGTTTTGGCCCGGGTGGGACGGGTTACTTATTGGTTGAATCTTCCGGCAGAGCTCAGTCAGATCCACAACACTTTCCATGTTTCTCAGTTGAGGAAGTGCTTGGTGGATGAGACAGCAGTAGTACCCTTGGAGGACATTCAGGTTGATAGCAACCTGAATTATATTGAGAGACCCATAGCGATCATGGATCGGAAGACGAAAACCTTGAGGAACAAGGTGGTTCAGCTGGTAAAGGTGCAGTGGCAGCACCGGAAGGGATCTGAGTGGACGTGGGAGGCAAAGGAGGAAATGAGGGAGCACTACCCAGAGTTGTTCATAGATGCAGCAGTAGCAGACTTCGAGGACGAAGTCTGAGACAAGTGGGGGAGAGTTGTAACATCCCCATTTCTGGTATGTTATTTAAATGTTTAATTTTCCAAGTTTTTCAAGAGGGACTCGACGAGTCTGTTGCCCGACTCGTTAAGTAGAGACGGGATTTTGAGCACGTGTAAGTGGGCGACTCGACGAGTCCATATCCTAGACTCGATGAGTCCGCCAGTCTGGAAGAAACCCTAGATCCACGGGTTTTGCACCCTATATAATCCCCCTTATGCCCCCAATCTGGCCTCCCTCACCCTCAGAACGTTTCATAGCAACACCTTAACCTATCTTGAGTGTTTTTGGGCATTTTTGTGTAAAGAGTGAAGATTGGAAGAGAAGAGGAAGGCTAGATCCAAAGGAGAAGAAGGGAAACAAGATCCTACATCCAGTTCAGAGTCATTTGAGGTATTAATCGAACTCTTTATGTTCCTTCGTTGCTTCTCTTAATAAATCTCATTTAGGTTACCTTTTTGCCCATTTATGAGCTTAATCTAGTAAAGGAGCTTGTGTAGTGGTATAACTTTCAGATCTAATAATATTTCTGTCCCAAAACCCTGATCTAATATCTTTATTGAACCTTGTTGCATATAAGCCCTAGATCTAACCTTATTCATGCATTTTAAGCCTATAAACCTCTTTAAGAGTCTATGTGCACGTAAAGATGGAACCTTTACATGCAAACAAAGCCTTAGAAACCCAGATCTATCAGTTGGATGCGTTGGTTTTGAGCAGAGTCGTCTGAATAGTGAGTACATGCATGCGACTCGGCGAGTCGAGTCGCGAGTCCCCGAGGTTTCCCCTGTTGAGTGATGTGAGTGGAACTAGTGAGTGTGAGGAGGACTCAGTGAGTTGATTGGCAGACTCGTTCATGGAGGGACTCGATGAGTTAATGCCCTGACTCGGCGAGTCTAAGACAATCTTCATACCTCTAGATCAGACTCGATGGGTTCTTCATACAACTCGGCGAGTCACAGCCAGAGTGTTCATACGTTGAAGGAGGAATCGACGAGTTGTTCATATAACTCGGCGAGTCGGATGCAAATTGACTGAGTGATAACATCGAAGAGGAACTCGTCGAGTCTATGCCAAACTCGACAAGTAGTAGCGAGCAGAAGCAAGGAAGTAAGGGTGAGGACTCGACGAGTTGGTGACCCAACTCGACGAGTCAGATCAACTGTATGTTGACTTTGACCAATAGGATTGAGTTTAACCAGGGGTAAAATAGTCATCTTAGCCTCAATATAGTTATCAGTAGTTGATTTAGTGTCTTATGGAAATTGTAGCCGGGGAGATACCAGAGCAGCGGCAGACAGTTTCCAGAGCAGTTCATTTACCTGCCAGTTTACGAGGTGAGTTTCCTTCTAGTAGGAACGGGTCTAAGGCCACAATGCCGGCCCGTTTAACTAGCAGTAGTTTCCAAACTTCGGTCCGATGCAGTAGTTAGGATGTTTGATGCCTTCGTGGCTCAGACAGGGTTTATGCGTTATGTGTTCTGGGCTACGGCTCGATGCAGTATGCAGTTTTTGTGTTCATGGTAGTTGATATGTTAATGCTATGCTATGTTATGCTCAGTCAGTTTCCGGACTTCGGTCCGATGCAGTTAGTTCTGGACTTTGGTCCGATGCTGGGGACAAGGTCCCAGTCAGTTCTGGACTTCGGTCCGATGTAGTTTCCGGACTTCTGTCCGATGCAGAGGGAAATGCCCTGGCTAGTTCCGAACTTCGGTCCGATGCAGTTTCAGGACTTCGGTCCGATACAGTGGGCATGGCCCAATATGTGTTTATATGTTATTGTATGGTATGTGATAGTTTGGGGGAGCTCACTAAGCTTTGTGCTTACAGTTTCAGTTTTGGTTTTAGGTACTTCCGCAAGTAAAGGGAAGAGCTCGGGATGATGGCATCGCACACACCACAACTTCAGCTTTATTCCTGGGAGTTTTGTTCAGATACTTAGATATGATTTGAGACAGTTTTTGATACGACACTTTTATTATGGCTTTTGAGATACCCGACGTATGATTTTTATTATATGACATTCAGTGTTATGACTTTTATTATTATTTAAAAACAAAATTTTTGGGTCGTATTTTTGGGATGTTTCACCCATTCATGGCCCAGTTTATAAGTTGGGCCCTACCCCTCTATTGGGCCTTAACCCTTTTTAATCCATTCCATACTTCATAACCCTCCCAAGGTCAAGTTAAGGTCAAAGTCAACATCCAGTTCAAAGTCAAAGTCAACACTCCGAGATGACTCAACTCGTCGAGTTTACTCCTCAACTCGCCTAGTTCCTATGAATCACAGAATCGTGATTTCTCAATCCAACTCGTCGAGTTCATCCTTGAACTCGCCGAGTTCTTCCTTTCAACGGAATCGGGACATTCCACTTCAACTCGTTGAGTCCTTCCTTGAACTCGTCGAGTTCCTCTGTCTGTTAGCCCCTTCTTGACTCATTAAGCCATTATCCTTCAGATCCAAACCCTAAACTTCAAATCTCAACTCAAAATGCCTCTAGAAGGGTAAAGTTTCCAACTTTACCCATTAATACCTTTTTCCTAAATGAATTAATTCGAAATCCTAACCTAAAAGGCCAAAGTCTTAATTCCAACATCACCAAAACTACAAGATAGACTGTGAGATCAATGATCTGCACTCTAGGGACTAAATGATCATGTAAAGTCCCAGCTTTTTCCACATGCATGGCTATAAAAAGCACCAAGGGCCAAAATGGTGGCTTATAAGTTGTACGGGACTTCCATGGCCATAACGTTGGCACCTTTATGCCATGAAAGTCCTTCAAGACTCTAGATCTGAAGTGATTTTCATATGGGACGTCCAACTCTCAAGAAGCATATCATTTAGGCCAAAAAACAAGCAAAAGATGCTAAGAAGGAGATCTAATCAACTATTATTCAAGTTTGAGACTTGATTGCCTGAAAATGACAAAAATGGAGTGAGGTTTCTGGATCTAGCAACCCTTCCTTGTTCGTTCAAACTTTTCTTCCTTCCAAGAGCTTCAACCAACCATAAGAACACTAAAAAAAAAGCTCACAATCACTCACAGTAGCATTAGGGTTTCAAGAACTAAGGTTAGAACAGTGGAGGCTGGAAAAGAGGCCAAACTTTAAAGCATAAGGTGTTTAAATATGGTGAAAAATCCTAGATTTAGGGTTTCCTAAACCCTATCCAAATCGTCGAGTCGATCCTTCCCAACTCGTCGAGTCGATCCTCCGCAAATCGTCGAGTTGGTCTTCTAAAACGCGCGTCTCAACTTTCCAACATGTCGAGTGTATTGCATAAACTCGACGAGTTGGTATTTATAAATAAGGTTTTATTTCCATATTTAACCTTTTAATTTTACAGGTGTTAAAACTTGTGACAACCCGATATTTCAACTCTATGTAATGACCTAAAAAGTCAAGTATTGTAACCACTTTTGATATAATGAAATTAACTTCGAAAATAAAATGTCCAAAAGTCTCTAATTAATTACCTACTATGTTAGATGTCATTAAACCGTGATCGTACGTAAAAAGAACGCCAAAATCTGACTTCGTATAAGGAAGTTATCATTTTTCCAAGTTCGGCTTATCGACAAACAACTAAAAACTCGAAACGGAAATAGAGCGACTTTTGGCCGGAATGACCGAAATGAGAATCGAAGGGCTCGACAATGGTTTTTCAACGGTAAAAAGTCTGGCAAAAACAGACGTCGGATAATGAAGTTATGAAATTCAAACGAAATTTTCTTACCGCGACCTTTTAAAAATAAATAATAAAAATAATTTCAAAATTTGCCGACGGAGTCTAAACAAAAGTTGTAGAGCATAGTCTCACCTACGCGTGGATATAAAGAACGTCGAAAACGGAGTTCGTATGAAGAAGATATGAATTTTTGAAGTTTATTAAATAAATAAAATATAAATTTTAAATTAAATTTCTGTATTATCCGAAGGAGGAGTCACCAGGCCGATCCGAGTTACACCCAGCGTACACTCATATGCCCAGCGTACTTGAGGTCTAGGCCTCAGATGGTCCACGTCGCCCCTATGCGAGGCTATGCCCCGTCCCATCCGAAGTTCCGAAGCAGTCGAGGATGCGGTCACGCATGACGCACGCGTACGCCCAACGTAACCGCGTACGCCCAGCGTATCGAGGCAGTTCCCAGCCCCTATAAAAGGGATGCGAGGGTTCCGAAGAAAAGACCCAATTCCTCTCATCTTTCTTGCATTTTTGCCTCGTTTTCCGTGCACGTGATATCCCGAAGCCTCGGTTTCCTTGCTCAAGTCTCGAAGGTCGTTTGTGCTCCCGAGATTCTCGAGAATCCCGAGAAAATCCGCTTTCTCGAGTCGAAGTTCTGCTCGGTTTTCATCTCGCCTTCTTCGATCTTTCAAGTGAGTTCATATCCCTATAATCCACACTTTTAAATGTTTTATAAATGCTTTTATATGCTTTTAAGGGGGGGGGGGGGGGGGGGAATACAAGTAAAACACACGATTATTATCGTGTGTTATATAAAGTTTCATTATACACTTTTTATAAGTGGAATCATATGTGATTTATAAATATTATAGGGAAACTTTCGTATGCAAAATATATCACTATAACATCTTTATGATAAACCTTCAAGGACCGACTCCCATCTTCGTGAGAAACTTTCATGGACCGACTCCCGTTTAGGGAAGTCACCTCCACCATTGGAGCCAACAACAAAGTCTACGCCCTTCGTACGACATGTGTCGAGACTTCTATGATGTCCGCGGCGGAGGTTCAACTGATCGAGCACACCCAGTCATGGTGGGCAAGCTAGCCAACCAGTCCTATCAATTCGGAGTTCAAGCTAGCTGGATTCGTGAAGTCAATGTGGAAGTTCAGGTTCACACTTCCGACATCCGTAGGCTGGATAGAGCTCAGGATAATGCCCAACTCCAAACCGAAGCATTCCATGCGCAAATGATTGCAACTCTCTCCGAATTGAGGGAACAACAAGCCGCCTTCGATAGGCGTCTCATGGAATCAAAGCAATCGGATGTGGAGTCAAGCTCTAAGCGCAACCCACATCGCAAGTAGTGCTTGCCAAATCCCAATTTTTGTTATAAGTTAGGACCTCGGCTAAAAGTTTTATTTTTCTTAAACTTTGTAACCGGAGAGCCTTAGAAGGGTCAAATTTTCGTGATCGTTGTATCAACTATTATATTAATATATTTGACACGCTATTATTACTACATTGAGTATTTCGTTCAATCCTTAAAATATTATGGAGAAATGATACGCTTGATTCATACATTCGGATTTGCGAATAACTTCCATTCTTCTATCTTTGAGACTCATACTATCATCTGTTGTTGAACTATAACGATTTAGTTCATGAGACGCATTCATTTTCTATGCTATGGAATTCTTACCTTTGTCTTTTCAATCTATAGTTGAAGGATGCCTCCACGTAGAATCCCGAGACGAAACAATGGTGGGGAAGCACCGATACCACCACCACCTCCACATCCTCAATTTGATGCTGCCATGTTCCAAGCAGCAGTTACTGCAGCTGTGGCGGCTTCCATGTCACAGATCAATACCCCTGTTACTACTGGTTCGGGAATTGGCACACTTCCTTCCAACCATGGCGAGAGTCATGGGCAACCCCGAGAGTGCACCTATAAAGACTTTACGAATGCCAAACCCCGGATGTTTAATGGAACTGGTGGTGTGATGATTTTGAGGCAGTGGATTGAAAGGACAGAATCAGTCTTTGAAATCTGCTCTTGTCCCGAGCACAACAAAGTCAAGTTTGCCACTTTCACGCTTACTGATAGAGCTTTAACTTGGTGGAATGGCCACGTTAAGGCACTTACTCTGATAGTGGCGAATGCAATAAGCTAGGAGAGCTTAAAAATCATGCTGATGAGAGAATACTGTCCATGAGGAGAAATTCAAAAACTTGAGCATGAACTCTGGACTCTTGGAATGATTGGTACCGATATAGCAACTTATACAACCAGATTCTGCGATCTGGAAATCCTTTGTCCAGATATGATTGCTCATGAGAGCAAGAAAATAGAGAGATACATTTGGGGACTGTCGCCCCAAATTCAGTCAAGCTTGTTAGCTTCAAAACCAGACACTTTTGAAAGTGCCAAGGAACTGGCACAATCTCTTATTGATCACGGAAGTCATCAAAACTCAACAATTTTTGCACCAGAACCACAAAAGGGAAACAACAACAACAATAACAGGAAGAGAGGATGGAATAAGGGGAAGGGTGGGTCTTCCCAAGAATCCTCAAAGAAACAACAACTAGTTACAGTGAATGCTGCTACTATACCTACTACCGTTGCTACATATCTCTACTCAACAGAGCCTTATGTGGGTAACCTTCCAAAGTGCACCAAATGCACTTACCACCACCATGGACCTTGTTGGGAAATGCAGTGCTCCAACTGCAACAGAAAGGGACACACTGTCCGTTTCAGCAAGGCCCCCGTAAAGCCGATCACTCAAGTTCCCAACGCTGGTGTAGGCCAAGCTTGGTATGGTTGTGGCGAGGTGGGCCACTACAAAAGAAACTGCCTGAATGCAGCAAATACCGCGCGGGGTGGGACAAGTTTTGCTATAGGCAACGAAGAAGCCGTAGCTGATCCTACAGTAGTTGCTGGTACGTTTCTTCTCGATAATTCATATGCATGCATACTATTCGATAGTGGAGCAGAGAGAAGCTTCGTGAGCCAAAACTTTATTCACTTACTTAAACATAAACCTAGCATGTTAGAAAAATCATTCACTGTATAAATGGCAAATGGAAAAACGGAAAACACTAACTGCATATACATGGGTTGTACATTAACTTTAGACGGTCATTCTTTCCTAATCAACCTCATGCCGGTCCAAATTAAAAGTTTCGACGTCATAGTCGGCATGGATTGGTTAAGTCTTCTTCGCGCCGACATCATGTGCTTTGAAAAAGCAGTTCGTCTTAATCTCCCTAACGATGAAACATTAGTGATTTACGGCGACAAATCAAGTACAAACCTTCACATCATTTCGTGCATCCAAGCTCGAAAGTATTTGAGGAAGGATTATCATGCATTTCTTGCACATATCATCGATACGAGTCAGGAAGTAAAGGACATTAAGAGCATTCAAGAAGTACGCGACTTTCCCAATATCTTTCCAAAAGAACTACCGGGATTACCACCACAACGCCAAGTCGGGTTCAGATCGACTTAGTTCCAGGGGCTACCCCAATAGCAAAATCGCCTTATCATCTGGCACCAGCAGAGATGCAAGAACTTTCCAGTCAGCTTAACAAAATCCACCAAAAAGGATTCATTAGACCAAGCTTCTCACCTTGGGGAGCACCGGTCTTGTTTGTAACGAAGAAAGACGGATCGTTCTGTATGTGCATTGATTACAGAGAACTGAACAAACTTACTGTAAAAAATCATTACCCTCTGCCCCGCATTGACGACCTATTTGATCAACTTCAAGGAGCAAACTACTTCTCGAAGATAGATCTACGATCCGGATATCACCAATTACGAGTACTAGAGGAGGATATTCCCAAGACAGCCTTCCGAACCCATTATGGACACTACGAATTTGTAGTGATGCCGTTGGGATTAACCAACGCACCGACTGTATTCATGGACCTAACGAATAGGGTGTGCCGTCCTTTCTTGGATCAGTTCGTCATCGTCTTCATCGATGATATACTTATCTACTCCCAAAGTAAGGAAGAACATAGTCAGTAGCTACGGAGAGTCTTAGAAACACTACGATCGGAGAAGCTCTATGCGAAGTTCTGTAAATGCGAATTTTGGATTCGAAGAGTCGAAATTTTGGGCCACGTTGTTAGCGAAAAGGAGATACACGTGGACCCTTCCAAAATTAAGGCCATTGAGAACTGGTCGGCACCAAAGACACCTACAGAGATTCGTCAATTTGTAGGTCTCGCTCGCTACTATCGCAGATTCATAAAGAACTTCTCTAGCATTGCGAAACCTCCTACTACATTGACCCAGAATGGTGTGGCCTTTAACTGGGAAGCAAAACATAAGAAGGCGTTCCAAACACTGAAACAGGCTTTGTGCACCGCACCGATACTATCCCTCCCTGAAGGGATAGAAGATTTCGTAGTGTATTGTGATGCATCAAATCAAGGACTTGGTTGTGTTCTTATGCAAAGAGGGAAGGTTATTGCCTATGCCTCCTGTTAGCTTAAGATACACGAAGTAAACTATATGACACATGATCTTGAGTTAGGAGAAGTGGTATTTGCTCTGAAGATATGGAGACACTACCTGTACGGAACAAAGAGTACTATCTTCACCGAGCATAAGAGCCTTCAACACATTTTTGATCAGAAGGAGCTCAACATGCGACAACGGCGATGGGTCGAGTTACTCAACGACTACGAATGTAAAATTCGTTATCATCCTGGCAAGGCCAATGTAGTAGCTGACGCCCTCAGTCGAAAAGAATACACTGGTCGGAGAGTCAAATCTCTGACTATGACTATCAATTCCCACTTATCCACACAAATTAAGGAGGCTCAACTGGAAGTTTTGCAACCTGAAAATGTGACGGGTGAATCCCTGAGAGGAATGGAAAAGAATCTAGAAATCAAGGGTGGCGGAGCATATTATTTCATGGACCGTATCTGGACACCGAAACATGGTGGCTTCAGAGACGTGGTCATGACCGAAGCACACAACATGAGATATTCCGTTCACCCAAGTTCAGATAAAATGTATCTGGATCTTAAGAGACTGTACTGGTGGCCTAACATGAAAGTAGAAATTGCTACCTTCGTAAGTAAATGCCTCACTTGTGCTAAGGTTAAGGTCGAGTATCAAAAACCTTCTGGATTACTACAACAACCAGAGATACCGAAATGGAAATGGGAATGGGAATGGATTACTATGGACTTCATAACCAAGTTGCCCAAGACAACGGGTGGACTTGATACCATATGGGTCATTGTCGACAGATTGACCAAATCCGTGCATTTTCTACCGATCAAGGAGACTGACAAGATGGAAAGGCTTACAAGAACTTACATAAGGGAAATAGCGTGACTGCATGGTGTTTCGATATCCATTATCTTCGATAGAGATAGTATATTCACTTCAAGGTTCTGGCAGTCACTACAAAGTTCCCTGGGGACTAGGCTAGACATGAGTACAGTCTACCATCCACAAACAAACGGGCAAAGTGAGAGAACGATACAAACTTTGGAAGATATGCTGAGAGCCTGTGTGATTGACTTTGGAAAGGCATGGGATATCCATTTACCCCTTGTCGAATTTTCATACAACAATAGTTATCATACGACATAAAGGCTGCTCCATTTGAAGCCCTCTATGGTCGTAAGTGTAGGTCCCCCCTGTGCTCGACTGAAGTTGGAGACACACAGTTAGCTAAAGGACGAGTTCATGAAATCACTCTCATCGGTCCGAAAATCATACGGGAAATGACAGAGAAGATCGTTCAGATTTGTGAACGGTTGAAAGCCTCTAGAGACCGACAGAAAAGCTATGCTGACCAAAGGAGGAAACCTTTGGAATTCCAGGTAGGAGACCGCGCTCTATTGAAGGTCTCACCGTGGAAAGGCTTAATACGCTTTGGAAAGCATAGAAAGCTAAATCCAAGATACGTAGGGCCTTTCGAGATTCTAGCCAGAATCGGCCCTATAGCTTACAAACTTAATCTACCACGTGAACTTAGTAACATACATCCAACCTTCCACGTCTCAAACTTGAAAAAGTGTCTGTCTGATGAGACTTTTGTTATCCACTCAACGAGATCGAGATCAACGAGAACCTCAACTTCATGGAAGAACCGGTAGAAATCATGGACCAAGAGGTCAAACAAACGAAACAAAGTCGCATACCCATCGTGAAGGTCCGCTGGAACGCCAAGCGAGGACCTGAATTCACATGGGAACGCGAACATCAGATGAAACAAAAGTACCCACATCTTTTTCTCTGATTCACAAGTATCTTTCTTACTTTAAATTTCGGGACGAAATTCCCTCTAACGGGGGGATGATGTGACAACCTGATATTTCAACTCTATGTAATGACCTATAAAGTCAAGTATTGTAACCAGTTTTGATATAATGAAATTAACTTCGAAAATAAAATGTGCAAAACTCTCTAATTAATTACCTACTATGTTAGATGTCATTAAACCGTGATCGTACATAAAAAGAACGCCCAAATCTGACTTCGTATAAGGAAGTTATGATTTTTCCAAGTGCGGCTTAGCGACAGACAGCTAAAAACTCGAAACGGAGGTTGAGCGACTTTTGCCCGGAATGACCTAAATGAGAATCGAAGGGCTCGACAATGGCTTTTCAACGGTAAAAAGTCTGGCAAAAACAGACGTCGGATAATGAAGTTATGAATTTCTAACAAAATTTTCTTACCGCGACCTTTTAAAAATAAATAATAAAAATAATTTCAAGATTTGCCAACGGAATCTAAACGAAAGTTATAGAGCGTAGTCTCACCTACGTGTGGATATAAAGAACATCGAAAACGGAGTTCGTATGAAGAAGATATGAATTTTTGAAGTTTATTAAATAAATAAAATATAAATTTTATATTAAATTTCTGTATTATCCGAAGGAGGAGTCACCAGGCCGATCCGAGTTACGCCCAACATACTCGAGGTCTAGGCCTCGAATTGTCCACGTCTCCCCTATGCGAGGCTATGCCCCGTCCCATCCGAAGTTCAGAAGCAGTCGAGGATGCGGTCACGCATGACGCACGCGTACGCCCAGCGTACTGAGGCGGTTCCCTGCCCCTATAAAAGGGATGCGAGGGTTCCGAAGAAAAGGCCCAATTCCTCTCATCTTTCTTGCGTTTTTGCCTCGTTTTCCATGCACGTGATATCCCGAAGCCCCGGTTTCCTTGCTCAAGTCTCGAAGGTCATTTGTGCTCCCGAGATTCCCGAGAATCCCGAGAAAATCCGCTTTCTCGAGTCGAAGTTTTGCTCGGTTTTCATCTCGCCTTCTTCGATCTTTCAAGTGAGTTCATATCCCTATAATCCACACTTTTAAATGTTTTATAAATGCTTTTATATGCTTTTAGGGGGGGGGGGGGGGGGCATACAAGTAAAACACACAATTATTATCGTGTGTTATATAAAGTTTCATTATACACTTTTTATCAACGGAATCATCTGTGATTTATAACTATTATAGGGAAACTTTCGTATGCAAAATATATCATGATAACATCTTGTCTTTTGAAATGAAAAATGTTGTTATATATATATATATATATGTATATATATATATATATATATATATATATATATATATAAAACACTCTATATATATATATATATATATATATATATATATATATATATATATATATATATAAAACACTCTGCTTATACTGTATGTATATGTGTCCATCTTTGGCACTACAAAAATTATACTTTTCATAACAAGTGAGCATTTCACTAGGGATTGCTATATAAACGAGACACACTTTTAGAAAACTATAATAGGTATAGTTTTATGAGAACATCACGAACTTTTACATACTAGAAACACTATTTCAAGAAATTACTTTCGTATACAAGAACAAACGAACATTTTCACACGTAAATCTGTTTTATACTATGTTTTGTGAGACATTAAACTTCACGTATGTTCGAGTACACATTTCAAGTCCTGTATTATATACCAGAATCCCTTGGAAGGGGAGCATGATGTTTGTGTATAGATCTGTTGGGTTGAAGATTCGTTCAAGGATTGCATCATTGGGCTCGGCTGTTAGTCCATATGTTTTGTGCTCCGGTTTTGGGCCTGTCCAACCGTGAGCTTGTTAGGTTTACTATATAAGGATATGCTTTCATGCATATTAGGTTAACGCTTTAGAGAATAACGATAGCTTTGCAGATTTCTTTATCGTTCTTGTAAACCTCCAACCCTCTACAATTGATGTTCTTGATCGAGCTCTTCTGAGGGTTTAAGTTTAATCATTCGACTCGTTTGATTCATTCTTGACTTGTTCTTTATTTTCGTGTTCTTGCTGTTTAATCATTATTTTACCTGTTTAAGATCTAATCGATCTTCAAGATTAAGTTTTAATCTCATCAATTGGTATCAGAGCAGGAGGCTATGTAATCGATACACATCTTTTCTGTGAAAAGGTTTCAATTAGGGTTTTTCCGCAATTACTGATATTTATTGAGCCGTCATCTCATTATTGACGTATCTTGATATTTATTGTTTTTCCCTAATCTGATTTATTACAAGTCTGATCTTTGAACAGGTTTTTTCAATCATAATGGACGAGTCACAATCGAATCCCATCAATATTTCCAACAGCATCGGTTCAACCACGAAGATTCCAATCCTATATACCCATGATTATGAAGTCTGGGCGCATCACTTCGAAGACTACGTTATAGGATCTGAGGATAATGGATACCTCATATGGGAAGCAATCATTAATGGACCTTTTTCTCATTCTGCAACGTCAAGGATTATTAAAACTCAAAAGGAGTATAATGATCTGCTGAAGGATGTCAAAGATATTGCGCAAGATGAAAAGGATAAATTCTAGTGTAATATCAAGGCGTTAAGATTGATAAGATTTGCCCTTCAGTCCGACACCTTCAGGTTGGTCAGCTCATGCACGACGGCAAAGGAAGTTTGGGATAGACTTCACGAACTGTACTCTACAGACGAGGATCTTGAACATTCTATCCAAACCTTGCTCTTATCTGAGTTTGGAGAATTCAGGCAAGGAGCCGAAGAAACTGTGACCCAGACGTTCGATCGCTTTAATCATCTTCTCAGCAGGATGATCAAACATGACATCGAAAGGAAGCTTATCGAGCAGAAAGTTACGTTCTTAAATGGTCTAAGGTCAGAATGGAGAGCAGTGGTGTCAACAGTCAAAGCCCATGAGCAGTTTAAATCATACTCTTTGGCGAAACTGGTGGGTATTCTCAAGTCTCAGGAGAAGATTGTGCTGCAAGAAAAGAATGTTGTTTCAAGCCTAGGTTCGCTGGCCCTCCTGTCAAAAAGTAAAGCTGTGATGGAGGATGAAAACTTCAACTTGGAGGAATATGACCTCACGTCTGAGGATTATGCTATGATGGTGTCTAACCCCAAGAGGTTCATTAAGAAGAGATTCCCCAGCAACAAAAACCGAAACTGGCAGGGGAGTTATAGTTCAGAAAAGGTTAATAATGAACCGAAGGTTAAAGAGCCCAAGAAGGAACTGAAAGCAGATGGTGATTCTGGAGTAAGCTGTTACTACTGTGGAGGGAAAAATTACTATGCTAAGGATTGTGTCCTCAAAAAGATGGCTGAAAAGGATGAGGAAGCTTTGCTACAGAAAAAGCTTGATGAGATGAGGAAGAAGAAATCTACCGCTAACCCTTCCATGAATGCTCTTATTGTGCAGGGTTCGGTTGCTGATGACGAGTTCGGTGGAGTGGAAGTTTGGTCAACCGACTCTGAAGACGATGAAGTGAGGAAGCCTTCTCATGGAAAGGCTTGCGTGGCAAAGGAGGAGAGCAGTGGAGGAAGGTGCTTCATGGTGTCCGATGTATCTCAGATGAGGGGATACAACACTGATGGTGGAAGCAATGAACCGAAGGAGCAGCAGGATATGTGCTTTACGGCCAAACCACTCAGCGTGCAGCTCAACGAGCTCGTTGAACTGATCAAGAAGGTACAATCGGTTTTCGTTTCATTTAAAGTTCCACAATCCTCATATGAGAAAGAACTAAAAAATGTTAATACAAGAATTTCTCATCTAGATAGTAGTTTAACTCAAACTCGAGTCACCAATTCTAACCTAACTGATCAAATAAGCAGGGTGTCATCGAAGAGTGAGGAGCGGCGCATGTGGATCGAGTTGAAGGATTCTGAATTAGTTAAAATAAAAGACAAAAACATTTATTTACAAAGAGACAATTTGAAGTTGTTAAAACAGCGGAATGTTTTTTGTTTAATTGCAAAACGTCTTTATTCTAATATTACTCAGCTTCACTTGGACTGTGAAATAGGCCAAAAGATCCATCGCATGATTTTGCCCTTCCTTGAGTTTAAGGAGGATGAAATCGATGCTGAAGCTTATAATTGTGAGAGTGTGATATCATCTGATGACATTAATCCGACCTACATGTATGGACTGGACAAAATAGAATCTTTCATTAAATCCAAGGACCACAAGGACATGCTTAAAAACCTTTTGGATGAAAATGATAGACTTAAACTGAGAACCGAAACTATACAAAAATTTGACTCTTTAAACGCCAACTTGAGCTCAGAAAACAAAATTGATGTTGAAAATGCATCTGAGCTTAATGAGGACGACAACATGAGTGAAATTTCTGTAGAGGACACGGTTGACTGCTCAGAATTTGTAAAAAACGAGCCTGAAAACCACAAGAATCTAATCTCTGAAATTCTGTGGAGTTCGCTCGATTGTCCCAACAAAAGTCCCCGATCTTAGCAGAGAAAACGATTGTATATCAAAAGGTCAGGACCACTCCAAATCAAGTGTACAAGGTCACTGGAGTAACCGAACATCAGACCGCTGAACTCTCAGCTATTGTAAACGAAGACAATGCTGATGGTTGCGATGAGTACTTCTGGTCAGCTCCAATAGATAATGCAAACGAAACGGTAGGCTTATCAGAAAGAACCTCATGGATGAGTAAAGTTAGATACATACCAGAACCCTTGAATAAGGCAGACAATTTCGATGAGCCAAGTACTAGTGGTACGAAAGACATTCCTCAAGAGAATGGAAGTTCGGCAAAAGAAGACATTCCCTCTAGTTCCTCAGTTCGAAGTGAAACTCCTACAGTTCAAAGTGAACCAGCCAAGGAGAAACCGAAAATGAAAGCCAATATTCATCATCAACCGAAGCAGATGAGGTATAAGAAACGTGAAAGGAACCAGAGATACAGGAAGAATCTCTCTGAAAGGAAACAATTCTGGCAATCCCAAAATGCATATTTCTCACATCAAGACAAGAATCTGAAGTTTGAGAACAATCCTGTCAAAAAGCATGAGAGCCACAATAACTGAAAGCCAAGGTTCGGTTCAGAAGAGAATACCAACCGAAAGCAAAGGCTCGGTTCTGAGAATGACTCCAACCGAAAGCATAGGTTCGGTTCAGAGAACTGCTCCAACCGAAAGCAAAGGTTCGTTTCTGAAGTCAAAAGAGATCAAAACTCTAAGGTCAGTCCCACCAATGATCAAAAACAAAAGGTTCACCTAGAGTCTCCAGCCAAGAAGTCATCTCAATCTAAGCCCACTCCTTCTCATTCATCTAATTCTTCTAATTCTTCCAATTCATCTCCATCTTGCTCTAAAGCTCATTCTGTTCGTTCTCAAAAATCTCAATCGTCAGCTGAACAAAAAGGTAAACAGAAGGTTAATGCATCCAAACCAGAGTCTAAACCGAACGCACCTAATCCTAATAAAATAAAAGTCTTTACCATCAAAAAGAAAGATGAAACAACACTTATAAAACGAACATATCTTGTTGACATCTCTCTTACTATTCCTGTTCCTATGAAAAGCTCACGTGGACCCAAGAAACTTTGGGTTCCTAAATCTGCTTAATTTTTGCAGGTTATAAGTGACGAGCAGTTCGACGAAGAATGGTACATCGATAGTGGCTGCTCACGTCACATGACAGGAAGGAAAGAAGAGCTCAGGGAATACAGGTCTCTTTCAAACGGTGGCAACGTCAAGTTTGGAAACAATTCTTTCGGCACCATAAAGGGATACAGAATGATAACTAATGGTGATTTTACTATAAGGAAGGTGGATTATGTGGAAGGACTACAACACAACCTCATCAGTGTATCTCAGCTTGTTGGAGGTACAGGTCTCAAAGTCTCATTCGACGATGAAGGTTCTGAAATTATTAAGAAGAAGACGAAGAAAGTAATTCTCAAATCGGAGCGTAAGGGTGAAATGTTTCCTCTAAACCTTAAACCTATCAAAGGAAACCCAACTATATGCTTGTTATCAAGAGCTCAATCTGACGAAAGCTGGTTGTGGCACCGAAGACTCTCTCATCTCAACTTTAAAGATATCAACAAACTTGTCACTGGAGGTCATGTTCGAGGCCTTCCATTGCTCAAGTTCGACAGAGATCATTTGTGTGCTGCATGCGAAATGGGGAAGCAGAGTCGTCAAAGTCATCCATCTATAATTAACACAAAAGTTGTTGAACCACTCGAATTACTTCATATTGATTTGTGTGGTCCATCATCTATCGAAAGCATCGGTGGTAGCAAGTATATTCTTGTTATTGTTGATGACTTTTCACGATTTACATGGGTGTTCTTTCTAAAGCTCAAATCTGAAGCGACTCGTAAGCTGAAAGTGTTCATCAAGCAGATTGAAGTACAGCTCAAGAAGGTCGTTCGCAACATCAGAAGCGACAATGGTCTGAAATTCAAGAACAGGGAATTTGAAGAATTTCTAGCAGAAAAGGGAATAAGTCACAACTTCTCAGCTCCCTACAAACCTCAACAGAACGGAATTGTCGAAATACGGAACCGATCTTTGTGTGAAGCTGCACGAACTATGCTAAGTTTCGCTTCCTTACCTCTTTACTTTTGGGCTGATGCAATTTCTGCTGCTTGTTTTACACAGAACAGGTCTTATCTCAACAAACGATTCACGCTCACACCATACGAGATTCTCAACAACAGAAAGCCCAATGTGAAATTTTTCCATGTGTTCGGCTCACGGTGTTTCATCTTTAACTCTAAAGAACACCGCAACAAGTTCGATGTCAAAGCCAACGAGGGAATCTTTCTGGGTTACTCTCTCACTTCCAAAGCATATAGAGTCTTAAACAAGCGTTCGAGAAAAATCGAAGAGACCTATTACGTGACTTTTGACGATAGCTATGTCAAAAAGCTACAGGCCAAAGAAGACACAGCTGGTGACATCTTTCCTCAAACTGGCCAAGTCACAGTCTCGATCGCTAATCTATACGAGAAGTTTCTGGAGCTATTTGATGAACCAGAGAAAGCCACTCTCTCAGAAGCAGGCGCAGCAGACAACAAGGTAGACCACATGAAGCAAATTGTCGAAGAAGCTGCCAGGAGAATGAATGAAGGAGGATCGAATTCTGATGAACCTCCATCCAACGATGCTTCAGTCGAGGGGGAGCCAAGCTCACATGTTGAGGGGGAGCCAAGCTCTACAACTGCTACCGAAAGTCCAACTGCAACCGAAAGTGCTTCTCCAACCGAAGGTGCATCAACGCCTGAAAGTCCAGCACCACAAGAAACCTCTGAACCTCAAGTTTCTCATAGCTCATCAATCGAGGGGGAGCATGGTGATATGTCACTTGACTACGAAACCCAATCCGAGCCAGAAGAAATGATCAATGCTGAACTAGACCCAACCTTTGATTCAAACTATCCTCCTCTTACCAAATGGACCAGAGATCATCCTATCTCTCAGGTGGTTGGTGATGTCTCCGAAAAGGTTCTGACCCAATCACAACTGAAGGCAAAACAGACATCCTTATTTTCAAAGGTTGAGTTTTGTATGTTTAACTCATTCGTATCAAAAATTGAACCGAAGACAGTTAATACTGCTCTCGATCACTTCGATTGGGTTCAAGCAATGCAAGACGAACTGAACGAATTTGAAAGGAACAAAGTCTGGCGCCTCATTCCAACTCCTCCAGATGCCTCGGTTGTTGGTCTCAAATGGGTCTTTAGGAATAAAATGGACAAGGAAGGGAATGTAATAAGGAACAAAGCTCGTCTGGTAGTAAAGGGATATTGTCAGGAGGAAGGGATTGATTATGAAGAGACATTCGCTCCCGTAGCTAGGCTGGAATCTGTTAGAATATTTCTTGCTTACGTTGCCCACAAAAACTTTGAAGTTTTCCAAATGGACGTCAAGTGTGCATTTCTTAATGGAGAACTTGAAGAAACCGTGTATGTGGAGCAACCTCCTGGGTTTGTGAACGAAAAATATCCAAATCATTGCTACATTCTGGATAAAGCTGTGTATGGCCTCAAACAAGCTCCGAAAGCCTGGTATGAAACGCTAACTAAATTCTTAAAGATGTCTATATTCAAACAAGGTTCGGTTGACCCAACCTTCTTTCGCAAAAAGGAAGGTAACCACCTTATGATAGTTCAAATTTATGTCGATGACATCATCTTTGGCTCTACGAATCCCAGCCTAACAGCTAAATTCAGAAAGCTGATGGAGACTAAATTTGAAATGAGCTCAATGGGTCCTATTAACTTTTTCCTTGGTTTAAATATTAGACAGGGATCCGAAGGCATCTTTATCAATCAGGAAGCTTACACGAAGACTCTCCTAGCAAAGTTTGGTATGATGGGAGACTCCAAAGTCAAAGTCCCAATGGCATTCGGCACCAAGCTAACTCCATCTCTAGACAAACCGGCTGTTGATATCACGCTCTATCGTCAAATGATAGGCTCACTAATGTATCTTACTGCTAGCAGGCCTGACATCATGTTTTCTGTGTGTTATTGTGCTCGATTTCAGGCAAACCCACGCGAACCTCACATGCTTGCAGTGAAGAACATTTTATGCTATCTCAAGCGAACCACCTCCTTAGGTCTATGGTATCCTTCCAACTCAGGCTTCTTCGTTCAAGCCTATTCAGATGCTGACCTTGGAGGATGTGGACTCGACAGAAAAAGCACTACTGGTGGCTGTCAATTCCTTGATGGGAAGTTGGTTAGCTGGCAATCCAAGAAACAAACGTGCGTGTCGTTGTCTACTGCCGAAGCAGAATACATAGCCGCTGCATCCTGTACCTCTCAAGTGATTTGGATCCAGAGTCAACTTCGAGACTATGGACTCAATATGAAGAAGATCCCATTATATTGTGACTCTGAAAGTGCAATTAGGATCTGTCATAACCCAGTGCAACACTCTAAAACCAAACACATAGCACTGAGGTATCACTTCATCAAAGATCACGTGGAAGAAACGTCGAAGTACACTTTTTCAGAACCACTGATCAACTGGCTGACGTCTTTACCAAAGCTCTTCCTGAAGCATCATTCAACAAAATTTTACAAGGGCTAGGTATGATGGAATCAGAGTCAGTACCTCAAACTACCTCTCAACCTCAAACGTAAGAAGCGAACTTGACCGAACGTTCAGGTTCGGTTAAATCATCTGACTCGCTCATCACCACAAATGTAGTTTTCTTAGTTGTATATTTTTTGTACATAGTTGTTTATCTTTTTGTTAAAAATATTTTCTGATTGCAAGCTTAAATTCCTTGGTTTTCTAAAATTTTCCAAAACCGAAACCTACCGAAGGTTCGGGTTCGGTTTCTCAAAATTTTCCAAAACCGAAACCTACCGAAGGTTCGGGTTCGGTTTCTCAAAATTATCCAAAACCGAAACCAACCGAACGCTCCGGTTCGGTTTTTCAAAATTTTCTTGAACCGAAACCAACCGAACACTCGGGTTCGGTTTTTCAAAATTTTCTTGAACCGAAACCAACCGAACGCTCGGGTTCGGTTTTTCAAAATTTTCTTGAACCGAAACCAACCGAACGCTCGGGTTCGGTTTTTCAACATTTTCTTGAACCGAAACCAACCGAACGCTCGGGTTCGGTTTTTCAAATCTTTCCCAACCAAAACCAACCGAACGTTCGGGTTCGGTTACCAAATTTTTTCCAAAGTTTTTTTTACTCTTTCTAAGTCTTATTTTTTTCTTGCTTAATTTTGTTTATTATTATTTTCTTTTATTTCTTTTATTTTTATTATATATCAAAAACTCCAAAAATATTGTCTTATTTTATTTATGTGTTCGTTTGTTTATGGGGATATAATTGTTGGATCACTTAAGTGTCCCTAGAAGCATGCTGCTGTATGTGTCCCAAGCCTCATAAGATTTTCAATAATAGCCTTCATGACCTGGTATAAACAAACCTTGTCTTCCCAATAAGGCTACCACATTTATTCTAATCGTGAGCTACCTCACTCTCTTCTCACATAAGTTAAGAGTTTTCTGCTTGGTCCTTCTTTTTGCAGCTGAGGTACTTTATTTTCTTACACCATCTCCATTACATTCGTTTCATCAACGTAACCCTTGAGACTCTCAGAAATTACCACTGAGGTTTATGGTTACACAACAACTGTGTTTATGATCTTAGTTTCGTGCCACTACGAGCTGAGTGAAACCCAAAATTCAACACCAAATCAGAATTGACGGTGAACAATTAAATTGCTCAAGTTTTCACCAAAGAATTGACGGATGTACCTTGATGAAATCTCAAATTTTATTTTATGTGATTCCTATGAAATTGTTAAACACAATAACATTTCTTCCCTTGAGATCCAATTTTTATTTTTTGTTGAGATTTTATATGTTCCAAGCTATTTAAAATTAATTCCTACCTACTTGTTCAACAGACTACACCGGTCTCACAAGTACTTTGATCAGTTTCTTTCTTATTTCAAGATTAGAATTGTTGCATCAAAGCAAAAGCCACCCTTACTTAGCCTAGTTAAAAGAAGCCTTTCAACATTTATTAATAAGTGTTTGATCGTAATTCAACGGGAATCCACATTAACACTTTAAGGTCTCTCTTGACCTTGAAGGAAGAGATTCGTGCCCGGGGTCATTTGTTTCGTGTCATTATTGACATCACATTTATTCCTACAAAGAGTTGCTTTATTTCTTTTCTTTTTTACCCACTCAAACAATCCCTACTTCCATTCCCACCATAACCCCCACTACCACTATCCCTCCAACATCTTTCCCTATACCACCACCCATTTTCACAACTGTAACCGAAACACCACCTGTAACCGAAACACCACCCGTAACCGAACCACCACAAACCGAAACCCAACATACAACCGAACCTACCCACACTCAACCACCACCCGAAACTACCCCAACCAACACTCAACCTGAACCAACAAAAACCACCACACCCCCAGCTTCACCACCCCCACCATCTCCAGATCATGCCTCTGATGGAGATAACCCGTTTCTTGGCGGTGAAAACATGACTTTCGATTCGGTCTACTTTAGTCCGTTTCAGGTTCAAAGTGACGAAGAGGACGATGCTCCAGTGACAAAGAAGAATCTTAAGGAGCTAAACGAGAAGGTTAACTTACTTCTTGCTTCTTCTTCCAACACACAATCCTTTCTCTCTGAAGCCGCTCTTCAGAAGATTGTTGATGCCTTCTCCAGGGCTCAGCATGATTCGGTAGCTTCAGCCATAGCCTCCATAGACGCCTCCACAAAAGCCTGTGAGGTTGCGACCGCAAAAGTCGATAAACTATTCTCAGACGCCTCTTCCCTGTTGAAGTCCTTACAGGAGAGCGCTGATGCCACCAAGACAACTTTGGAACCAATCGTTCAGCAATTGGCAAAGTTCGTCTCAACGGAGTTACAATCATTCGCTAACCTTCGCCAATCCATTAGCGATGACAACTCGGCCCTTCGTGCCTCCATTGATGAGCGCCTCGCTAAGCTTCAGGAGGATCTCACAGCTGAAAACTCATTAATGGACGTTTTGGCAAGCAAAACTACCGCCCTCAAGGTCAAGAGCACTCAGCTTTCAAACTCACAACAACAGCTTGAAGCTCTTGGATCTGAAAGGGAGGTCATAAAAACATGTGTTTCGGATGTACACGCTGCCCTATCTAACATCCTAGAAGCACACGATCCGATTCTCAATCATTCGGTGAGGCAAACCCTTGCTGAAAAACTTGCTCCCGCCATGGACCTTCTTAGCAAAATCGAAGGCTTACCTAGTTTCGTGTCCATTCCGAAACAAGGGGGAGAAGTGAAGTCCGGATCGAAACCACCTCCTTCCTCCAAAGCTACTCACACAACCGAACCACCTCCGACTGGTCAAACTTCGGGTTCGGGTGTGAAGGATAAAGGGAAGAACATAGCTGAGGAAGAAGATGAAGATGAAGATAAAGAAACCATTGCGGACATGTTGAAACGTAAAAACAGTCGCAATGTTGATGATGATATCAATCGTGTGGCGCGAGAGGCTGAAGAAGCCGAACGCAAGAAGAAAGAAGCCCACGATCTCCTTGAGAGCAGGAAGACTCTCTTCCCTGCCTGGACTCGGGAGCGAATGATTAAGGAGGCCATAGATACTCCTAGCATCCTATGGCTCGAGCCGGTGATCTCCTTCGACTGCTATAATTCTGTCGATTCGCAGTTCGACATGCCGTTGACTCGAAAGGCGTTTATCTTCCACGCCTTCTCCAATATTTTTGAAGTTCCTCATCCGAACCCTGAGGTTGATAGGGAGCTGATCGAATTCTATCTGAAGGCTGCTCGTCCTCAGTATCTAACATGGAGCGCCCAGAAGATAGTGAATGTTCGGGTATTGAAGCCTTATATCGAAGGAAGATTCATCAATGTTCGGTTCAAGGTGATTCGAGGGTCTGCAAGAACTGAACATCTTATATCCCTGGCAGATCTACCGAACCTAAATCCTCATGATTGGATCGTCTTGCATAACATCCTCTTGACGAATGAAGCTGAATATGGTCCGATTATAGACCATCTCAAAAGGATGTTAGTCTGTTACATCATGGAGGTAGCCCTAATGGATCAGGAGGTAGCCACTGTCTTCAAGAAGAAACCGAAGATAGCTCCTGTGGGATCGGCTAGTGATCTCAATCAAATGATAATGGGCAAGATCGACCCGAGACGCAATACGGTCATGTTCACTAGAGCAGAAGGACAGAAATGTCTCTTTGCTTTAGCTGACAAACATCTTTACACCACTGCTTGTCTAGAGCACGTGTTGTCGATCATCCAAAGGTGTAAAGAGAATGCAGCGGATGATGTTAAATACTTCAACGATATGATCCAATGGTACATCAGGTTTAGACAGACGATACTGGCTCTTATCTCGCGTCTGTTTAATACCGTGAAGAAGAAAGTACCTGCCACCGCTGCAACCCAATTAACAAGTGAAGATCTCGCTCTAATTGACGAAAAGGGGGAGATTGTTGGGTTGAAGATTCGTTCAAGGATTGCGTCATTGGGCTCGACTGTTAGTCCATATGTTTTGTGCTCCGGTTTTGGGCCTGTCCAACCGTGAGCTTGTTAGGTTTACTATATAAGGATATGCTTGCATGCATATTAGGTTAACGCTTTAGAGTATAACGATAGCTTTGCAGATTTCTTTATCGTTCTTGTAAACCTCCAACCCTCTACAGTTGATGTTCTTGATCGAGCTCTTCTGAGGGTTTAAGTTTAATCATTCGACTCGTTTGATTCATTCTTGACTTGTTCTTTATTTTCGTGTTCTTGCTGTTTAATCATTATTTTACCTGTTTAAGATCTAATCGATCTTCAAGATTAAGTTTTAATCTCATCAAGATCTATACAGGATTGACAACCTCGCGTCCTGACTGTTAGCTACAGTACACCATTTGGGGTGAAAAACGTTAGAACATTCCAACGCCTGAAGAACGTTGTGTATAGGCATTTCTAGTCAATAGCATGGTTATAAAACTCACATGGAGTATTAAGAACACATTGATTTACGGGGGTTTTCAGACGTATTGGCAATTTTATACGTACATAAATTAACTACTTTAGGCATGAAAAACCTTATCGTGATACAATTTTGGAACTTCTAAACCACTACCCACATACGGAAAAACATCAATTTTCTAGAAACAAACATTGGTCTTGATAGAAGGCTACATTTATAGCAGTAGAAAATATGGGATTTTCTAGTAACCAACAAACAAAAACAAACCATTTAATTTTAGTTCATACAAACATTTTCATTTAATACTTATGAGACTCACCAGCTTAAATGCTGATCTACTCTTTCAAAACTATTTGTATGTCCCACGGATTCAGTAATTACAGGTAACAAACATGCTTTCAAGAAGGGAAGCTGTGGCGCCAGTTTAAATTCATATTTTTGGCATCATATTGTAATTGGTTTTGAACGTGTACCTTTTAACAATGTAAACTTTCAATTATATATATGATGGTTATATTGTTTTCTTTACTATGTATTCAATTGTTACGTTACCACATGAAGTCATCCGCCCCCGAACGTTTCCGCCGTTCCGGTTTGGGGGTGTGACACAACTCTTCCATACTTAAACAAGAATTCATCCTCGAAGTCTGCTACGGTCACCTGCCCCGAAAACTGCTCATGCCCTACGCTCGCTGCTCTCCTTATCTATTATCAACTAACTGATGTTTCCTACGAGTACTGGCACCCACGCAAATCAATGACCTTCCCAAGGTACTGAACCAACTCACAAGACTCTTTCTTAAGCCTCAGGAAAGATGAACCCTCCATTTCGAGCATAAAACCTCCTTTTGCCTTTCCAAAATCTGAAAACTATAGTGGTTTGTCTCCCCGACAAACTGCCCATGCATAACTAGCAGTAGAATACTTATACTTGACAGTAGGCTGAGATAATCTTTCGAATAGAAGATTCATCCCTGAATAGGTTAGATTCAGACGAGAGCTATGCAACAATGTCAAATTAATTACTCTAAAATTATTTAATCCAACTATAAGTGTCTAAGCACATTCAATCCACAAGCTACTCCATACACAAGAATCCTCTCATCACTTCTTCTGCCCGAACTTCGTGCTACCTCTCATAGAATTTCTGAATCAACCGAGACCTCCCATGTCCTAACTTATCTGCCAATTACCCGGAATACCAGGTTCCCACTCGGTTGTTGAGCCAATGAATACTCTCTTAGTCGCTCCCCACGACTTCCGAAGAAACTTCTGCTATCGAAACTGCCCTATCCACCTTGACCGAATGGTCTCTGCCAGGTCCCTTTGGCAATGCTATAAGCACACGGGCTTCACCCACGAGTCCTACCCCAACCATATCATGGAGCGGCCCTGGCACCCTGCCCATAGGTCCTAGCTATCTAGGGCTACACGGGCCCAACTCCACCTCGAATCCCAACAACCTATCCTTTCCTGATTCCGATCTTACGCTGGCCCTTCCACGATCTTAGAAACTGACCCACCCCGACCTAACTTATCTGAATGAATCTGTGAATGCTACAACTCATTCCGGAGTCTAATGACACTTTCCCACACTATCTGACCACATGATGAATGCTATAGCTGCCTTGTAGTCATACTATTGTTGGATTTGGTGTCTAAGCCCATAACTATAACTGGTATGTACTTGACCCGATTGTAGCATGTTCCTTTTGGGTTGCTTTCACCAATGCAATTTGATAGGATGAATTTTGAGAATAAGGTTATATACTGTTTATTAATATATTACAAGTATAATATATTAATATGGAATTATTTAATTAGTATTGATCAAGAATTAATCTATTAATTTTGCGATCAAAAGATACTAATTAAATATATGGGGATTGATTATGTAAATCAATCATTCTTGTAGTGTGGGATAATGATCCATGATTATGGGTTAAACTAATCCATGGATAGTCCATGAAGGTTAAACCCATGGAGTGTGAGATTGCGGGAAGTCATGGATTATTAGGGTTTACCATGTGTAACCCTAGCATGTCCAACAAGATAAATAGAACCCTCCATAGACCAAAATCGGTTGCCTCTTCTCTTTGAGATAAGTAGATTATTCTCTTTAATCATACTCTTGCATATTGGTGTTTGTGAACCATTAGAGGCATCACACTTGAGGTGCTGAACCTTTCAAGGGTCAAGAACTACAAGTCCTTCAAAAGGTATATCATCTAACTAGATGTTTTATTCAATTGGAAAATTGTATGCTAGTTAGGAAAATGATTTGGAAAAATTGAAAATATGCATGTATATTAGAGAAAACATAGATCCAAAGAATTTAGGGTTGCATGTGCACCATAGGAGTGTTATAATGCTGAAAACATAACAGTGGTATTAAAGACTAGGATTGTTGTCAATTATATTTGATTGTTACAAGTTTTCAAAAGCTGAAAAAGTCGAAATTTTTGTCTCTGACTGGTGAACTCGATGAGTACATGAACAAACTCGACGATCACTCAGTAACAGAGCAACTTGTTGAGTCCAGTTGATTTACTCGACGAGTTCGAGGCTCTGTATGCAAAATTTCGAATTTCTTGGCCTGGTTTGGATTTAGAACACTACCACAAACTGTTTTGGATGATTGGAAATGTTCTTCATTATATGGTAGTGCTTGTTCTCATCCAACCACAAGATAATTTTCAAACTTTTAAAATAATTTTTGTTTTTATATGATAAACAAAATTGCTTTCAAATTGTTGACTAGAAATTATCTTGATTATGAGTTTAGTTAGATCATAGATTATGTGATAATTTTAGTTGTTACAATAGTGATCTAAATGCATTTTAATGATCTCCATAACTTGTCCTCAAGTTATGGAAAATGAAAGATCTCTTCATTAAAATCAAATAAACTCATAGGTTATGAATCTGAAGAGTTTTGACAATTTTTAAAACTTGCCCTTAAGTTATGGAATTTGCAAAGTCTCATTAAATGAACTTTAATTCCAAACCCTAGAGTTTTAAAAGTTAAAATTCTACCCTTATACTTTATAATATTACAAGTTTAATATATATATATATATATATATATATATATATATATATATATATATATATATATATATATATATATAAGACAAAGTCGTTCTTACCGTTAGTAGGCCTCATAAAATGGTATTTTATGGGGGGTATAAAGTTACTGCCTATAAAATGGTAGTTTAATGGGTGTCCACTATCACCCACCGCTTCCTTGACTGGTGGAGGTTCGTTAGCCAAACGGGTAGGATAGGACATTAATTCTCCCTAATTAAAAGTATAATGATATAAAATATAAAGTAACTAAACTTTTATTAAATTCCCAATCTTCATTAGTTTAGGAAAATGTGAAATGGTGCTAATCAATGAAATTACACTTTGCACCTTGTTAAATTGTTAGTGGAGCATGTGTGGTTAACCGGCACACTAATCTGGGACTGATAATGTGTGGAAAAAGGTAACTTGGTGTTAATCATTGATCAATGGAGCGTGTGTGGTTAACCGGCACATTGATTAGGTTATTTGTAACATTGGGTGTACCAATCTAATTTGCATGGTTATTCACTCCTTGTTTGTGATCCTCGGCATCCGAGTCACAAACTTGAAGGGCACAATCGAGATTTAAACATGCCATTGAAAAGTTCAATGAATATCAAAGATCTATGAATTTAAAATCCAATTAAAACGTAATAATCTATTTCGTTTTTCATGGTGGAAATTGGTAAATCGTTATTTACCTACCTTCAAATATTGTACAATTAGATTACGGCATCCCTCTTCACAATTGTAGAATTTTGTGTTGGGTCCTAGCCTTAATATTTCATATTGGGTGTAATATTAAGGATTATCATCTGAACTAAACTTTGTTTCTCTTATTTTACAGATGTCTATCCCAAACAATGCTTCCAACCCAATCCCTTCAGGCTCTTTCTCCCTCATGAACCTATGTGGGAGGTTCATTTTCGATGGATCGAACTTCAATGACTGGATTTGAAACATCAGGATGGCTATTCGTTATGAGGACAAAGAATATGTACTGGATAAAGAGCTAAAGGAGATTGATGTAACCACTGCTACTCCTAAACAAATCACTAAACACACTACTCATGAGAGGGATGCGAAAAAGGTGTCTTGTCTAATGATTGCAACCATGACTGCTAAGCTGCAAAAGTCCTATGAGTACTACTACCCCTATGAAATGTATCATGACTTGATGGAAAGATACCATCAAAGTGCGTGGCAGGAGAGGTATGAGATCATTGCCTCCATGATCACAACCAAAATGAAGGATGGTGAATCCATCACGGCCCACTTGCAAAAGATGCAGAGATTCGTGAACCGCTTGCTAAATTTGAACGTCAATTTTGATGAAGAGTTGGGCATAAATATGATTCTACACTCTTTACTTCCTTGTTATGATCAGTTTCGTATGACTTATCATATGAACAAGGAGGAGGTCACTCTTAGCAAGCTTGAAGGCCTTCTTAGGACTACAAAAAGAAATCTGAAAGGCAAGTTGGTTGTGTCTACTCCTACTACTTCTTTCCCTATTCTGACAATCGGACAAGGGAAGGGAAAAAAGAGGAAGGCTCCCTACAAGAGCCGCAAGGGAGAGTCTCTTGATGGATCCTCTTCTAGTGGGACCAAAGATGGTTCTGCTAATCCTTCTTCCAATCCAAAGGAAGTAGAGTGCTTCCACTGTCACGAAAAAGGGCAATTGAAACGAATCTGCCCCACGTACTTTCAAGACATAAAGGATGGAAAGATCAAGACCTCCTTTGTAGGTATTTACAATATTCAATCTAATAACTCATCACATGCTAATTCTTGGGTCCTTGATAGAGGTTGTGGTATTCACATTTTTTCTTATTTGCGAGGAATAAAAAGAAGTAAGGATGTGGAGCACGGGAAGATAAACTTAATCATGGAAATAGGAAAGTGTCGCCTGTGACAAAAATTGGAGTTTATTCTTTATTTCTTAGTAATGGTTTAAATTTAGATTTGAATAATTGTTGTTACTCGGCCGATACGACGAGAAATGTTATTTCCATTCACAGTTTGTATAAACAAGGTTTTACCTTTTCCTTTAATAATGAAAATGGTGGTATTTAAGCTTATTGTAATGGTGTATTTTATTTTGAAGCATTACCTTACAATGGTATATATGCAACTGTGATGATTGTAGATAACATAGGAAATAATGTGTTGAATATTGATTCTTCCAATGCATTGGATAAAGCATGCTTGTGTCATTTTCGACTTGGACATGTCAACAAGAAGCATATAGCCCAACTCCAAAAGGATGGAGTTTTGGAGACATTCGACTTAAAATCAGATGGCACTTGCGAATCTTGTTTACTTTGAAAGATGACCAAGTCAGCCTTCACTGGTACTTGTGAAATGGGTGAAGGTCTGTTGGATCTCATACACATTGATGTGTGTGGACCATTTAGAACCGCTACAAGGGATGCTAACCGCTTCTATGTGACTTTTACTGATGATTATAGTAGATATGGGTATATTTACTTAATCAGGCATAAGTTAGAAACCTTTGAAAAGTTCAAAGAGTTTAAGCAAGAAGTGGAGAATCAATTGGGCAGGAAGATAAAGATGTTGCAATCCGATCGTGGAGGAGAGTATCTTAGCATCGAGTTCCTTGAATATCCTAAGAAATGTGGAATTATTTCACAATTGATGCCACCTAGGACACCACATCTTAATGGTGTGTGTGACACCTGGTTCCATGTATGCATTTAATCAAGTCAAGTTTATAATTTACCCTTGGACTCAACGAGTTGAAGTCCCAACTCATCGAGTAAGAGCGGATCCGGGGTGGGAACTAAGTAAGTCTACTCGATGAGTCGGAAGAACGACTCGACGAGTAGGCGTTGTCTGATGAAAACCCTGATTTCAAGGGTTTTTCCCCCTTTTTAAAGAACATAACGCCCCTATGACCTTCCTTATCACTCCCTCAACGTCCAGAAAACCCTAACTCGCCACCTTGAGCCTTGTGAGTGTTTGAGTGCCATTTTTTAGTAAACTTGTGTGGTTTGAAGCTAGTGTGAAGAAGAGGAAGAAGGAGGACTCCAAGAGAAGTTTGTAGATCCAAGAACAATAGTTTCTCCTCACTTTCTAGTAATCAAGCTTTATACTTGACTTGTGGTTTTATAGATTTTCTCCTTTTCCCCTTTATGGAGTTTTGGGGGTCAATAAGCTTGATCCTTAAGACTTGGACGTCCCAATTCGATTCATCTTCAGATCTAGACTCTAGAACCAAGTTCATGGCATAAAGATGCAAGCTTTATGGCCATATTAGCCCATGCACCCCCTCTAGACCTCATTTTGGGTTCTTAAAGCTTATACTTCCATGCATGCACATAAAGTTCATAACTTTACGTGCTAGATCAATCCTTGAAGCCTAGATCTACATTCTGATTGAGAGTTGTACGTCAGAAATCAAGTTATAGACTTGGATAATAGCAAACTCGACGAGTTGTTCTTGGAACTCGACGAGTCCGGGGTTTCTGTCCCCAATCTGTTGTGGTTCAAAGGAACCCAGCTGAGTGATAGCAAGGATTTATACAAGTCCGGAGGAGTGATTCGATGTTTTGAGACGTAGCCATGATCTGGAAACCATGGGACTCGACGAGTGTTACAACACACTCAACGAGTCCCAGGCAATCTCTTTACCACAAGAACAGACTCGACGAGTTGTTCATACAACTCGGCGATTTATAGTCTAGATGTGTCCATATGATGAAGGAGGACTCGACGAGTTGTTCATACAACTCGGAAAGTTAGATGAAGGTTGGCTAGATATAATTATAGAAGAGGAACTCGTCGAGTCTTTGCAAAACTCGACGTGTAGAGTCAAATAGAAGGATAAAAGAAAGGATAGGGACTAGACGAGTTCTCGGCCCAACTCAACGAGTCAAGTCAACTGAAAGTTGACTTTGACCAGGGGTAAAATGGTCATTTTACCCTAAGATTGGTTATCAATGTTTTGTTAAGGGTCTTTATGGGAATTATAGCTAGGGAGTTACCGGAGCAGCAGTCAGACAGTTCTCGATCAGCTTTTCAGCCATTAGCCTTACGAGGTGAGTTTCCTTCCAATAGGAATGGGTTTATGGCCACAGTGCCGGCCCGTTAGATGATAGTAGCTCCGGACTTCGATCTTATGTCGGGCAGTGCCCGATGCAGTAGTATGTATGTTTGATGTCTTTGTGATTCGTGCATGTTTGTGATATGTGTTATATGATCCGGACATCGGTCCGATGCCGGGCAAGCCTGATGTAGTATGTGATTATGCTATATGTTCATGTTATTTTATGTTCAGTTTATTCCGGAATTCGGTCTGATGTCGGGCGGGGCCCAAGTTATTCCGAACATCGGTGCGATGCCGGGCGGGGCCCGATGCAGTGGGAGGGGCCCATATTATGCCGGACTTCGGTCCGATGCCAGGCGGGGCCTGATGCAGTGGTCTAGGCCCAATATGTGTTATTTATGTTGTTGTATGGTATGTGGTAGTTTGGGGGAGCTCACTAATCTTTGTGCTTACAGTTCTCAGTTTTGGTTTCAGGTACTTCTGCTAGCAACGGGTAGGGCTCGGGATGATCGCATGACACACACCACAACTTTCAGCCTGGGATTTATTGAGACTCTGATATATTTGCTCATTTGTTTTTGATACAATATTTGATATGAGACTTTGAGATACATGACACTTGGTTTTCTTATTGATTATGGATGATTATAGTTTTTATAATGTTTTCAAAACGAAATTTTTGGGTCATATTTTTGGGATGTTTCAGAGTGGCTGAGAGTCGCAATAGAACCTTGCTAAACATTGTTTGTTCCATGATGAGTCAAGCTTTGTTACCTATCTCATTTTGGGGGTATGCGTTAAAGCCTGCCACCCATATCCTTAATCTTGTCCTTACAAAAAAGGTTTCCAAAACACCTTACGAGATGTGGACTATGAAAGTTCCCACATTAGATGACATCAAAGTTTGGGGTTGTGAGGCTTTTGTGAGAAAAAAACTCACGACAAGCTCGAACCTCAGAGTGAGCGATGTACTTTCATTGGCTACCCACATAAATCCTTTGGATATCTCTTCTATAGACCGAGTGACAATGTTGTCTTCGTTCCGAGGAGAGGAGTCTTTCGCGAGAGAGAATTCATAGACCAAGGAAACATTGGGAGGCAAATTGACCTTGAAGAGCTTCAAGAGTCAAGCGGTGAAGGAACCTCAAACGGTAGCAATCAATCTGAGAAGGAAACTCCAGTTGAAGGTGATACATTTATTAGTGATAACACACTGGTAAATTTGGATGAACCTAACAACTACAAGGAAGCCATGGCAGACCCCGAGTCTGCAAAATAGAAAGAGGCTATGGACAACGACATCCAATCCATGTATGACAATCAAGTTTGGAACTTGGTTGACAATGTACTGGGTCGTAAGACAATCGGGTGCAAATGGATCTTCAAGAAGAAGACCGAAATGGACGGGAATGTACACACATATAAGGCGTAACTGGTTGCGAAGGGATTTACTCAAACTACGAGAGTTGACTATGACGAGACCTTCTCACCAGTAGCGAAGATTAAATCTATAAGGGTTATGTTGGCCATAGCTACATTTCATGATTATAAACTATGGAAAATGCATGTCAAAACCGCTTTGCTTATTGGAATGTTGGCTGAAGATGTTTACATGAGTCAGCCAGAGGGTTGTGTCATTGCAAAGTACCCTAATAGAGTGTGTAAGTTTGAGAAATCCATTTATGGATTGAAACAAGCATCTCGCAGATGGAGTCTTTGGTTTGATGAGAAAGTCAAAGAGTTTGGATTTTTGAGAAGCGAGGATGAGTCATGTGTATATGTCAAAGCTAGTGGGAGTATAGTGAGCTTTCTCATATTGTATGTAGATGATATACTGCTCATAGGAAATGACATCCCAACCTTACAGGAGGTTAACTCCTGGCTTGGGAAGTGTTTCGCTATGAAGGACCTTAGAGAAGGTGCTTATATCCTAGAGATAAGGATATTGAGAGACATGAGTAAAAGGGTAATAGGACTTAGTCAAAGTACCTACTTGGACAAGGTGTTCAAACGTTTCAGCATGGAGAACTCCAAGAAAGGTGAGTTACATATCCAATGCAATGCCAACCTGACTATGACTCAGAGTCCAAGTATAGAGGTTGAAATACCAGAAATGAGTCATATACCATATGCTTCTGCAGTTGGTTCGATCATGTATGCTATGACTTGTACTCGCCCTGATGTGGCCTTTGCTTTGAGTATGGTCAGTAGATATCAAGGGAATCCTGGTAAAACTCATTGGACTGTAGTTAAGAACATTCTTAAGTAGCTGCGGAGGACTAAGGATTAGATACTTACCCTCGGTGCGAGTGATGACTTTAGAGTGACAGGTTATAGCGATGCCAGCTTCCAAACCGACAGAGATAATTTCCACTCTCAGTTTGGCTGGGTTTTTACCCTGAATGGAGGAGCAGTGACATGGAAAAGTTACAAGAAAGAACTGTAGCTGATTCAACATGCTAATCAGAGTACATAGCTGTTGGATTAGTTGCTAAGTCCATAACTATTTTAGTATGTACTTGACTCGACTGTGAGCATGATCCTTTTAGGTTACCTTAACCAAAGCAACTTGATAGGATGATTTATGGAGTAATATTTTGATTAAGATTTATTATTATATTATGTGAATAATATATTAAAAGCGAAATCATATTGTTTAATTAATATTAGTCAAGAATTAATTTTGTGGCTAAAAGAGATAAATTAAACTTGGGGGACTAATATTGTAATTATAAGATAATTGCATCGTAGGCTATGGATTCTGTTGGGAAGAGGATTGGACGAAATCTATGGGAAGCCCATTTGGATTTCGTCCAAGGGCTTTCTAAAGGGACTCCATGAGTTGCTTAAGGCCTATCTAGGGAATTAGGCTTTCCCCTGAAAACCCTAGCAGCCCACACAAGTATAAAAGGAACCCCAGCTAACCCAAAAATGTGGGTAAGCATTCCTTAGAGTTTCTTGGATGTTTTGGTGCCTCCTCCTCCTCTCCTAAGTCATCCTCTTGCTCTTGGTATTTGTGAGCCATTAGAGGTGTGATACTTGTGACACTAAGCTTTCAGAAGCCAATTACAAGAAGGAATAGGTTGTTATTGCTACATAACAATCAAAGGTAAGATCTAAACCCTATATTATGATAATATTGATTATTGTATGCGAGATCTAGGGTTTATGGCTTTGGATGATTATTGCATGTTCATTAGACAAACTAGATTCCAAAGCTTTAGGGTTTGCATGTACACCATATGAATGATGTAGTGCTCAAAACCCATCATTAGTATCAGAGCCTAGGCTGTTTGTATAATGTATTTTATGTATTTCATAATCATTCAATCTTAAAATCGCAAAATTCTGATTTCTGGGGGCTGGACTCGCTGACTCCATGACTGAACTCGCCGAGTTCACTGGGAACTCGACGAGTCCAGTGTTGACTCTACGAGTCAGAGTCGCAGATGGCTGATTTTGCCGAATTTTGACCTATTTTGTTGTGGGATAATTACCAAAAACGTTTTTCAGTAATAAAATCCGAATTTTATCAATATTTGGTGATTATCCTTACCAAAATAGAAGATAATTGTCAAAATTAAGAGAATTACTTGTTTTATAAGATAAATATAATTATTTGTAATTTTGTTTTGAATTATCTAGTAATAAATTGATTTAGGTCAAATTTAGATAGTTACCAATTATTTGATTAATTTTATCTAGATAGTTTTGAGAAGTTTCAAAACTTGCCCTCAAGTTTTGGAATTTAAATTTTTGATTAAAAGTTTAATTTTGAAATATTTAAATTGTAAACCCTAATGTTTTGAAATGTTTCAAAACTTTTCCTCAAGTTTTGTCCTTTAAAATTTTTGATTAAAAGTTTAATTTTTGAAATTTTAAATTCTAAAAACCTAGTTTTGAAAAGTTCAAGTTACACCCTTATGGTTTTGTTAAGTTAATTAAAAGTATAACTAAAAGAGATTTAATAAATCCATAATGATATGGTTTATATTTAATTAAATTGAGAGTGTAATTTATAAAATTAAACCACCTAGTTTATTAAAAGTGTAAAATACACCCTTATACTATATATAACATTAAATGTCTAATATTATATATGTATAACTTAAACTGGTAGTCTTACCGTTAGCAGGCCTCACTCACGATGCTAATCTATAAGAGGGGGGGGGGGGGGGTATAAGGTTATCACTTATAAAATGGCCATTTAATGGGTGTCCACTCTCACCCACCGCTTCCTTGATTGGTAAAGGGTCGTTAGCCGAACGGGTAGGATAGGGCAAACCCTCTTCATATTAAAAGTATAATAAATGTTCAAATAAGTAAATGTTTTACAAAAAATTCTCAGTCTTACTTACTTTAGGCAAAAGTGAATTGATGTAAATCCATTAAATTACACTTTGTACCCTTGCTAAGACGTTAGTGGAGTGTGTGTGGTAAACCGGCACACTAATTGAGTTCTTAGCAAAGGTGGTGAAGGGTGAATCGATGTTTGTTATAGTTCGGTGGAGCGTGTGTGGTTAACCGACACATTGAATAGGTGACTGTAACATTGGGGGAACCATGTATCTTTGCATGGTTATTCACACCCTGTTTTGTGATCCTCAGCATCTCAGTCACAAATTGAGAGGCATATCTAGATTTAAACATGCCATTGAAAAGTTCAATGAATCTCAAAAGATCTAGGAGTTTCCAATACATTTAAAACATAACTTCTTTTTTGTTTTTCATGGTGGAAATTGGTAAATCGTCATTTACCTACCTTCAAATATTCTACAAATTGGATTACGACATCCGTCGTCCAGTTTGTAGAATATTGTGTTGGGTCTTAGCCTTAATATCTCATTTGGGTGTTTTATTAAGGACTCAGTCAACTAACTTGAATTTTCTCCCGTTTTATAGATGTCAAAGTCTGACAACTATGGCCTTCCTGAATCCGTTGGAAAAAGTTTTCCACGTGAAGATGATGTTCCACGATTGGATTGTGGAAATGGAAATCATGCTTCACTTCCTCCACCTTCTCCAATAATTCTCCCTGACCCACGTGTTCGAAGACTTGAAAAGTTCTAGGTCACTCAAATCATATTGGCAATAAGACACAGAGATTGAAAGTCTATGTGTGCATACGTCTTAAAGATGAAGTCACACATTGACAGGTTAAGGATGTTGGGTGTTGATGTCTCAAGGAAGTTGGTTGTTGACTTGCTTCTTCAATCACTTCTCGAATCATATGGTAAGTTCATGAGAAAGTACTATATGATGGACCACGGAATGACCTTTATTGATTTGACTTATTTGCTTATTGTTGTTGAATTAGAAATGATTTGGGACACTGGTCGAGCAAATTGGTTTGATAAATCAATATCCCAACCTTCTACGGGCAATGGCAACATTGGAAGTCCAGAAAAAGTTTCTCTACGTAAGGGAAAGGCTGATTTTTGAGATAGTCGCATGCACCATTCTAGAAGAGTCCATATGTTTCTACTGTCAAAATAAGGGGCATTGGTTACGAAGTTGCCCTTACTACCTGAGAGATCTTAGAGATGGGAGAGTCAAGATGTATGAATCTGTTTAAGGTAAAATCCACTATCTAACTCCATTAAGTTCCTATTTGGAGATTCTTAATACATGATGTGATATGATTACATTTTGATGTTTTGAAGGATCGAAGAAAGAAAAGGACGCTTAAAAGGAGGAGTGAGCTGAGTCTGATCATGAAAAACGGATTACGATCGCATGGATTCGATGATCGATTTTTGAGCAGCTTCTTAGAGTTATGATAAATTGCTTAGGAATATGTAATAGGATAGTTTTCATTTGCACTGTAAGGATTTATTTTTCCGCAATAAAATAAAATTTGATTTTTTCTTATTTATATTTCCTTGCAATGGCAATTGTGAAAATTGATGTCTGTGTGTTTCTACTATAAGGAATATTAAATGGATGTGATTCTTAGTTATGTTATTTATGGTAATGTTGTAATTTTCTAAGTAAGGAAAGATTACCATCGCCCAAGTTTCAATTTGATAGAAGCTTGGAATCATATGATTTGAATCATGTGATGTATGGAAATCTTGGTACTTAGAAAATTTAAGGCTAATTCCTTGACAAAGAGTCAGTGAAGGACTAGGAGATCGAGTTCACAATGTTGTGCAGTGGTCAAGTCGACCATAAATAACAATAACATTATTCGACATGATTTACTAAAACTCTAGTAGATGTGGTTATACTTACAAGATTAAGTGTAATTCTGAATCATTGAAAAGTTTAAATGAATAGTAGAACGAGTAAGTAGAATCAATGAAGGCAGAAAGATAAAAAGTTTCTCCAATCTAGCAAGAAGGGAGAGTACTTTTGTATTGTGTTTTATGATCGTCTTGGTAATCGTAGGAACCATATTACAATTCATCCTCTAAGGACACCTTAGTGCACTAGTCTGACTAAGAAGAGGAATCGAGAATTGTTGTAGTGGTTAAGTCAATAAGATGTATCGTACTTCATTCCAAAATCAAGTCTTAGTGTCATACTCCAAGATTGTGACTTGAGTAACGTAATCTTAAGTAGGAATGTTCTTACACTTGCACATTTTGGTAAGTTGTGATGTTTTTAATAAGACAAAGACCAACTAGTACCAAATTGCGTGTAGGTTTTGTCTTGATATAGACACACACTAACTCTTGAATATTTGTTTTTATCAAGAAATGTTTCTTGATAAGAGAATCTAATATGTAAAGAGGTTAGTAGGAGTCTAAAGATCTTGAAATGTTTCAAGAACTAATCGAGAGTAAAACTGGTGTTAATTACTAGCACATGACTTGAGGTTTCTAACCTATTGTGTTGACATATTCTTGTTTCTATACCATTCCTGTTTGGTCAACTATGCATGTGAGTTATATGAGTTCTCAATGGGTTACATAGGGGCAAGGCACCTTAATCACTTGAAAGTACATTGAAAGGTAGGGGTGAGCTGCTCAATAACTTGGAAGCAATAGTAGGACCCTTGATGGCAAGAAATTAACAATGGACAAGTTCGATCCATAAGAGTTTGGATTTGTCACAATTATTGTCTTATGATTATGTTATGACAAATTCACATGGATAGGAACACATACACCACAAAATCTGAGTGTCATCAGGTTTCTATCCTTCATGAAAATGATTGTGAGGAATTGCTTTCACTAAGAGAGATTTTGAAGATAGCATTATGTAATTTGCATTTCTCAAATTTGATTATGATTACGGCATCCCGTCTTCATAGTTCGAATTGTGGGAAATGGAAAATGGGTTTGAACATTTTAGACTTATTGTTATAAGTTCTAAAATTGTTTAAACACTTGTATAGGTTCTCTAAGGAAATGTGTATGAGTTCGAGATGCTTATCGAAGCGTCTCAGTTTCAGAAATCTGAACTTTTGTAAATAAGGTCAATAAGTATTGGTTTCTAGAAGTCCAACTAATTTCTGAATACGTGTCAAAGCTAGTGGGAGCATAAGTGTTATCTTTGAAAAGATATAATCATCATGTGAGCGGGAGCATGATAATTATGGTAAGTATTGCGAGATAGCAATATTATTTATAGAAAACAAAATGTTCAATTCGCAAAGTTGCACGGGTTGAAAAGTTGTTTTGCTATAATAAGGGAGAGAATTTTATACTTCATTTCAATTCTAAAAGCTTAGATTGATTTTTTTTATCTAATTTAGTCATATAAAATGAAGATTGTGTTCGAAAATTCGATTATGATTACGACATCCCTCTTTATAGTTCGAATTGTGAGAACATGGAAAATAGAGATATTGTAGCAAAAGACTGGTCAAGTATGTCACACCCCAAAAACAAGAACGGTGGAAACGTTCTGGGGCGGAGGACTACATGTACAGTATCACAACATAGAAATATAGTAAACAAGCAACAACATCATCCATAGCATTAATAATGTATTTTAATACAAGTGTGTTATGTTTAGTTTATAGACACCAAAAATATGAATCAAAAGAAATGATAAGTCTCGTAAGCACTCCATCTTCTCATAAGCTGGCACCGATACCTGTTTACTGATGACCTGAGGATACAAGTTATTTTGAAAGAGTTTATCAGCATTAACGCTGGTGAGTTCATAAGTATTTAGTGTCGTTGTTTGAATGGAAATAATTGTAAATATTGAGTGTATAAGCTTGTAGAAATGTTTGTAGCAAATGTTTGTAACCCTTAGAAAAACCTATATTTCCTATTAAAAGTAGCCTTCTACCAAGGCATCAAGTGTTGTATGTTTGTTTATTGTAAAAGTGAGTATTTCTCCCAATAGTGACTATCATTTAATAAAATATAGTTCTTTCATTTGTGGATATGTGAGAAGATCACAAAGTAGATGTAGTGGGAAAGTAACGAAGTACTGTAGTATTATGATATAGTAATTACTGCTGTACTTATTACCTTAAACTAAACGTTAATTAGGATATAATGTCATAAGTATTGTAACCGTACTAATTGACTAGGGGAAATCACGACGTTGTAATACGTCGAATAGTAATGACATTTGTCACCCGAAGATCTACAGATCCCACTGTAGCTAGTAGTAAGGGGTAGGATTGTCAATCCAGTATAGATCTACACACATATTCACGTTCTTCCTCTAGGAGATTATGGATACATATCGAGCCATGGCAAGTGGTGCCATGCCACGAAACAGTGGTTCACATCTATGTTATAGTATGTATGTATTGTATGCATTATTGAAGTGAATGTCCTCCTTAACTCTCATCATACTATGTTCTTTAGTGTAGTATTTAGTGTGTATGAATAGTGTGTAATAGTGTACTTTCTCTCTTTCTGATGTGTAGTATGTTTAATTATAAAGTGTAGAGTATGTATTGTTTACAGTATGTATTGACTTATGTATGAACTGACTGTTTGTATGTTTCATAGTACGAGAAGTAGTAAGTAATATATCACTAAACTATACCTATTATAGTTTACTAGGAAGGTTGTTTGTATCACAGAGTGTATTGAAATAAAACAGAAAGCTTTTATGTCTATACATATACACATGATATATAACTAAGGATCCAACGAAACTCGGACAAACAATAGGGGAGTCTAAGTCCACAACCAAACAAGGAACAGGAAATAGTGCGTATTATCACTCTTAAGCCCTTCAAACCTTACTTGTATTACCATATATGTATTGAACATGATTTGACATTATATAAGTTTAAAGAGTTTTGAAAGTAAAGATTTGGAAACGAAAGCTGAGTTTTAGAAATACTTTAACATGTAAAAGTGTTTGGAAATCATTTTGAAGCAGTTTTGTTGTCAAGACAGTTTAAAGCATAGTAATTCTATGTGTATGCTAGTTATTAATCACATGTGATTGATATAATAACTAGTATGATTCAACTTGTATTCCCCCCATAAAAGCATTTAGAAACATTTAAAAGGTTAATTAAGGGGTATGAACTCACCTGTAGTGAGTGATGCAACGGTAGGATCGGTTTAGGAGGTTGAGTGTCAATTGTGGACTTGAGCACAAACGAATCCTATTAGCCATATAATGACATATGTATGTATACAATTAGCATTTGAAACAACTAATTATTCAATTGGGACCACCTTAGTGCCTAGTAAACACCTATATTGAAGTGTTACAATCATATATGATTATATGTAAGGGGTGTATGGCTATACAAGGGAGTGTATGGTCGAAATACACCATATTGGTGTGTGTGCGGCTAGGGTATGTGTACGGATGCACACTCCCTATGAAGTCTGTCAAAACGTATTGTAAGGCCTTAGAACCCATCTAGGAAGCTTTATCACTTCATGTTCTAGTCTTATATGGAGTTTAGTGCCATTTTGGGACCTAAAAGGGTGTGTATGGTTAAACATGGTGTGTACAGCCATACACATGGTGTGTGGGGCCGTACATTCCTGAAGATCATGAGAAATGGCGTTTTATCCAGAAGATCTTCAACTTTTCTTGGCCTATAACAAGCTATGATAAGTGTTTATACGATTTAGAAGCTTAGAAGTATTGTTAAACTCCAAAAAGTTTAGTATGTGTTCTTGGTGTTCTTGAAGATCTGTCACACCCCCGAACCAGACGGCGGAAACGTCTGAGGGCTGTTGTGACTCAATTGAATACCATCACAATGAATATACATGAAACATAACATCATTCATCACTATGCATTGAAATATTACAACTGGTATTGTTTACATTTAGTACATTGTTACAAAACATTACATTCCCAAAACGTAGATAGTTCGATACTAATTAAACAAACAACAAGACATCACTGGGTACATTTTTCCTTCGATTTACTTGTTACCTGAGAATACAAGTATTTTGGAAAACGTCAACATATGAAATGTTGGTGAGTTCATAAGTAATGTTTGAAAAATAATGATTTGTATTATTTTGAAAAACCACCAGAAAATCCGATATTTTCTGAAAAGATTATTCTAAGTAAGAAAAAGTGTGAAGATCCGTAAGTATGCTTGTTTATTTCTATAAGTGTGAAAAATTGTTAGACTTGGTATGCATCACGTAGGTGTATGTGTTGAAATCCCTAGGAAAACCCGATGTTTTCCTAATACTTTAAATTACGCGTTTTATATAATGTTATGCCGTTGCGATGTGTGTATTCGATAATTCCAGGTGACATTGGATTAATTATGGGTGGTGAGTTGTTATAATAATGCATTAACGAAAATGACTAGCTTACAACTATACAAACGATCCCTTAGGCGTCGTCCGTACTACTCACCTAATCCAACCACCTTGACTTCCCATAGCTCCACAACCTAGAAAGAAAAGAGGGTGCGAAGCCCCCGTTAATTCCATGAGTCGTTCAAGGCTATCGTGAATGCAAAAGGCCCTTGGCCCGACTCGCATTTGACTTCTCGACTTTACTAGCAGTACCAAAGGACCCTTGGGGCCCAACAGCACAAAAGCTATTGAAAGTCCTTTTACACGGTATTAGGTCGTATAAGACCCAACAACATGTAAGCGCGTTTCCTTCGGGCCTAAAGATCATGTCATTGGGCTAGCTAGGCCCAACAAGCACGATTTGAAACTTTCAGGCCCAAAGATGGTGTATCGACGTCTGGTGAATTCCCACGGGTGTATTGACTTCCCGTAAATTTCCGCATGTGTATTGAAGTATCATCGTGTATTGATTTTTGATTCGCTATTGATTCGAGACCGAATCAATTCGTTTGGTAACGATTTTGGTGTTGAAGGTGTATTACGTTTCGCCGGTAGTCGTGGTACTCGTATTTTATCTTAAAGGATTTATTGTTGTTAACATTGGAATTTTTCTTTTTGAAGCCCCTTCTTGGATAATGTACACTTTTAACCATTTATATAAAAGAATTTCCATTTTAGTCCTGAAACCATTTTTCTTGACACTTTAGTATCAAAACTTGTTGAAAAGGTATTTTTCAGCTCAAATTTACTTGAAAAACAGTTTTAGTCCCTCAAAATGAAGTTTTCTCGGTTGAAACCTCTACTTTCGCAATTTTTACAATTTTGACCCAAAATGGAAAATTTTTGCATCTTTGGTCCCTTTTAAATTTGAAAAGCATTTTTAACCCTTGAAATAGACTTGGTACACTAGTAGTCCCCTGTTTTATAGAAAAGTGCAGTTTCAGCCCCTCCAAATTAAAAATCTCGCAATTTGGGCTTTATTTGGCCGAAAAGTTCATTTTTGGCCCATTATGTTTAAAAATTCACATTTCAACCCTTCAAAAGAGTAAATTTTCAGAAAATACATTTTTGAAACTGTTTTGACTCACCTCAACCTTCAGAATTTGTATTTTGTCATTTTGGGCCCTTTAGTTTTATATTTTTAGCATTTTGAGCCCAAAAATGGGTTTTAAGCCCAAAGATGTTCATATTCACCAACTTGGTTATTTTTCTAGAATTGATTTGTGTGAAATAATATAAGTTATACTTATTTCTTTCAACATATTGTAGATCTCGGTTTCTAAGCTTTTTTTGACTAGTACCAACACCACAATCACATAAGAACATATATATAAGCATAGAAATCACACAAAGCATACATATACTCATAGATCTACACATTTGCTTGTATTATCCCCCCCCCCCCACAAAACTTATAAAAACCGAAAAATAGGGGGTATGAAGCTCACCTTGAGTTGGGTTTCGGTTTTGGAGAAGATTGGAAGAAGTTTGATGTTGTTTTCGGCTCTAACAAGTCTTCCCTTGTTGATTTCGAACTTAGGGAGTTTCTTAGATGAAGAATTTGTGGAAATATCTTCTTGAAAAACCTTCTAAAATTCGAGATCTTGATGAAGAGTGGAGGGAGTTTCCTTGAGAGATTTGTGGGAGAATTGTGTGTGTGTGTGTGTGTTTGGAATCCGCCGAGAGCAAGAGAGAGTGAAGGAGAGAGATCTTGAAGTGATGTGTGCATGGAAACATGGGATAAGATGCATGAAAGACCATAATGTAAAAATGAGGTGGCCATGAGAAGTCAACTCTCCCTTTTTACTTGGGCTTGGGCCGAGAATTAGAGAGGAAGAGAAAAGAATTTGGGCCTTGTATGCTTATGCCTTTTTCATGGTTATGTTAAGTGATGTTTGGTCCAAATAACCTTAAATATGATTCTTATGAACCATTATGGCCCAAAATGGTTCATATACTTAATTTATTTCATTCTAGGCCCAATATGGCCCAAAATGTTGAAATAAATGGAAGTGGGTCCAATTAGAGCCCATTCAAGAGTTCTAAACCCAAGATAGACAAATTTGGAAGCTTATTGGTCCATTGGGCCTAATAAGGAAGTCCTAGTCCAAAATGGACCTAAACAAGAACTTCTAGGGTTTCCAATTGCTTGTTGACTATTTGTAATGCTTGTATGGTGTATTCGATTGAAATTTGTTGTCATAGAGTAAGCATCATACATGCTCTTATGTTTTTGGATTCATAATTTGACTTAAGTGTTGTAGTTACAAGGCATAAAAATTCCTGATTGTTACAAGATCTAACAACAAAAACGTGTTTTCATGGATCTAAGTGAGGAAGAAGGCTAGTCAAGTTCAAGAATCAACAAATCATAGGAAGGATTACTTACTTTTATGAAGATCAAGATGAAGATTTGGATGATACTTGAGAGAAAACATGTTCTAGCTTTGAAGGAGTGGGAAAAGTGCTAAAAAATGACTAAGGATGGCATATATAGGCAAGAGTGTGTGGTTGGGATGTGTGTGCGGCTGCACACACCTGTGTGTGGCCGTACACTCAAGTGTGCGGCCGCGCACTCCATGTTTTGGAGTGTTTAGCCCGATTTTGCTTCATATGCATCGTGTTATCCCATTTCTAGGTTCCTACCTTGATTGTACTAGGTTTAGAACACTCAAATGGACTCCAAACAGCGCTAAAAGCTATCAAAACGAGTCTAACTTTGATTGAATTGATCTCTTGCACAAGAAAGAAATTCCGGGTTGTCACATCATCCCCCGGTTAGAGGGAATTTCGTCCTGAAATTAGAGTTTAAGAAGTTAATAAATACAAAACTAAGCAAAAAGATGATGATATTTCAGTTTCAACTGATCCTCGCGCTCCCATGTGAATTCCAGTCCTTGCTTGGCATTCCAGCGAACCTTCACTATCGGGATGCAGCTTTTTTTTGTTCGCTTGACCTCACGGTCCATGATCTCTACGGATTCTTCCTCGAAGTTGAGGCTCTCGTTGATCTCGATCTCGTCGAGTGGGATTACAAGAGTCTCGTCGGACAGACACCTTTTCAAGTTGGAGACGGGGAATCTAGAATGTATGTTACTGAGCTCGTGCAGTAGATTTAGTTTGTAAGCTACTGGGTCGATTCAGGCAAGAATCTGTAGTGGTGTTGATTATGATGGCATACACGGAATTAGAAAGATCTAGTGATTCATCATACAAATTCAAGAACACAAGGAGTAAATAATTCTTTGTAAGATCTTATTAGATCTAGAAAGATTATACAAATGGGTCTTGTATACAATTTCTCTCTCTAGTCTAACACTCCAAAATGGACTCTTACATAATGGGAGTCACTCACTTCCTATTTATAGGAAAAGACTCAACCCATTTACACATACAAAGAGGAAAGCCTAAAACAATACATCCAAGCATGAATTTGCACCCTAACATTCTCCCCTCAAAGTTAGAATTGGATGTCCGACTTTAATCTCCAATGAGATAGCGCGATCAAGACCAAACTCCCCCTCGAAGTAACACCGGTCTTCAAATCCGCAAATGAATATTCAACAAACCCGAGAAGCTTCGAATACCCATCATTCTCCCCCTTTTTATAATCAAAATTTAACTATAAAACCCACTAAGGATGAGAAGCGCCCGAGGAATAGTCTTCACAGTACTCCCCCTTGATGTGTACCAAAAATGAATCACCAAAAATCTTGCATGGAAAAACAATCACAAAAAAAGCCACAAAAAATTTTCAATTTATGAAAAGTTTTGACTTTTTGGGTGAAAGTTGCAAGATTTTTCAAAATCCGGGTAGATATTGTCACTTTCTGAAACTTGCAGGGACCCGTTGCGCCAAAAACAGTCAAATATGCGAAACTCTAGCCCATTTGCAAAACCGGGCATAAAGTGTAAATTCGCACAAACTGCAGGGACCAAAACTGAAAATTCTGCATTTTTTCAACTTTAATTGCCCATTTTGCGAAGTTGGTTATAAACTGTCAAAAATGCAAAACTGCAGGTACTTGTTTTGACAAATTCTGTATGTTCTTCAAACTTGTGAAGTTGGGCTACTTGTGTTATTTCTCGAAAAGAGCAGGGACCAAATGCGAAACTGTTATCCTTCTTCCCCAATTCGCATTTTACTATAAAATTCTTTGTGTTCTTTCCCAAATCACAGACTTCGCATCTTAATGTTTTGCATGTTTAACTCACCAAATGCGAATCATAAATGAGATGAATTCGCATTTTGACTCCAAATGCAAACTCAATGTCAGCTCTTTAACCAAATGCGAATGAAACACTTTTCTATCAACCTCAAATGCGAACCCGATTTTAGTCTCTATAACCAAATGCGATCCCAAAAAAAAAACAACACACATCAAAGCCTTAAGCGAACTGTAATTTATCTAACACAAATTCGCATCATCAAAAACTTTCACACATCGACCCAAGATATCCCAGTCGGCATCGATTCTTGACTTCTTTACTTCAATCGAATCCAAGCTATATCAATCAGCTTCGATTCCTCAGCCTTTCAATCACCTACGATTCCAACGATTCCAAGTCTCAGTTCGTCCCCAAAACTATCTCCTTCGATCATCGACTATCAATTCCAAATCCAATTTCCAGTAAATCAAAATCAAAATCGAATTCAAATATCAGACCTTCGCATATCAATCCTTCAATAAAAAAAATGATATGCGAACCCAAAAATTTTCAGTTCTTCCAGTTCGTTTTTCAGTTCATCATCATCGAGTTCCTGAGCGTACCCTTCAAACGTCGACTGTCTATGCCAATTTCAAAATCAAATTGAATGGCTTCGCAAATCAACAAATATATGTCGATTCTAAAATCAACAATCAAAATCCAACCGAGATTAACTTCCAAGAACGAAATCAATTTCAAAGCCTTTTGTTTCATTTCAAAGTATCAACATCAAACATTTGATTTCAAAATCATCTTCCCTGTTAATGAACATATGTTCGATTCAAAGCCTTCAACCATCGATTCAATTTCATTTCCAATCAAACCGCTGACCATCGAACCTTAGAACTTCAATCAACTCAGGCTTTGAAAATCGACACCCCAATCAATTTCTTAAAATCAAACTTTCGTTACTCAACAATCAAGCCTTCGAAATTAGAATCAAAATCAAAGGCTTCGATCAAAATCCAATTCTCAATATTGATTTGATAAGATACGCCTTTGAGCAGATGCGATTTTAAAAAAAATCAACCGAGAGATGTGAATAATGGATTCAAGAACAGACTCAATCAACAAACTCGATTTGTATACAATTGATGCTTCATCGATTTGAAATCTCAGCATTATCCATTTTCATATGCAACGAAATCGTACGACTTCAAGAACCAACAACGATTTTGATCAAACGACTCAGGAATCAAGATATTATGAAGTAGCATTTCATCGGATCTAGCTTAATGTGTACAAGCAATTTGAATTTGGACTCAATGATCCGATATGAACAGCAATAGTTCAATTAACTGGACTTCTAATTGGATGAACAGTAAATGATCATATAATTTGGGTTTTAGAAATGATCGATGAACAGTAAGTGATTTAGCATTTGGGCTCAAACAGATCACGAATAGTAATAAGTACTGAATTGAATATTGGGCTTAAATCGGACATGAACAGTGACTTCAAACTTTTGAAAAAAAAAATTTGAAATATGATTTTGATTTTCGGAATTTTGATCTTAACAAGAATAATTGGATCAACAATGAGGTTGAAAACGGATTAGATCCAATGAGGCAAATCGATAAAAAATGAAAAACGCAAAGCACGAATCAAAATCATGGATGTTTTGCAATCCATTTGAGAATTTGAGATACCTTTTTGACGAATCGAGTTCCGTTTTCAATGAACAAATCAAATTTGGAAGATCTTGGTTCTTTTGTCGGAATGAGAAAATCTCCAAATCGAACATTGTACCACCCACCATGCGAGATGTACAACTCGTTCTTCGTGTTCTTCGTGTTCTTCATCAAACCAAGAACATCTTCAAAAGAACCACCAACACTTTTGGGTTTTGACTTCAAATTCAATGCAACCTTTGGAGATTGTTGCTTTGGAACCCAAATTTGCTTCACGGATTTTGGCTTCACAACATATGACGATTTTTGTGAGTAAACCCGCTTATTCTTCCGATTCATCTTCTTTTTTTTTTCTTTCTCATCTTTTTGCATCTTGAAGACTTGACTTCATGAACAAACCCACTTTCACCAACATGAAGATTTTGAGTTTGAATCAAATCTTTTGGAGTTTGATATTTGTGATTTTCTTGGATCACCGGCTTCCGATAAGGAATCATTCCTTCAAACGAATCACAAGAACACAAAATATCATCGGTTTGAACTCCAATCGAGCAAAAAACTTTTTCATCTTGAAAATCAACTTGAACTCCTTTTTCTTGAACATCAAGAACATCACATTGAACTCCATTGTTTTGAACTTCTTTTCCTTGAACATCATGAACACGATGAACATCATCAAGAACATGTTCTTGAGCTTCACGACAATTTGCATAATATTCAAGTCTATTTCTTCCCGGTTTACAATTAGCAAGAGGAATTCCTTTTATGACTTCACCATTCCTCTTATTTCTTCGTCTTTCTTGATATGTTGTAATCAATCGATCAAACAAATCTTTGTTTTGATAAATTGGATAACCAATGAAATCTCCCTTTCTATCCCTTTTTCCATTTGACATAAGTGCATCTTCACTTTGCGATCCAACAGTCAATTGATAAAGAATGCATTCAAAAGAAGTGTATATGTATAGAAAACTTTCATTCCGAACCAACCATTGCTCCATAATTGCTTCTTTTCTTTTGAATCAAATGTTATGAACTTGAGTTTTCTAGAGAGAGAAAGTGTAAATCAAGTAGATCTCTAGAGAGAGAAAGTGAATATGAACCAAATTCTAGTGAGAGAAAGTGGTACAAACAAGTATTCTAGAGAGAGAAAGTCGAATTATGGATCAAATCAAGGAAAAATTCGACTTCGAGAACACAAAAACAATCTAATCACGAAGATCCATAAGAACATGAAGAATCACCAAATCAAGATCGCCATCAAGGATCAATTCTTGATGAAATCAAGAACACCTGCTCTGATACCAATTGTAGAGATGTTGATTATGATGGCATGTGCGGAATTAGAAAGATCTAGTGATTCATCATACAAATTCAAGAACACAAGGAGTAAATAATTCTTTGTAAGCTCTTATTAGATCTAGAAAGATTATCCAAATGGGTCTTGTATACAATTTCTCTCTCTAGTCTAACACTCCAAAATGGACTCTTACATAATGGGAGTCACTCACTTCCTATTTATAGGAAAAGACTCAACCCATTTACACATACAAAGAGGAATGCCTAAAACAATACATCCAAGCATGACTTTGCACCCTAACAGAATCTCGAAAGGCCTTATGTACCTTGGATTTAGCTTCCCACGCTTTCTGAAGCATATCAAGCCCTTCCAGGGTGAGACTTTCAAGAGAACACGGTCTCCCACCTGGAATTCCAAAGGTTTCCTTTGTTTGTCTGCATAGCTTTTCTGTCGGTCTCTAGAGGCTTTCAATCGTTCATGAATCTGAACGATTTTCTCTCTCATTTCATGAATGATCTCCGGACCTGTGAGAGTGCTATCAGGAACTTGTCCTTTAGCTAACTATGTGTCACCCACCTCAGCCTAGCACAGAGGGGATCTGCACTTTCAGCCGTACATGGCTTCAAATGGAGCAGCCTTTATGCTCGTGTGATAACTGTTGTTATAGGAAAATTCGACAAGGGATAAGTGAGTATCCCATGCTTTCCCAAAATCAATCACACAGGCTCTCAGCATATCTTCCAGTGTTTTTATCGTTCTCTCACTTTTTCCGTTGGTGTGTGGGTGGTAGGCTGTACTCATGTCCAGCCTCGTCCCCTGGGAACTTTGTAGCGACTTCCAGAACCTTGAAGTGAACGTACTATCTCTATCGGAGATAATGGATATAGGGACACCATACAGTCGTACGATTTCCGTAATGTAAGTTCTTGTAAGTTTTTCCATTTTGTCGGTCTCTTTGATTGGTAGGAAATGCGTAGATTTGGTCAATCTATCGACGATGACCCAAATGGTATCAAGTCCATTCGTTGTCTTGGGAAACTTGGTTATGAAGTCCATAGTTATCTGCTCCCATTTCTACTCCGGTATCTCCGGTTGTTGAAGTAAGCCCGATGGTTTCTGGTATTCGACCTTAACCTCTGCGCAAGTAAGGCATTTAATCACGAAGGTAGCACTCTCTGCTTTCATGTTAGTCCACCAGTATAGCTTTTTAAGATCCAGATTCATCTTATCTAAACCCGGGTGGACATAATATCGAGTGTTGTGTGCCTCGGTCATGACCAAGTCTCTAAAGCCACTGTGCTTCGGTGTCCAGATCCGCTCCATGAGAAATAAGGCCACGTCACTCTTGACTACCAGTTTCTTCTCCATCCCTCGCACGGATTCATCCGCCACATTTTTAGGTTTCAAAGCTTCGAGCTGAGCCCCCTTAATTTGTGTGGATAGATGTGAATGGATAGTCATAGTCAGTGATCTGACCCTTCGACCAGAATATTCTTTCCGACTTAGGGCGTCTGCTACTACATTGGCTTTACCCGGATGATAACAAATTTCGCATTCGTAGTCATTGAGTAGCTCGACCCACCGTCGTTGTCTCATATTGAGTTCCTTCTGGTTGAATATGTGTTGTAGGCTTTTGTGCGATGTAAAGATCGTGCTTTTTGTACCATACAGGTAGTGTCTCCAGATCTTCAGAGAAAACACAACTATTCCTAGATCAAGATCGTGTATGGTATAGTTTAATTCATGTGTCTTCAGTTGTCTTGAGGCATAGGCGATAACCTTACCACGTTGCATCAGCAGATACCTGAGTCCTTTATTTGACGCATCGCAGTAGACTACGAAGTCTTCTATTCCTTCGAGAAGGGATAGTTTCGGTGCGGTGCACAAGGCTCGTTTCAACGTTTAGAATGCCTTCTCTTGTTTCTCTTCCCAGCCAAAGGTCACGCCTTTCTGGGTCAACGTTGTAAGAGGTTTCGCTATCCGGGAGAAGTTCTATATGAATCTGCGGTAGTAGCTAGCGAGGCGTAGAAATTGACGAATTTCGGTAGGCGTCTTCGGTTTTGACCAATTCTCAATGGCCTTAATTTTGGAAGGTTCCATGTGGATTCCTTCTCCGCTAACCACGTGACCTTAGAATTCGACCCTTCGGATCCAAAATTCGCATTTAGAGAACTTCGCATAAAGCTTCTCTGTTCGTAAGGTTTCTAGGGCTTGCCGCAGATGATTACTATGTTCCTCCTCACTTCGAGAGTAGATAAGTATTTCATCGATGAAGATGATGATGAACTGATCCAAGTAAGGAAGACATACTCAATTCATTAGATCCATGGACACTGCGGGCGCATTGGTCAATCCGAATGGCATCACTACAAACTCATAGTGTCCGTAACGAGTTCGGAAGACTGTCTTCGGAATATCCTCCTCTAACACTCGCAAATGGTGATACCGGGATCTCAGATCAATCTTTGAAAATTAAGACGCCCCTTGCAGTTGGTCAAACAAATCGTCTATGCGAGGCAAAGGGTAACAATTTTTAACCGCTAGCTTATTGAGCTCCCTATAGTCGACGCACATACGAAACAATCTGTCTTTCTTCTTGATGAACAAGACAAGTGCTCCCTAGGGTGAGAAGCTTGGTCTAAGAAAGCCCTTACCGAGCAGTTCGCTAAGTTGACAGAATAGTTCCTGCATCTCAGCTGGTGATAAGCGATAGGGCGATTTGCCTACTGGGGTGGCTTCCATAATTAAGTCGATTCGGACCTCGACTTGTCGCTGAGGGGGTAATCCTAGCAGTTCATCCAGAAATATATCGGGAAAGTCGCGCACTACTGGGAGGTTTTTTAGTTCTTTGGTTTCTTTGCTCGTATCAACAACCTGTGAAAGGAATGTACGATATTCCTTACGTAGATACTTTTGAGCTTGAATACTTGAGATGATGCTAAGGCTAGTGTCGGGTTTGTCACCATAGATAATGAGGATTTCATTAGACGGGAGATTAAGGTGTACAACCTTTTCGTAACACATAATGTCGTCACGATGAAGACTCAACCAATCCATGCCGATGATGACGTCGAAGCTTTTAATCGAGACCGGCATGAGGTTGATCGGAAATGAATGCCTATCTAGAGTTAGAGTACATCCTATGTATATGCTATTAGTACTCTCAGTCTTCCCATTAGCCATTTCTACCATGAATGGTTCCTTAAGTGCACGTGGTTGTTGTTTAAGTAGGCGTGCAAATTTCTGATTTACGAAGCTTCTCTCCACTCCACTATCAAATAGTATACATGCATAAGAGTTTTCAAGGAGAAACGTACCAGTCACCACCATAGGGTCAGCAACTGCTTCTCCGTGGCCTATAGCCAGAACTCTTCCCGCTTTACCAGTATTTCTTGCCTTTGGGTAGTCCCTCTTAAAGTGGCCCACTTCACCACATCCATAGCATGACTGAGTCATACCAGCACCAGGGACCTAGTTAATTGGCCTTGTCGTGGATGTACAGAAGCGGACAATGTGTCCCTTCTTGTTGTAGTTGCGGCACTGAAATTCTTGGTAGGGTCCATTTGTGGTGGAAACTGCATTTGATGCACTTAGGCAAGTTTCCAGCGTACTGCTTCACCGGAGTAGCAGCGGCAGGTGCTATCGCGGCATGGATCACCACAATATGGGGCTTTATTCCAGCTTTCTGCTTCTTCTTGTCATCCCAGAACATCCGCTTGTTGTGGGAGGGTTTGGAAGGTTCGGGGATGGCTAGGGTTGTTGTTGCAGATGGGGTACAGACCCCATGGTTAATGAGATGCTGTGCCAATCGCTTGGCACTGTCGAAGGTAGTGGGGTTTGAAGCTAACACATTCCCCTGAACCAGAGGCAACAGATCCCAGATATACCTTTCTATCTACTTTCCCTCTGTGGGGACCATGTTGGGACAGAGGGCCACTAGCTCGCTGAATCTGTCGGTATAAGAAACTATATCGGAGCCCTTCATGGTTAGGCTCCACAACTCTTGTTCCAACTTCTAGATTTCGCCCCTCGGGTAGTATTCCTCAATCATGAGGTCTTTCAGAGTTTCCCAGTCCATGTCGTTAGCCACTGCAAGAGCTAGTGATTTGACATGGTTGTTCCACCATGTCAGGGCTTTCTCCTCAAAGGTACAAGTAGCAAACTTGACCTTACTCACGGCAGGGCAGGAGCAAATCTCGAAGATTTACTCCGTCTTTTCGAACCATTGCCAGAGGGCAATGACTCCGACAGTCCCTTGGAAGGGATTTAGCTTACAGTTAGTGAAGTCCTTGTAGGAGCACTCCCTTGAGCGCACATGGAGTTCACCTTGACTAGAGTTAACAGGGGTTCCACGTCTGCTGGCATCAGTAGAGTGATATTGTTCCATTGCTGCTGCCACGAACGCAACTACTGCAGCGTTTAGGGCTGCTACATCGTACTGCGGAGGAGGTGGTAGTGGAGGTGGAGGATTATCCCTTTGTGATTTGTGAGGAGGCATCCTGCAACTATAAGTTTACAAGATGAACATGATAATAAGAATGAATTGTAAGCATATTGACAGTGATTCATAGGCTAAACCGCCATAGTCCAACAGTTGAATGAGTGTATGTTTTTGAAATAGAAGCACAATAGAAGAGTAGAGAAACACAAGAGTACATATTTTTCCAACAGATTAGATAACTATCAATAATACTGGTATTATTGATGTAACAAGTTCGGAGAAAATGACCTAATAGTAGGTGTTACATCATACCATAAGGGGAAAATGTTGACAGTTTTTAGATTCCTGGTTAGAGTGCTTGGAAAGTAGGAATATTTTACAGATAAAAGCTTCATAGAGCATAGTTAAGAAGGCTATTCCTTGACTCAAAAGAAAAGATGTACTAAACATCTTCTAACAGCGATGGGAATTCCTCGGGCAAACCATGAGATCTGCCAGCTGACGTTCCACTTCGAGAAGGTGTCACTCGTAAACTCTCTGGCAAACCCGGAGCTCTATGACTTTAGCCTGAGTCTCAGCTAGTGCTTGCAGCAGGGGCTCGTGGTCCATAGCAGACCTCTCCCGCGCATGTTCTAGGTGGCTGGTGCGAATGGAATGCATTCTTGCATTAGCATCAACCTCCGTGATGTGCTGGAGAGCTGTCCTGCTCTAGATTTCGTTGCGGGCAACCCTCCGGACCAGGATTGGCAAGATTTTGTCCGCTGACCCTCCTTCACTCGTATCATAAAAGCTTCGGTCTCCATTGTGGGCAACCCTCCAGACTGAATTTGCTCTTTGCCCCATGTCTCTATGCATTCAACCCATGCAGGCATCGGGCCTTGAAAAGCCTGACGGCGGTTAGGATTTTGGACCAGGGCCGCAGGGGTAGGTTGTTGACTTCTGGCTCAGAGTTGTAACCATCAGAAAAGCCTTCTGCGAGGTGATCATCCAAAGGGATTGGATGGTCATCTTTCGGCTCATAGTCAAGCCATCCAACATTTCCTTGGTTCGGGAAGTATGGGCCCCAAGGAGGATGGAATCTAGCCATGATATCTACGCGAGAAAAGGGGTATAAGAATCTCATATATATATATATATATATATATATATATATATATATATATATATATATATATATAGGCATACTATTTAAGGCAATTATAATAAAATCCTTATCAATTACTTCAATACTTGCATAGTGAATACCAGTTATGTGTATTCAAAACAGGATAGACCTTCGAATAGGGGACCCTAACTTTAAACCCACAACCATACAAGGAACAGGGAGTAAGACAAACATCATAGATTCTAAGTCTTTGACATCCTAGATACACATAACCTCAGCGTATGCATTTAGTAACTATTAACCTATCAATAAAGACCTTTTTAGTTCTCAGATAAGTAATTATAGTACACAAAATACTCTTATAGTATTTTAGGTTTATGTTCTGTTCTATTATCCTCATTGTAGTAGTGTTGGTAAGTTTTTAGACTTTTTGCCATATCACAACCATTCCTAGGCATATGCTAATCACTTCTCGGACCAACATAGTTGATCAGGCTATGGCACTCCCAGAACTGACCATACATCCCTAAGTCTACTTGTGACATTCAACAATCGTAATGCTTTTGTTCTGTCCTAGTGATATTGATTTTAATATGAATGCAGGTATGTATACTTAGTTAAATATTTTATTATTTTAAAGGTATGAACTCTTGGTCAGAGTATTCTAATCCCATTAAGTTTATAGTTAGTATATCTTTTATGGGTTGATATACTTAATTCAGTATAAACAATGCTCTGATACCAATCTGTCACACCCCAAAGCCAAGAACGGCGGAAACGTTCTGGGCCGAGGACGTCATGTATAGTATCACAAAATAGAAATATAGTAAACAAGCAACAACATCATCCATTGCATTAATAATGTATTTTAATACAAGTGTGTTATGTACAGTTTATAGACACCAAAAATATGAATCAAAACAAAGATGAGTCTCGTAAGCACTCCATCTTCTCAAAAGCTGGCATCGGTACCTGTCTACTGATGACCTGAGGATACAAGTTATTTTGAAAGAGTTTATTAGCATTAACGTTGGTGAGTTCATAAGTATTTAGTGTCATTGTTTGAATGGAAATGATTGTAAATATTGAGTGTGTAAGCTTGTAGAAATGTTTGTAGCAATTGTTTGTAACCCTTAGAAAAACCTATATTTCCTATTAAAAGTAGCCTTCTACCAAGGCATCAAGTGTTGTATGTTTGTTTATTGTAAAAGTGAGTATTTCTCCCAATAGTGACTATCATTTAATAAAATATAGTTCTTTCATTTCTGGATATGTGAGAAGATCACGAAGTAGATGTAATGGGAAAGTAACGAATTATTGTAGTATTATGATATAGTAATTACTGTTGTACTTATTACCTTAAACAAAAGGTTAATTAGGGTATAATGTGTTAAGTATTGTAACCGTACTAATTGACTAGGGAAATCATGACGCTGTAATACGTCGAACAATAATAACATTTGTCAACCGAACATCTGCAGATCCCATTGTAGCTAGCAGTAAGGTGTAGGATTGTCAATCCAGTATAGATATATGCACAAATTCACATTCTCCCTCCAGGAGTTTCTGGATACATATCAAGCCATGGCAAGTGGTGCCATGCCACGAAACAGTGGTTCACATCTATGTTATAGTTGTTGGAATAGTGTCTAAGGCTGCAACTATATTAGGCAAGTATTTGACCCGGTTGTGCATGGTCCTTTTGGGTTGCCTTCACCATAGCAACTTGATAGGATGATTTATTAAGAGAGAATAAATATTATTAATATATTATGAGGATAATATAAAGAATAATAATATTGTTATTTGATTAATATAAGTCATAGAATTAATTAGAATTAATTTGGTGACTTAAAGAGATTAATTAAATAAGAGGGTATAAACTGTCAATTGTTTGATAGTTAAACTTTAGACTATAAATCCATATTGGATAGGGGTGGAAGGATTCTAGAACCTAGAGATAGCTTAAAATCGTCCAAGGCTATCTAAGGAATGGATTTGGATTGCTTTAAGAGAAGATTATCCAATTAGGGTTTAAGTTGTAACCCTTAAGGAGTCTACAAGTATAAATAGACCCTATGGCAAAGGGAAATCGGCACTTCATCTCAAGTAGAGAACCCCTGGCCGAATTCCCTCCCCTCTCCTCTCTCCCAAATCAGCCTCCTTGCTATTTGTTGTTTGTAAGCCATTAGAGGAGTGACAATTGTGACTCTAGAGCTCCAAGACAACAAGATCAAACAAGAGATTCAAAGGTATGATTCTAGATCTGATTTAGTATTTTTCTTATACCTAATTAGTCATTAGAAGTCTTGGATTCAAAGCATGTTTAATTAGCAAGCCTAGATCCAAGCATTAGGGTTTTGCATGCGCACATAGGAAAGCTCTTATGGCTAAAACCCATCAGTGGTATCAGAGCCTAGCTTGGTTTTCATCAAATTGTTGCTTATTTGTTTGAAACTTAACTGCACAATTCGATTTTTGTGTTTCTGAGTCATGGACTCGACGAGTTCCATAGTGGACTCGGCGAGTTGACCTGACTCGGCGAGTCACTTGGTGCACTCGGCGAGTCCAAGCGTCAGGAATGGCCAGATTCGTGATTTCTTTATGATTATCTTATGGAAACTTACCTTAATCATATTAGATCAACCCTAATCCGATTTTTTGATATATTTGACTATAATCTTGATCTAATTAAAGATATTTATCAACTAATAAAATATTTAATTTCCTTATATGATAATTAATTAATTATTTTGATTGATTTGATAATTATCTTGCAAGAAATCTTGAATAAATCAAATATAGATAATTAGGAAATTAATTGTTAACTAAAATTATTTGTTATTTGATCCTCCATGTTTTAAATGTTTAAAACTTGTCCTCAAGTTTTGAAATTTATATTTTGTGATTAAAAGTTTTAATTTAGACAATTTAAATTTCAAACCCTAGATTTTAAAAAGTTTAAAATACAACCCTATACTAATATAATATTACAAGAATAATATATATATATATATATATATATATATATATATATATATGTATAACTAAAATGCTAGTCTTACTGTTAGTAGGCCTCATTCACGAAGCCGATCTATAAGGTGGGTATAAGGTTGCGGCCTATAAAATGACGCTTAATGGGTGTACACTCACACCCACCGCTTGCTTGATCGGTGGAGGGTCGTTAGTCGAACGGGTAGGATAGGGCAACCTCATCCTCTCATTAAAAGTATAATATGAAATACAAAGTAACTATATTTTTTTTAAAAAAATTCCCAATCTTAGTTACTTTAGGAAAAGTGAATTGATGCAATCCCATAAATTACACTTTGCACCCTTACTAAGAAGTTAGTGGAGCGTGTGTGGTTTACCGGCACACTAATTGGTTCTAAGCAAAGGTGGCAAAGGGTGATTCATTGTTTATCATAGTTCGATGGAGCGTGTGTGGTTTACCGGCACATCGAATAGGTGATTGTTACAATGAAGGCACCATGTGAATTTGCATGGTAATTCACACCCGCTTTGTGATCCTTGGTATCCCAGTCACAAACTAGAGGGGCATATCGAGATTTAAACATGCCATTGAATAGTTTCAATGAATCTCATCCGAACCTAGGAATTCTCAATACATTTAGGACTTATAGTTAGGTTTTTATGGTGGAGAATTAGTGAATCGTCATTCACTTACCTTCAATTTATTTGCATGTTAGATTACGACATCCCTTTTCTAATATGTAAATATTGTTGTTGGATCCTAGCCCTAATTTTTCTTATTGGGTGATAATTAGGGATTCATATTCTAATCTATCTTTGTCCTTTCTATTTGTAGATGTCGAACGCAAACAACGTTGGTGCTAGTTCTTTCACATTGATGAGCCTTTGCCAAAAGGTCACTTTCGATGGAACAAACTTTAGCGAATGGATAAGATACATTCGCACCATTGCTCGCTACGAGGATAAGGAGTATCTCCTCGATGAGAAGCTCGAGAAAATCAACCCTGAAATCGCTACTCCGACTGAAATTACCGCTTTTGAAACTCATGAGCGCGATGCAACGAAGGTACATTGCATCATGAAAGCCACCATGAACTCCGAATTCCAAAAGTCCTATGAGGACATGTACCCGTACGAGATGCATCAGGACTTATTGGAGAGATGACATCAAAATGCGAGACAAGAGCATTATGAGATTTTCACTAACATGATTTCCGCTAAGATGGGTCATGGAGAGTCTCTTACCGTGCACCTGCAAAAGATGCAAAGGTATGTCGACCGCCTTCGCAAGTTAAATGTTGAGTTTGGGGAAGACTTGGCGATCGACATGGTGCTTCACTCTTTTCCTCCGATGTATAATCAATTTAGGATGACCTACCACATGAACAAAGAGGAGGTCACCCTAAGAAAACTCCAAGGTCTCTTGAGGGTCGCTGAGAGCAACTTCAAAGACTAGTCTGTTGCACCAACTCCCAATCCACCCGTTGCTCCTGTCTTGGCTATTGGTCAAGGAAAGGGAAAGAACAGGAAAGCTTCGTCTAAGAACTATCGCAAGGTTAAAGCCCGAGATGGTGCCTCTTCTAGTGGGACCAGAGTTGATCCGGCTAAGCCCTGCCCTAACCCTAAGGAGGCAGAGTGCCACCACTGCCACAAGATAGGACATTGGAAGAAAAGCTGCCCAGAGTACCTGCAAGCCATCAAGGAAGGAAAGATCAAGCCATCTTTCGCAGGTATATACACAATTAAATCTAACAATTCTAATCATGCTATTTCTTGGGTTCTTGATACCGGTTGTGGTTATCACATTTGTTCTAATGTGCAGGGACTAAGAAGAAGTAGGGATGTGGAGCAAGGAAGGATCAATCTAATCATAGGGAACAGAAGATCGTCGCCTGTGACCAAGATTGGAGTGTATTCTTTAGTGCTTAGGAATAATTTACGTTTAGATTTGAACAATTGTTGCTATTCGCCAGAAATGGATAGAAACATCATTTCATTTCATGGTTTGTTTAGACAAGGTTTTAGATTTTCTTTTAATAATGAGAATGGTTCTATTTTGGCTTATCTAAATGGTGACTTTTACTTTGAAGCTATACCATGTAATGGAATTTATGAAACTGTTATGATTATTGATAACTTAGGAAATGATGTTTTAAACATAGATTCTTCCACTAGTATGGATAAAGCATCCTTGTGGCATTGTCGTCTTGGACATGTCAACAAGAAACGCATAGCCCAACTCCAAAAGGATGGAGTGTTGGAGTCATTCGACCTTAGGGAAGATGACACATGTGAGTCTTGTTTGCTTGGAAAGATGACCAAATCACCCTTCACGAGTACGTGTGAAAGGGGTGAGGGTCTATTGGACCTAATACATACCGATGTATGTGGACTGTTTAGATCAACCATGAAGGATGGGAACCGCTTCTACGTGAACTTTACCGATGATTATAGTAGATATGGGTATATCTATTTAATCAAGCAAAAGTCAGAAATTAACCTTTGAAAAGTTCAAAGAGTTCAAGAATGAAGTGGAGAATCAATTCGGCAGGAAAATCAAGATACTTCGATCAGATTGAGGAGGAGAGTACCTAAGTCTTGAATTCCACGATTATCTCAAGGAGTGTGGAATAGTTTCGCAATTGATGCCACCTAGGACACCGCAGTTGAATGATGTGGCAGAAAGGCGTAATCGAACCTTATTGGGTATGGTTCGCTCTATGATAAGTCGTGCTTCACTATCAATCTCTTTTTGGGGGTATTCCTTAGAGACTGCCGCCTATATCCTTAACCGAGTCCCTACTAAGAAGGTTTCCAAAACACCTCACGAGATGTGGACAGGGAAAGCTCCCTCCTTAGCACATATCAAGGTTTGGGGTTGCGAGGCTTTCGTAAGATGAGATACTCACGACAAGATCAAACCTCGAAGTGAGCAATGTATTTTCATCGGCTACCCACATAAATCCTTTGGATATCTCTTCTATAGACCGAAGGACAATGTTGTCTTTGTTGCGAGGAGAGGAGTTTTCCAAGAGCGAGAACTCATAGGCCAAGGAGACAGTGGGAGGAAAATCGAGCTTGAAGAGATTCAAGAGTCGATAGATGAAGGAACCTCTACCGCTGGCACTCAACCCGAGGAGGAAACTCCGGTTGAACCGATTGACGAGTCCTTACCTCTTAGACGTTCCGATAGAGTTAGAGTTCATCCCCAATTTTATGGTTTTCATATAACTACCGAAGGGGACACATATATTAGTGATGGTACACTAATAAATCTTGATGAACCTAATAGCTATAAGGAAGCCATGGCAGGCCCGGAGTCTGCGAAATGGAAATAGGCAATGGATAGCAAGATCCAATCCATGTATGATAACCAAGTTTGGAATTTGGTTGATAATGTGCCCGGACATAAGACCGTTGGGTGCAAATGGATCTTCAAGAAGAAGACCGACGTGGATGGAAACGTACACACATATAAAGCGCGATTGGTCGCGAAGGGCTTTACTCAAACTCCTGAAGTTGACTATGATGAGACCTTCTCACCAGTTGCGAAGATAAAATCTATTAGAGTGATGCTAGCGATTTCCGCATTTCATGATTATGAGATTTGGCAAATGGATGTCAAGACCGCTTTCCTTAACGGGAAGTTGGCTGAGGATGTTTACATGGCTCAGCCAGAGGGGTTTGTGGATCCGAAGCATCCGAATAGAGTGTGTAAGCTTGAGAAGTCCATTTATGGACTTAAGCAAGCATCTCACAGATGGAATCCTTGCTTCGATGAGAAAGTCAAAGAGTTTGGATTTGTACGAAGCGAAGATGAATCATGTGTATATGTCAAAGCCAGTGGGAGTATAGTTAGCTTCCTCTTTCTATATGTTGATGACATATTACTCATAGGAAATGACATCCCGACTTTGCAGGAAGTTAAGTCCTGGCTCGGGAAGTGCTTCGATATTAAGGACCTCAGAGAGGCTTCTTATATTTTGGGAATAAGGATAGTAAGAGAAAGAAGTAAGAGACTAATTGGACATAGTCTAAACACTTACTTAGAGAAGGTACTAAAACGTTTTAGTATGGAAAACTCAAAGAAGGGAGAATTACCGATACAAAGTAATGCCAAGTTGAGTAATACTCAAAGTCTGAGTACCGAGGCTGAAATAGCAGAAATGAGCCGAGTACCATACGCTTCCGCAGTTGGCTCAATCATGTACGCTATGACTTGTACTCGCCGTGATGTAGCCTTTGCTTTGAGCATGGTTAGTAGATATCAAGGGAATCCTGGCAGAGCCCATTGAATTGCAGTGAAGAATATCCTTAAGTACCTTCGGAGGACGAAGGAATGGTTCTTAGTCCTCGGAGGGAGTGATGACTTGAAGGTGTGAGGTATAGTGACGCCAGTTTTCAGACTGACAGGGACAACTACCGTTCGCAGTCGGGCTGGGTCTTTATCCTGAATGGAGGAGCAGTGACATGGAAGAGTTCCAAGCAAGAAACCGTAGCTGATTCAACGTGCGAATCAAAGTACATTGCAGAGAGCGAAGCGTCGAAGGAGGCAATATGGCTGAAGAACTTCATCGGTGACCTTGGAGTTGTACCTGCCATAAAGGAGCCCATGGAGATTTTCTGTGATAATGAAGGAGCGGTTGCCTTGACCAAGGAACCGAGGGATCATGGTAGATCACGACATATCGACATAAAATATCACTTTATTAGACATCGTGTAGAAGAAGGACAACTCGTAGTGAAGAGGATATCATCAGAAGATAACCTAGTAGATCCGCTTACGAAGGGACTAAGTAGGGTTAAGGACTTGCAGCATGCTAGGAGTATTGGGCTGAAGGATGATATTAGCATAGATTAGATAGTATTAGAAACGTGTAATAGATAAATGTAATTAACATTTGATGATTAAATAAAGGAGTTTTATTTATGAGTAATGTTACTATCTTATGTTAATTGTTTAACTATTGTTTCACTTTGCATGTTTTGACTTCCAAAATAATTGAGTTTATTAGGAATAATCAAATTATTCAAATTGTCCACAATCGTTCATATGTTGGAAGTAGATATGAATGAAGATTGTCATGAATTGGTATGTAGATTATCTAAATGGTGTTAGACATAGCAAAGGGTTGCTGAAACGTTCATGAGTGCTTATGAACCAGTTTTGAGCATTGGAACAAACCCGCGCTTGCTGGAATCACCTTGTGGAATATGATATAAAAGGGTGATCGCAAGACGATAATATCATATAGTCTTAAAACCTAGATATATGGTTTGTTATTTGTTAATTGATTGTACATTGATAATGCAAAAACGCATAAGTGACTCGGTGTTATAAAACGCATTGTTGTGTATAGTTGGTTAATGAATAAGTAAATGCATATAAGTCGAAGTTTATCTGTAACTTTTATCTAAGAAGGTAAAAGCGATATCGCGGCCGCTCGATGATTTGATTTGACTTATGTGCTGGGCCCAGTCAGAACTGAATTGATGTGTTCGATTAAGTTCTATGTCAAATAAATCAGAGATCGAGAAACCTAAATGCTTGACTAATCATTGCATAGAATTGTCAGCATGATATCTAACAGAGGACTATACGATCCCTTATCTAAAGTACAAGATTGATTAGATCAGAGTTTGACAGCGTCTTTGAGAGCCACGATTGCAAATCGAATTGTACTTGTGCATATAGTTACTAGACTTATCCAAGTGGGAGACTGTTGGAATAGTGTCTAAGGCTGCAACTATATTAGGCAAGTATTTGACCCGGTTGTGCATGGTCCTTTTGGGTTGCCTTCACCATAGCAACTTGATAGGATGATTTATTAAGAGAGAATAAATATTATTAATATATTATGAGAATAATATAAAGAATAATAATATTGTTATTTGATTAATATAAGTCATAGAATTAATTAGAATTAATTTGGTGACTTAAAGAGATTAATTAAATAAGAGGGTATAAACTGTAAATTGTTTGATAGTTAAACTTTAGACTGTAAATCCATATTGGATAGGGGTGGACGGATTCTAGAAGCTAGAGATAGCTTAAAATCGTCCAATGCTATCTAAGGAATGGATTTGGATTGCTTTAAGAGAAGATTATCCAATTAGGGTTTAAGTTGTAACCCTTAAGGAGTCTACAAGTATAAATAGACCCTATGGCAAAGGGAAATCGACACTTCATCTCAAGTAGAGAACCCTTGGCCGAATTCCCTCCCCTCTCCTCTCTCCCAAATCATCCTCCTTGCTATTTGGTGTTTGTAAGCCATTAGAGGAGTGACAATTGTGACTCTAGAGCTCCAAGACAACAAGATCAAACAAGAGATTCAAATGTTTGATTCTAGATCTAATTTAGTATTGTTCTTATACCTAATTAGTCATTAGAAGTCTTGGATTCAAAGCACGTTTAATTAGAAAGCCTAGATCCAAGCATTAGGTTTTTGCATGCGCACATAGGAAAGTTCTTATGGCTACAACCCATCAATAGTATGTATGTACTGTATGCATTAGTGAAGTGAATGTCCTCCCTAACTCTCATCATAGTATGTTCTTTAGTGTAGTATTTAGTGTGTATGAATAGTGTGTCATAGTGGATGTTCTCTCTTTCTAGTGTGTAGTGTGTTCAATTATATAGTGTAAAGTATGTATTGTTTACATTATGTATTGACTCATGTATGAACTGACTCTTTGTATGTTTCATAGTACGAGAAGTAGTAATTAGTATATCACTAAACTATACCTATTATAGTTTACTAGGAAGATTGTTTGTATCACTGAGTGTATTGAAATAAAACAGAAAGCTTTTATGTCTATACATATACACATGATATATAAAAAAGGATCAAACGACACTCGAACAAACAATAGGGGATTCTAAGTCCACAACCAAACAAGGAACAAGAAATAGAGCGCATTATCAGTCCTAAGTCCTTCAAACCTAACTTATATAACCATATATGTATTGAACATGATTTGACAGTATATAAGTTTAAAGAGTTTTGAAAGTAAAGATTTAGAAACTAAAAATGAGTTTTATAAATATTTTAACATGTAAAAGTGTTTGGAAATCATTTTGAAGTAGTTTTGTTGTCAATATAGTTTAAAGCATAGTAAATCTATGTGTATGCTAGTTATTAATCACATGTGATTAATTTAATAACTAGTTTGATTCAACTTGTATTGCCCCTCCCCCTATAAAAGTATTTAGAAACATTTAAAAGGTTAATTAAGGGGTATGGACTCACCTATAGTGAGTGTCGCAACGGTAGGATCGATTTAGGAGGTTGAGTGTCAATTGTGGACTTGAGCACAAACGAATTCTATTATCCATATAATGACATATGTATGTATACAATTAGCGTTTGAACCAACTAATTATTGAATTGGGACCACCTTAGGGGCTAGTAAACGCCTATATTGAAGTGTTACAATCACATATGATTGTATGTAAGGGGTGTGTGGCTATACAAGGGAGTGTATGGTTAAAATACACCACATTGGTGTGTGTGCGGCCATGTTGTGCGGCCAGGGTGTGCGTGCGGCCGCACACTCCCTATCAAATGTGTCAAAACCTATTTTAAGGCCTTAGAACCCATCTAGGAAGGTTTTTCACTTCATGTTCTAGTCTTATATGGAGTTTAGTTCCATTTTGGGACCTAAAAGGGGTGTGTATGGTTGCATGTGGTGTGTGCGGCCGTATACTCCTGAAGATCATGAGAAATGGCGTTTTATCCAGAAGATCTTCAAGTGTTCTTGGCCTATAACAAGCTAAGATAAGTGTTTATACGATCTAGAGGCATAGAAGAATGATTAAACTGCAAAAAGGTGTTCTTGGTGTTCTTGAAGATCTAACAACAAAAATGTGTTTCCATGGATCTAAGTGGGGAAGAAGGCTAGTTAAGTTCAAGAATCAACAAATCATAGGAAGGATCATGTAACACCGTGATTTCCGAAAAACAAAATTTTCATTTAAATAATCAATTTAATATTAAAACACTTGTTTAAAATCTTATTCATATTCGAATTACAAAACATAGTTCCATTTTCATTTGAATAGACAACCAGGATCCTCCAAAATACAACTCTTTCCTCGGTGTGTACAATCGAGCCGATGCCATTCCGCGTTACTGAAAGAACCTGAAACAACATAACATAAATACTGTAAGCACGAAGCTTAGTGAGTTCCCCAATATACAACTTACGCACATACGCCTTTCCAGGCCCGACCTTTCGGTCCATGTGTCTCAGGGGACTTCCGTCCCTGCTGGGTAAACCTTCCGGCCTTACCCACGCCGACCTTCCGGTCCATCACACATCATATCGCCTTCCGGCCCATAATATAATCGCCTTCCGGCCCATAACATACATAGCACACATAACAAATAACTTACCACATATAGCATACATATCACATATCATATCCGACCTTCCGGTCACACAGTCAAACCCTTCCGGGTACAGTATAGTGAGAAGACTCACCTCGCGGACACTGGAAGATAGCAACTCCTGAAATCTCTTGCACTTGATCCTCCGAGCTACAAGCTCCCTGTCTCATCATATATCTCTTTTTAATACTTCTATCTTCGACGTTAACTGACCCTAAAACGTTACACACAGGTCAACTCTGGTCAACGGCCATCTCGACTGGACTCGGCGAGTACCCTGGCGACTCGGCGAGTCTAGTCGTCCTCACCAATTCCTGCATGATCCCTTTCCACTCGTCGAGTATCCCTCTTGACTCGACGAGGTCCTCGTGGAAGAATCGCGGGGCCACCCCGACTCTACTCGCCGAGCCTGAAGAACAAACTCGGCGAGTCCCAGTGAATCTTCAAGCTACTCGCCGAGTCTGATCATCCGACTCGGCGAGTCTATGCCATGCAGTCGATCGAACTGCTTCCTGAGATACGTATATTCTCGAATATACAAACATGGGACCTTCTGGACCTCTAAGGGTCCTAATACAAGGTTATAAACGTTGAATAACAACACAACAATCCATCTAGACTCCAAATGGGTTCCATAAACCCTAAATCTATATACACATCAATCACAGGAGAATGTAATCCGAATTATTACCTGAATGATGTACCTTCCATGCCCCCAAACTTCAGAACTCGAACTCCCTGCAGTTCCTTTAGCTAAAACCCTTCTCCTCCTTGCACAACAATTCCTTCAAGGTCACCAATGGCCTTCAAGCTTGCTCTAGCCGCCCCAGTCGCCTAGGGTTCTTCCCAATCGATCCAAAGTCGTGAAATGACGGCATAGTAACCCTTATATACGACCCAATACTGAACGGTTAGGGTTTCCGCTGAACAGCGTCGACTCGCCGAGTCCATATCTGGACTCGTCGAGTCCAGTCGTGAACCCGCGACCAAACCTGCGACCCTACTCGGCGAGTCTGGCTCCAACTCGTCGAGTCTCCCCTTTAGAACACCTCCAAAATGCAACTTAACAATACTTGAGATTTTGGGCTGTTACAATTCTCCCCCACTAGAATTAGACTTCGCCCTCGAAGTCTCACTCTGAAAATAGTTCTGGCTGCTGCTCCCGCATCTCACGTTTCGGCTTCCCTAGACACTACCGATCTCTTCCGAGGCCGCCACTGAACCAATACCAGAGGTACCTCCTTGTTCCTCAGAACCTTGATCTTCCGATCTCCGACGGCCACTGGCCTCTCGGGTAACACAGGCTCGCATCCACCTAATCGTTCTCTAGAAGAACCACTGCTGACTCATCTGCTATACACCTCTTCAATTGCGACACATACAAGTGTCATGGATCTGTCCCAATTCCGTTGGCAGCTCCAAACGGTAGGCCACCCTTCCTGCCTTCGCACCTTCACGAAAAGACTCAACATACCGGGGCCCCCCATTTACCCCTCTTCCTAAATCGAAACACCCCGCCAGAAATACGAAGTCGCCGACCTGAATCACATGCTCGTAACGGCGTCTGCCTGCATAACTTTCCTGTTAACTCTAGATGATCACTAACTCTCTTGCCATCACACACACATACTGAACTAGTCCCAACACTCGCAGGTAAAAAAAAAACCCGATACACTTATGATATCCTCGAACATCTCCCAAGACGAACCACTAATATCCGACCTATACCCTAATTAGAATCACACTGAGAATTCAAGATTCTCTATTCCCTTGCATCCTTTCTGAGTCTCGTCAGTCATCCCAACCCGGATGGGTTCCTACTTCACTGCCGCAAACACGATGCTCGAAACCATACTTGAAATACTCTAATCATAACTCTGCTCTGCAGCTTTCACTTTCGTGAACTTGCACCCCTTCGGAGTTACACACCTTCCTCTTTTCCTTTTTTCCAAGGAACCCTCTTGGCCATAATGCCACTCCATCCGGTGCCACGGTGCTTGCCCCAAGCGACACCACCCTTTTTGCGTAACCGCTATCCACATACTCTGGTTCTCATTGCAGGGGCTCTCAATCTCATGCACTCTCTCCACTCATCAAAATCACTGCCTCAGCTAAACAAGATCACCAATCCCGGGGCCCGACCTTCCAATGTAATCACACTGCACATACCCCATCCGTAATCTAACACTGATCCAGCAATACCAACAGAGTCTCCAGCATGACTGGACCGACTCTCATAACACATACTAGCCACTCGAGGCTATATCTCTGTGGGTCCGTACACCCAACTCTGCGAACCCTCAGGTTCTAACTCTGGAACCTTCCGGTTCCAGCTCTAGAAACATGCACAACATAATCCCGTGGGATTAATGCAGTACAACCCATCACGTACCTCAAACATACCAATACTCTGATCACATAACCCCGGTTACTTACTCAAGCTTGATCCCGGCCTTCTCTCAGGCCTCCACAATCGAATGCCCTAGGTCTGTATCCCGCCCCGCATACCCGACACTCGCTCTCGTCGGCCTATACTCTGCGCTGACAAACACTGCTGAATCCCAACAGCTAAGCACCCTCATATACTCATCGATCTCCCGGAGAATTTTCTAATTCTCCCCCACTAAAACACTGACTAACTGCCACCGATCGTCATTAACGACCTTACCGAACAATCCTGTACAAAGAGAACAATTACACACTGACTGCTTCCCACAAGCACAAGCAACCCTCAGCAAAACACACCTCCTCCCTGATCAACCCACTCACAAGAATCTAGTCCTTCAATCATCCACTCCACGACTGTAGATGCTACCCGACAATCAACCCAGTGCCGCATCTCTCCTAACAACCCCCCACGGACGATAACCAAAGGAATCCGCGACAATAACCCATAACCAAACCCACAATCTGCCCAAAGGATGAACACCACATCGAAAACCGCACAAGACTACTGACACTAAAACACCAATTATAACCATCAGGGAACAACGAATGCCAAAGCGAAAACCTGAAGCACCAATCCATAACCATGCCAGACCCGCGAAACAACGAATACCGCATCGAAATCCATACAAGATACCAGCACAAACAATACGCCAAATCAATGCAAGACAATTAAGACATCATGAAAACATCATACCCGCAGCTGCCGCCGGCACTGCTCCGTCTCCCTCTGTCGTACGCAGATAAACACGACCCTGAGCCCTCTGGGGCTCCGCTCCATCCTGTCCTCCTCAAGTCCCGAATTGGCACTGACTGCCAACAATCCCGTGCACAGTGCCCCTCCTTTCCGCACTTGCGGCATGCACCACCGGACCCGCAAGCTCCGATGTAACCCCTTTTTACTCGATCCTCGACACCTATGGTCTCATGCTTTCCTACTGCATCTCTATACTCCACTTATTACTACTCCTGACAATTCTTGCTTTCTTACATACTGCACCCGGTTCTCCCCCACTAGGGTTCGAACCAACACCAATTAGTATACAATCAACCCACAACTATCTTTCACCAGCGAAATCGTACCTGCCCCAGTAAAGTGCTGTGCAACACCCGATAGTCCCTCCCCTTATGAAGTCAATCAATCCCCTATACTCTGAACCTCTAGCTAACTCTCCATGAACTTCTCATCACTGCTGCCTCTAATCGTTCCAAATCCCATACTGATCTAATACTAAGCACCTGCACTGCTCGATAACATATCTGGCTCGTAGACTGCACCGCAGCATCATCGTTCCTCTCATCTCAGCTCATCAACCCGTATCCAACGCCGGATTTGTCCCAAGGACAGGGACTTACTCTCAACATAGACGACAACTCTCCGCACTGTAAAACTCGTCTGAACTCTTCACTGCTACCACTATAACCCAACCTGTTATTCTCGATTAGGTGTGGTGTGGTTCTCGACTACCTCAGCCCCAACTGACTGTCTGTTCACGGTAAATCTCTGTCTCGCGGTACACCCGCTACCTGATGCTCTGAGGGAAGTCATTATCGATAACTACCTGCAGGGTGTACTCCCAAATCCAGAACTGAAACACCAGACCTCTCGCGTCTTGCACACGAGCATAAATGACACTACCCACCCAAAAAGGTGACCTCTCCTCTGTCGTCTGATTGCTCGACTCAACTGAAATTCTCCCCTGTCTTTGACTCTTACCAAAATACTCTGATAGGCACTTGTCTTTCCCCTCGAGGAACGCCTCTCCGTACTCAATCATGGTCTACAGGCCTGAAACCCATAGCGTCCAATCTCTACCTCATCGGTCATAACCGGATAACAAGATAGCCACAAGCATCATCCACTATGAACCATGGTATTCATCCCATGACATCCCCCATCAACATGCTTCAGTGTATGGTACCTGAACCATAGCACCACTCCTCAATCTGCTCCAATGTATAGCACTCGGACCACAACATCTATCTCAATCTGTTCCGATGTATGGTGCCCGGACCATAACATCACTCTGTATCCGCTCCGATGTATGGTATCCGAACCATAACATCACCCCTCAATCTGTTCCTTAGGACCTTTAGGATGCCCCCTGTATCAAGTATGGGTCCTCTGCTTTCAGTAGTACGGGCCCATACTACCTGCCACATCTACCCATACTTTCCACACGGACCATCCCAGAGTTCCTAAGTAGCTGATAAACCTGCTCTTTCACCCATCTCATCGCGCGTGCTCGCTTTCCAGCGAAATCCTCTACTCTACCAGCGCACTCATCTGGCTAGGTTTACTCCCTAGTCCCTTCCGCTGTCCTCCCACTTCCTTGCTATCAGCTGCTGAAGAGTTACTAATGATGCCAGCCCTCTACCTTCTGAGTATCGTCATACTCACTTAGTAGCTGATTCCCATCATCGATAACTCCACAAAGCACAAAGCAAGCAGCATTCGAGCATTGAAGCATACATAGGACTCCCCATCTGTGGTAGCTCCACCTTCTCGGCTCATCCTCGGAAGTACCTCCGTACCCCGTAGCTTTACCCCTTGTGCGTTCTAACTAGATACTCTCACTCATCACATACACACAAAAGCATAACGCACATATAACAGCAAACCCTAGACTAAGGCATCACAAATCAGGCCACTCTAGTCCTAAGATGTGAAATACCTAGCCTGTCTCTAGCATGCAATAATGTCTCATAAAGTGCATAATAGATATTTCATAATACAAAAGTAAGGGTATTTTGGGAAATCACCGTTTGGCTCTGGCTGATTGTACACACTGCTCTTTCTTGCTTTCTCTTTGAACTCTTATTCACTTTTAGAAAACTATTTATTTGAAAACCTTTTCTTAATTCCTCAGTTTGAGTCCAGACTCACCCGTAGGCGCGTCCGAATCCCTCAAACCAAGGCTCTGATACCAATTGTAACACCGTGATTTCCGAAAAACAAAATTTTCATTTAAATAATCAATTTAATATTAAAACACTTGTTTAAAATCTTATTCATATTCGAATTACAAAACATAGTTCCATTTTCATTTGAATAGACAACTAGGATCCTCCAAAATACAACTCTTTCCTCGGTGTGTACAATCGAGCCGATGCCATTCCGCGTTACTGAAAGAACCTGAAACAACATAACATAAATACTGTAAGCACGAAGCTTAGTGAGTTCCCCAATATACAACTTACGCACATACGCCTTTCCAGGCCCGACCTTTCGGTCCATGTGTCTCAGGGGACTTCCGTCCCTGCTGGGTAAACCTTCCGGCCTTACCCACGCCGACCTTCCGGTCCATCACACATCATATCGCCTTCCGGCCCATAATATAATCGCCTTCCGGCCCATAACATACATAGCACACATAACAAATAACTTACCACATATAGCATACATATCACATATCATATCCGACCTTCCGGTCACACAGTCAAACCCTTCCGGGTACAGTATAGTGAGAAGACTCACCTCGCGGACACTGGAAGATAGCAACTCCTGAAATCTCTTGCACTTGATCCTCCGAGCTACAAGCTCCCTGTCTCATCATATATCTCTTTTTAATACTTCTATCTTCCACGTTAACTGACCCTAAAACGTTACACACAGGTCAACTCTGGTCAACGGCCATCTCGACTGGACTCGGCGAGTACCCTGGCGACTCGGCGAGTCTAGTCGTCCTCACCAATTCCTGCATGATCCCTTTCCACTCGTCGAGTATCCCTCTTGACTCGACGAGGTCCTCGTGGAAGAATCGCGGGGCCACCCCGACTCTACTCGCCGAGCCTGAAGAACAAACTCGGCGAGTCCCAGTGAATCTTCAAGCTACTCGCCGAGTCTGATCATCCGACTCGGCGAGTCTATGCCATGCAGTCGATCGAACTGCTTCCTGAGATACGTATATTCTCGAATATACAAACATGGGACCTTCTGGACCTCTAAGGGTCCTAATACAAGGTTATAAACGTTGAATAACAACACAACAATCCATCTAGACTCCAAATGGGTTCCATAAACCCTAAATCTATATACACATCAATCACAGGAGAATGTAATCCGAATTATTACCTGAATGATGTACCTTCCATGCCCCCAAACTTCAGAACTCGAACTCCCTGCAGTTCCTTTAGCTAAAACCCTTCTCCTCCTTGCACAACAATTCCTTCAAGGTCACCAATGGCCTTCAAGCTTGCTCTAGCCGCCCCAGTCGCCTAGGGTTCTTCCCAATCGATCCAAAGTCGTGAAATGACGGCATAGTAACCCTTATATACGACCCAATACTGAACGGCTAGGGTTTCCGCTGAACAGCGTCGACTCGCCGAGTCCATATCTGGACTCGTCGAGTCCAGTCGTGAACCCGCGACCAAACCTGCGACCCTACTCGGCGAGTCTGGCTCCAACTCGTCGAGTCTCCCCTTTAGAACACCTCCAAAATGCAACTTAACAATACTTGAGATTTTGGGCTGTTACAGATCACTTAGTTTTATGAAGATCAAGATGAAGATTTGGATGATACTTAATAGAAAATGTGTTCCACCTTTAAAGGAGTGGGAAAAGTGTTCAAAAATGACTAAGGATGGCATATATAGGCAAGAGTGTGTGGCTGGGATGGGTTTGCGGCCGCACACACCTGTGTGTCGCCGTATACTCAGGTGTGCGGCCGAACACTCCACGTTTTGGAGTGTTTGGCCCGATTTTGTTTAATATGCATCGTGTTATCCCATTTCTAGGTTCCTACCTTGATTGTACTAGGTTTAGAACACTCAAATATACTCCAAACAGTGCTAAAAGCTATCAAAACAAGTCTAACTTTGATTAAAGTGATCTCTTGCACAAGATAGAAATTTCGGGTTGTCACAAAGTATCACATCTTTATGTAAGAGATTATAAATCGTATCCCATATGCTTCGGGCATAGGATCGATTGCATATGCTATAATATTCGTGTGTTCTAAAATTTTCCAAATGCCTAGGGAGTTAGGAGGGAAAAAGGATTGGAACCAGATATGACTAAAGGTGAGTAATCAACTGTCAAGAGGACAATCTAAGGTTTACTAAGGATTGGTCCCTTATGAGCAGTTGGAAGTATAGTAATGTAAGGACCATACTAATATTATTAATATGATTCTATTAATAATGAGTTGTCATACGGTAAATATGGAATTGTTTCCATATTGGGAGTTGGACTTTAAGAATATCTATGTAGATTAGAAACTTTTATGCAAGAAGGATGTTCAAAGGAATGTACTTTGAATGTGAGGCTTCATGTGTATGGAGTTGTCTTGCAACAATCTCCAATAGATGACTTTGTAATTTCATTGACAAAGTCTTTGTTACTTTAGTGCTATTACATTACGAAAGAATCGTTGCATAAAATGTTAAAATCTAACATATTCTATAAGTGGCGAGAATTTGTATTCTCACACTTGTGGTAAGGATTGGGAATTGTGAAATGAGTGTGATTGAAAATGTTATTCAATTATACTATTTCGCAAATTAAGGACCATAGGTAAACATAGTGTGCATGCTAAGAGCATGTGACAATTGTTGTTATAATTCAAGTAATAAGTTGATTACCCGAAGCATTTTATAGTGAATAATGTGTAATCAATATAATGATTAAATAAAAGAAGTTTTATTTATACTCAAAAGTTTGGGGCTATATTGGGTTCGATTATTCTTATGTTTCACTTTGCATGTTTTGACTTCCTGAATAATAAGATTATTCAAACGTTCCACGGTCGCTCATACTTTGGGAGTAGGTACAAAAGAAAATTGCCATGAATTGGTTTGTAGATTGCCTAAAGTGTACTAGAAATAGCAAATGTTTGCTGCAACGTTCATGAGTGGTTATGAATATGATTTGTGCAATGGATTAAACCCATGCTCACTTGGATCGCTTCATGGATTTTATCACGAGAGATTGTTGAGACGATAATATCTTATATTCTTGAAACCGAGATGTTTTAGTTGTATTCTACAAGTCGGTTGCACATTGATAATATGTAAACTATCACACCCCAAAACCGGAACGGCGGAAACGTTCTAGGGTGGATGACGTCATGTCAAGTATCACAACATATGCAGTATAGTAATCAAAGTACAACAACCATTGCATTAATAGTAATGGTTTACATAAGTTACATTTTATAGAAACATCAAATTAATACAGAAACTAGTATAGATGCAGCTCGGTTCTAGACTGGCTTCACAAAAGCTCCCGGGTGTACCTGTCTATTGCTGACCTGAGAATACAAGTTATTTTGAAAGCGAGTATCAACATTTTTATAAATGCTGGTGAGTACATAAGTATTTAGTGTCATTTGTGTAAGTAAGCATTTTATTCAAAATAACTTTATAAAAAGTAGTAGTTTAGAATCTACGGTGTATTAGTATCCTTTCCAAAAAATCCTATATTTTATAATTAAAGGCAGTCTTCTACCAAGACTCGACAGTGTTATGTTTTAAAGAGAAATTTTCCATGAAATACTATCATTACCAAAATTTTGTATTTGACTTTAAAGAAAGTAGGAGAATATCACTAGTAAAAATACTAGGGGAAAATAACATATGCCTCAGCATAAAATACAACTAACCAAGGCAAAAGAAATCATAGACTCTAGGAGAGTATCGAATGAATGATACGCCTAGCTCAGTCTAACAAAAGGAAACTCAGACCCCAGACGATATCCAATGTACGATACGACTAGCAAGGTCTAAAACAAAGAAACACAGACCCCAGACAGTATCAAATGAACGATACAGCTAGCAAGGTCTAAAACAAAGAAACACAGACCCCAGACAGTATCAAATGAACGATACAGCTAGCAAGGTCTAAAACAAAGAAACACAGACCCCAGACAGTATCAAATGAATGATACAGCTAGCAAGGTCTAGAACAAAGAGTAATCCTAAGAGTGTTATTTCAAGAATACAATGTTAATTCTCGTTACCTTAAGGCCATGAATTATAAGGTAAACATGGAGATTCTCGTAACCATACTGATTGACACTAGAGTACTTGACACCCTGCAAGCGTTAGAATAAATGTGACATTTATCACCCCTTGGCTTGGTAGGCCGAGGACTGTAGCTAGCAGTCAGGGTGCGGGAGTGTCAGTCCCGTATAGATCTATACACACAATGCCCACTCTCCTTCCAGGAGACTCTGGTTACCAACTTGTCAACGGGGAGATCCCTGTCCTGAAGATGCATCTCACATTCTGAATTCTATTTGAGGCGTTGGAGAAATGATATAGACTCATGAATGAATTGAATCCTTTGGAATTCTCGTACTAGAAGGAGTAAATAGAACCTCCTAACTATTCCTATAATAGTTACTAGTGTCTCTAATCTATGAATGATGAATGGAAGGATGCCCTTGCTACCCAAGGGAAATGAACTAGTCGATGTAAACCTTTATGTCTATATGTCTATACATGATATATATAACTAATGTTTAAACGACCTTCGGACGGATATCCGATACGCACCAGACCACATCCCAACGAGGAAAAGGAAATAGGGTGAACTAGCCTTCCTAAGTCTTTTAAACATTATTTATATATCTATACAAGTACAGACATGCATTTAACGAAGTAGAAGCCTAGAAGTATAGAAAAAAAACACTTTGATAAAACCTTTGGAAAACCTTTAAAACTAAGAATTTACGAAATGATATCGTTATGTAAAACAAGCTTCGAAAATCGTTGATAAACACGTTTTAAATATAATATGATAACACTGCTGTAACTGGTTTAGAAGTAAAACATACAGCACGAGAGATAATTTGAGATAAGATTTAAACAAGTAAAGACGTTTTGAAAAACCATCTATAGTATTATACTTGGTAAAACAGCTGAAAGTGTGCTAAATCCATGTGTATGCGGGTTATTAATCACATATGATTGATATGATAACTAGCATGTTTTAACTTGTATCCCCCCATAAAAGCATTTAAAAACATTTAGAAGGTTAATTCAAGGGTATGAACTCACCTGTTGTAAGTGGATCGGGCGGAGGTGCTGGTTGGGTGCTTGGTGTCAAGTAAGGACTTACACACACTTAGTAACCTATTAACATATGATGACATATGTTTACATACAATTAGTAATTATGATACTAATTAAACACCTATACGCATCCTAATGTGCGGAAAACGCTTTGGTCAAGTGCTAGGAGTGCCCCAGGTAGCATCTAAGGGTGTGTATGACTTGTATATGGAGTTTGCTCTTCAAGAGTAAACTCCTTATGGAGTTTTTGGCCCAAATGACCAACTCCCCATGAGTTTACGGCCGTAAACTCATGGCGGGGGTGTTCTAGGATGCTTAATGGTCTTAAACTCTTGAGGGGTGATGCTAGACTTAGGTTTAAGGCATTAGAATAGAATTTGAACAACATAAGGACCATTTGAGGAGTTTACGGTAGTAAACTAGGAGTTTACGGCCGTAAACTCTTACATGCCCTTTCCTTATGTGTATTAAGGTCTTACATGGAAGGGTATAAGGTTCTATGCATTTTTCCAAGCCATATAGGGAAGTTAGGGCATCATTTTCCCTCCTTTTGGGAGTTTACGGCCCATAGACCAATCCTAGGGGGGTTTACGGCAGTAAACTCCTATGTCCAAGGTTTAATTGATGTTTAAAGGCCCTACTTCAATGGTGGTTGGTTCTAGACATTTACCCAAGTCATAGGAGGTGTTTGAGGGCAATTCTAACACCTTAAAAGGTGCTCACAGCCCTTGAAGAGGGGTTTACGGTCCAAGGGTGTTCTTGGGTCGTAAATTCAAGTTTACTCTCCAAAATGCAAGGTTTTAGTGTTCTAAGCTCAAAGGTGTAAGTCCACAAGTCATATCTAAGCCCTAGGACTGATTTGGAAGGGTTTTGGGGCTTCAAAACCCAACTTATGGGTGTTCACGGTCCAAGAGTGTTCTTGGGCCGTAAACACATGATTTGGCCCCTATTGGATGTCTTAAACACGAATTTGGATGTTAAATGAGCTAAACAACAAGTTAGGGTAGATCACTTACTAGTTTGGGACTCGAAATGGGCGGTTTTTGGATCAAATGCAACTTGTAGAGAGAGAGTGTAGAGAGAGGGTGGAAAGGCTTCAAATGGAGTCCACTCACCTTTATATAGGGGTTGAGTTTCTGGCTCAGTGGAAATCTACCCAATACTGACGTTAAACAGGGCTTTCGGTCGCACCTGATTAAATGGTTGTATTTTTGACTTGGTTGAAACTAAAACTTTTCAAAGAATTATTGAGGGTGTTTCTAACTTGGTTCAACCCTTACGAAGTCATAATAAGTCTGAATTTAATTAACCTAGTCCAAAAAGGGTAACGGACAATTAATAAAGCGGTTTTATTAACGGAAGATGTGGTTAAAAATGACGGGATAAATTTCGGGTTGTCACATCATCCCTTCGTTATAAGAAATTTCGTCCCGAAATTAGGGTTTAGTCAAGGAAGTAATCATGAACAATCGGGTAGGGATATGAGGGTACTTCCCATTCGGTTGGTTCTCGCATTCCCAAGTGAACTATCGCCTTTGCTTGGCGTTCTAACAAACCTTCACTTACGGGATGCGGATTCCGTTTCGTTCAGTTAGCGATTCCTACAGGTGCGTCTACGAAGTTAGGGTTCCCAATGGTTTCTATCAAGATGAGTGGGATACAAATAGTGACGGCGGACAAACACTTTTCAAGTCTAAGAAGTGGATTTGATTTGGGGTGAAACTGATGGAATTTCCGAAGGTAGTCGTGGTCTGACAAGGGTTGGACCAATTTTTGTAAAGAATCTCGGATGGTCCTCAGCTCTCGGAAGGGTAGAGCTTTTCAGTACTTAGAACATAGTGTACTCCTATGGAGAGATCATCACTGGCGTGATCATTATTCTAAAGTTCCAAACGTTCTCTCATACTGGGAGTGTAGTCCTTCAGGTTGGTTTATGAATTGCAAGCTCTGCTCAGGGCTAACTTAATCCTTATAGATTTTCTGAAGTTTTGGACTATCTCGGGAGGTGGTTCTACTATTTCTGTCTGAGATAGTATTCTTGGAACACCTAGTAGTCCAATGAATCTCTAAGACATGCCCTATTTTCTGAGGTGTCAGTTTATTCCAGTTCTAAAAAGCGTGTTTTCTTGTATAACCCATCGACTAACACCTAGACTGGTGTTAAGTCTACAATCTCCTCGGGATTTGGGTTACGAGGCTTAACGCAATTTACTTTTGGACTTTATTCAAGTGTTCTTGGCCGTGGAGGTTATCCTGTGGTTCTTGGCATTCTAGTATCCACTTTGGAGAATACAGCCTATCGTCTACAGGGCGACAGTGAATCCTTTCACGTGAGGAGGCGGATTGTCTTAGGCACTATTCGTCAGTAACAGGGTGGACGAAGCACCTGAGTAGTGCGAGCGTCTTTTGCAACTACTCTTCCGAAGGTTCTGAGTTTTCTCAATCTAGGTCAAATTTAGAGAGTATAGTGTTCCGTCACTCGGAACTTCTAATTTCCTCATGCACTCTTCTCAGCATTTTGCTCATCGGAGCCTTCAAGTTTCTGGGATATTTGTTGAGATGCTTAATTCGTGGGATTGAGCGTGAATGGATGGTCGTAGTCAATGTCCTTGACTTTTACGACTCATATTTCTTTACCAACTGGGGGTGTTAGCTACTATGTTGGCTTAACCGGGATGACAACAAATTTCGGATTTGTGGTGATTTTAGTAGCTCAATCCATACTGGTTCTCTTGACTCTAGTTCCTATTCTCTGGGATAGGATGAAGGGTTTACTATGAGGTTCGTGGTAGACCTCATACTTGGTTTAACCACTAATACTTGGTGTATGCAAGCCGTATATAATTGAGGTCGGCAGGTTGTTCAGTTGTGTGACTCCACCCTAGACCCACAACCCAACGAGGAACAGGGAGTAGGGAGGAAGCACACATCTTAAATCTTTTTTTATCTCAATTATATACCACTCTTATGCATATACTCAGTTATGGTAGTCAGTCCCATGAGTTCTATCCTCTTGATTCACGAACCTGATTGTGAGGTGCGAAGGGTCCTTCTGGGGTTCTATGGAGTGGGTTTTGGGTGGTTATCGTCTTCTGGAATACCTGTAGTGTCTTTCGCTTCGGTTTCTATCTGTATAAGAAGGGGTTGGTTAACAGCGTGCAGTACCCTTCTCCTGGTTACTTCGGAAGGTTTGAAATAAGAGTGACGACTGATGGATCGCATTAGTTTTTATTATTTTTAGGTTCGGAAGAACCTTTATTTGCCGATATGGCTATGGTGAAAGTTCTTTTTACATAGCACTTGGGATTTACACATGGTTGCAGTAAGTCAACCATGATTGATAGAGACGTCGAAGTTGGCATACATTGACATGATATAGAGTGAGGGTCGATAGGTTCATGTGCTGAACGGGCACACAAGTTCTTGGCGTCTCAGGTTTCATCCCGTGTATCACTGTCGCGGATACTTGGATCGATAGAGTCGACGCGGAACTATAGAGGGTGCTGACTATTTCGGAATAGGGTACCTTTCATGAATGGATCCTCACGAGGCCTTTCTATAATCGCCTATTATATACTAGTCATGTATAATTAAGGTGGGGAGAACTGTTGACTGAGTGACTCCGCCGTAAATCCACAACCAAACGAGGAACAGGAAATGAGGCAGCATCACTCACTCTAGGTCTATCCATCTTAATTATACATGGCTTTAATGTATATATCGAGCCATTATAGCTCTACCTGATGAAATTTTAAATTTATTAACAGTGCTGCGACTTTCGCCTTAACGGGGAAGTAATTACATTTAGAATTAGCCTTTTAATGTTTTCGGTTAGTTATCTGAGATTGAGAGACGTACCAAAATTTACCGAGTTCCTTGATGCTTCTTCCTCGTCATTAGAGTTAGGCTCCTCCTGCGCCCTTGTCGTTTCTTTTAGTTGGGCAATCTCGCTTTAGGTGCCCGATCTCACCACGTAGATGGCATACTGGATTGGTCGTCACATTGGTGGTTGATGTAATAAACTCAACCGGGGTTCTGCAGACGCGAGCGGTATGCCCCTTCATGTTGCACCTAGCACAAAAGAGTTCTCGACAGATACCATGATGATGGTAGCTATACTTGCTGTAGGGGGAAGGTTTCCTAGGTATGGTCTTCTTGAAGTCGGAATGGAAGGGCTAGCAGGGGTATTGACTGTCTCAGGTTGTTGCTCTTCGGAAGGTCCTTCAGCCGAGGTACTTCCCTCCTCATTCTTGAACGCTCTCTTCAGTGGATTTTGTTGAGGTTCTTGGGTGGCTGGGTATGCAGGTGTTGGTTGATGTTGTCCATTGCTAGGATCAGGAATCCCGATAGGGCTCTTGCTAACATTGGCATTGTTAGCATTCAGTTGAGCCATGACAGCTACTACGGCTGCTAAGACTGCAACTTGGAACGTAGCTTCATCGAATAGGAGAGTCAGTTTCTTGCCTACGGATTGGTTATGTTGATTTAGAGGCATGTTTTTCCTACACGGAGGGATAACAAACTGATGAGAGATGATGGTTAACCCTGGACGTATCTATCCTTACTATATAGGCATAAATTTTTCCCGTGCCTTGGATATTGGTTATCTGAGTGTCGACCTACATCCCTATGATGTAGTCCGGGTATCAAGGTAGGAGTATGAGTATCGGAAAAACCAAAAGATGGGAGTTGTTCCTACTAAGTTACCTTTATACTGGGAAAGGTTTACTCTCTGGTTTGGAAAGATCTGAGGACAGTTCGAATGAAGACTGCGGGAGGAAAGGCTCATGAAGACTTATGGCTAAGCACTCTCAATAGAGGTGTTGGGATCCGCTCTAATTGTATTACTTGCAACGGGAAAAGGCGATTTACCTATCACATAGCATAAATAGTGTAATCACTAACTTAATCACTAAATTGTATTATTTTATGGGTGTATTAGCGCGACAATAACGAGGAAAAGACACTTCTCGGGTTCCATGTACTGGCTCCCTTTGTCTTCCTCATATCCTTGTCTGGAATCAGCGTTGTTTTTTTTTTCTTCGGGTAGTTACCTAGGGTTCTCTTCTCGCGAAGACATATTGAATTTCTACCCCGCCTTACTTCCGATCCTGACTCTGAGTGTCATCACTTCAGGATGGATGACTAGAAATCTCGGAAGTTCATGTGAATTTCCTACCGATGTCCCTAAAAAGGTATAGGCTGTTGGTGGTTTCAATAGTGTCGTCCTAGTTCATTTATTTCCAAACTGGAGATCTTCTCAATGAACTTCTCCTGGATCTGAATCAAATCTTCTGTCGAGCACTGAAGTGGATAGGGTTCTCTACAAGGTTCATACAAGAATGGAAATGTCTAAAGAATCCTAAGAGATTATTAACATTTCACTGAGTGATCCCTATCGAGTCCTGCTAAAATTACATAGGGTACACAAATCATATATAGCTTAAATCCGATACGCCTTCGAATATGTGATACTACTCTATATCCACATCCCAACGAGGTAAAGGAAATAGAGCGTAAAGGAAATAGAGCAAAACCACACATTCTCAGTCTATGGGATCCTTATTATATATAACCTTGGAAGTGTACCCTTTGTAATTATAGGTATATCAATAAGGGGTCTCTTTAGTTTTTCACACATGGTTATCTATGGATCCTAAAATACCCCTATGGTATTTTAATTTCTTGTTTGATTCTTAACTTCTGAATATGATTTTGGGATTAATGTGAGTCTTTTAGTTTACCAAAATACTCCCATAGTATTTTAAACTTTATGTTTGGCTCTAGCATTCCAATTTGGTAAGTTTCATACCTGTTGCAACACCACTATCACTCCCAAGCACACGTTCTTCGCATCTCGAATAAATGTAGTTGATCAGGTTACATTTATTCCAGCTTACAATTACATAACTGCCCAGGTTTGACGGTAATGCTCAACATCCGAAGACTTTTATTCTTGTTCTTCTTGTGATACTTGTGTTTGATTGTTTAGATTCTGGATGTTCTTCTACTTTGGTAAAATACGATTATATTTTAAAGTATAACTCTTGGTCAGAGTGTTTTACCCTATGTATTTATAGGCTGTATATCTTTTTTGAATTGATATACTGAGCTCACTATAAACAATGCTCTGATACCAATCTGTCACACCCCAAAACTGGAATAGCGGAAATGTTCTGGGGTGGATGACGTCATGTCAAGTATCACAACATATGCAGTATAGTAATCAAAGTACAACAACCATTGCATTAATAGTAATAGTTTACATAAGTTACATTTTATAGAGACAACAAAGTAATACAGAAACTAGTATACATGCAGCTCGGTTCTAGGCTGGATTCACAAAAGCTCCCGTGTGTACCGGTCTATTGCTGACCTGAGAATACAAGTTATTTTGAAAATGAGTATCAGGATTTTTCTAAATGCTGGTGAGTTCATAAGTATTTAGTGTCATTTGTGTAGGTAAGCATTTTATTCAAAATAACTTTATAAAAAGTAGTAGTTTAGAAACTACGGTGTATTAGTGTCCTTTCCAGAAAATACTATATTTTCTAATTAAAGGCAGTCTTCTACCAAGACTCAATAGTGTTAGGTTTTAAAGAGAAATTTTCCCTGAAATACTATCATTAACAAAATGCGGTATTTGACTTTAACGAAAGTAGGAGAATATCACTAGTAAAAATACCAGGGGAAAATAACATATGCCTTTGCAGAAAATACAACTAACCAAGGCAAAAGAAATCATAGACTCTAGGAGAGTATCGAATGAATGATACGCCTGGCTCAGTCTAACAAAAGGAAACACATACCCCAGATGGTATCCAATGTACGATACTGCTAGCAAGGTCTAAAACAAAGAAACACAGACCCCAGACAGTATCAAATGAACGATACAGCTAGCAAGGTCTAAAACAAAGAAACGTAGACCCCAGACATTATCAAATGAACGATATAGCTAGCAAGCTCTAAAACAAAGAAACACAGACCCCAGACAGTATCAAATGAACGATACAACTAAGAAGGTCTAAAACAAAGAGTAATCCTAAGAGTGTTGTTTCAAGAATACAGTGTTAATTCACGTTACCTTAAGGCCATGAGTTATAAGGTAAACATGGAGATACTCGTAACCATACTGATTGACACTAGAGTACTTGATGCCTTGCAAGCGTTCGAATAAATGTGACATTTGTCATCCCTTCGCTTGGTAGGCCGAGGACTGTAGCTAGCAGTCAGGGTGCGGGAGTGTCAGTCCCATATAGATCTATACACACAATGCCCGCTCTCCCTCCAGGAGACTTTGGTTACCAACTTGACGACGGGGAGATCTGTGTCCTGAAGATGCATCTCGTATTCTGAATTCTATTAGAGGCGCTGGAGAAATGATATAGACTCGTGAATGAACTGACTCCTTTGGAATTCTCGTACTAGAAAGAGTAAATAGAACCTCCTAACTATTCCTATAATAGTTACTAGTGTCTCTGATCTATGAATGATGAATGGAAGGATGCCCTTGCTACCCAAGGGAAATGAACTAGTCGATGTAAACCTTTATGTCTATATGTCTATACATGATATATATAACTAATGTTTAAACGACCTTCGGACGGATATCCGATACGCACCAGACCACATCCCAACGAGGAAAAGGAAATAGGGTGAACTAGCCTTCCTAAGTCTTTTAAACATTATTTATATATCTATACAAGTACAGGCATGCATTTAACGAAGTAGAATCCTAGAAGTATAGAAAAAAAACACTTTGATAAAACCTTTTGAAAACCTTTAAAACTAAGAATTTACGACTTGATATCGTTATGTAAAACAAGCTTTGAAAACCGTTCATAAACACGTTTTGAATATAATATGATAGCACAATATAAGTAAGGAAAAACTTTGTTCAAAACACTGTTGTAATTGGTTTAGAAGTAAAACATACAGCACGAGAGATAATTTGAGGTAAGATTAAAACAAGTAAAGACGTTTTGGAAAAACCATCTATAGTATTATACTTGGTAAAACAGCTGAAAGTGTGATAAATCCATGTGCATGCGGGTTATTAATCACATATGATTGCTTTGATAACTAGCATGTTTTAACTTGTATTCCCCCCTTCCCCCATAAAAGCATGTAAAAACATTTAGAAGGTTAATTCAGGGGTATGAACTCACCTATTGTAAGTGGATCGGGCGGAGGTGTCGGTTGGGTGCTTGGTGTCAAGTAAGGACTTGAACACACTTAGTAACCTATTAACATATGATGACATATGTTTACATACAATTAGTAATTATAATACTAATTAAACACCTATACGCATCCTAATGTGTGGAGAACGCTTTGGTCAAGTGCTAGGAGTGCCCCAGGTAGCATCTAACGGTGTGTATGACTTGTATATGGAGTTTTCTCTTCAAGAGTAAACTCCTTATGGAGTTTTCGGCCCAAATGACCAACTCCCCATGAGTTTACGGCCGTAAACTCATGGCGGGGGTGTTCTAGGATGCTTAATGGTCTTAAACTCTTGAGGGGTGATGCTAGACTCAGGTTTAAGGCATTAGAATGGAATTTGAACAACATAAGGACCATTTGAGGAGTTTACGGTAGTAAACTAGGAGTTTACGGCCGTAAACTCTTACATGCCCTTTCCTTATGTGTATTAAGGTGTTACATGGAAGGGTATAAGGTTCTATGCATTTTTCCAATCCATATAGGGAAGTTAGGGCATCATTTGCCCTCCTTTTGGGAGTTTACGGCCCATAGACCAATCCTAGGGGGGTTTACGGCTGTAAACTCCTATGTCCATGGTTTAATTGATGTTTAAAGGCCCTACTTCAATGGTGGTTGGTTCTAGACATTTACCCAAGTCATAGGAGGTGTTTGAGGGCAATTCTAACACCTTAAAAGGTGTTCACGGCCCTTGAAGAGGGGTTTACGGTCCAAGGGTGTTCTTGGGTCATAAATTCAAGTTTACTCTCGAAAATGCAAGGTTTTAGTGTTCTAAGCTCGAAGATGTAAGTCCACAAGTCATATCTAAGCCCTAGTACTGATTTGGAAGGGTTTTGGTGCTTCAAAACGCCAGCTATGTGTGTTCACGGTCCAAGAGTGTTCTTGGGCCGTAAACACATGATTTGGCCCCTATTGGATGTCTTAAACACGAATTTTCATGTTAAATGAGCTAAACAAAAAGTTAGGGTAGATCACTTACTAGTTTGGGGCTCGAAATAGGCGGTTTTTGGATCAAAAGCAACTTGTAGAGAGAGAGTGTAGAGAGAGGGTGGAAAGTCTTCAAATGGAGTCCACTCACCTTTATATAGGGGTTGAGTTTGTGGCTCAGTGGAAATCTACCCAATACTGACGTTAAACGAGGCTTTTGGTCGCACCCGATTAAATGGTCGTATTTTTGACTTGGTTGAAACTAAAACTTTTCAAGGAATTATTGAGGGTGTTTCTAACTTGTTTCAACCCTTAAAAAGTCATAATAAGTCCCAGTTTAATTAACCTAGTCCAAAAATATTAACGGACAATTAATGAAGCGGTTTTATTAACGGAAGATGTGGTTAAAAATAACGGGATAAATTTCGGGTTGTCACATAATCGCACCAGTAACTTGGTGTTATAAAACATATTGTTGTGTGTGATTTCATGAGTAGCTACAAGCGAGCATTGAGTCAAATTTTATCCATTCCTTTTATCCAAAGTGGGATAAAAGTGAAATTTGTGGGCCCCTCGATGATTTAGTGATGAAACCCTATGCGCTTGGCCAAGCCGAGACTATGTTGATGTGTTCAATTGTAGTCTGTTATCAGTCGTCATAAATTGGAAGTTGGGAAACAACATATGAACAGAGAGTATGATTAAAATTCATGTCTCAGTTCATATGATATCTAGAATGGAGGAATATATGATCCTTTATCTAAAGGACACATTTCTGATATGATCAGAGTTCGACAGAGGCTTTTGAAAGCTATGATTGCTTATCATGTTTGAATTCATATGCAAAATAGTTGTTAGACTTATCCAAGTGGAAGATTGTTGGATTAGTGTCTATGTCCATAACTATTTTGATATGTACTTGACCCGATTGTGAGCATGGTCCTTTTGGGTTGCCTTCACCAAAGCAACTTGATAGGATAATTTATGGAGAAAGTGTTTAATTATGATTTATTAATATATTTTGTGAATAATATATTAAAAGAGAAATCATATTGTTTAATTAATAGTAGTCAAGATTTAATTTGTGGCTAAAAGAGATTAATTAAACTTGGGGGACTAATATTGTAATTATAAGATAATTGCATTGTGGGCTATGGATTCCTATTTGGAAGAGGATTAGACGAAATCTATGGAAAGCCCATATGAATTTTCTCCAAGGGCTTTCTAAAGGGACTCCATGAGTTGCTTAAGGCCTAAGCAGAGAATTAGGGTTTCCCCTGAAAACCCTAGCAGCCCCCACAAGTATAAAAGGAACCCTAGGGAACCCAAAAACGTGGCTAAGCATTCCTTGGAGTTTCTTGGACGTTTTGGTGCCTCCTTCTCCTCTCCTAATTTATCCTCTTGCTCTTGGTGTTTATAAGCCATTAAAGGTGTGACACCAAGCTTTCAGAAGCCAATTACAAGAAGGAATAGATTGTTATTGCTACATAACAATCAAAGGTAAGATCTATGATAATGTTGATTATTGTATGCTAGATCTAAGGTTTATGGCTTTGGATGATTATTGCATGTTTATTAGACAAACTAGATCCAAAGCTTTAGGGTTTGCATGTACACCGTAGGAATGATGTAGTGGTCAAAACCCATGAATAGCAGCAAGCGAAGCATCGAAGGAGGCGATATGGTTGAAAAACTTCATCGGAGATCTTGGAGTCATTCCACCCATAAAGGAGCCTATGGAGATTTTCTACAATAATGAAGGTGTGGTTGCCTGAACCAAGGAACTGAGAGATCATGGTAGATCCAGACATATCGACAAAAAGCACCACTTTATAAGACATTAGGTAGAAGAAGGGCACCTCGTGGTAAAGGGGATATCGTCAGAGGACAACCCAGCAGATCCACATACAAAAGGACTGACTTGGGTTAAGCACTTGAAGCATGCGAGGAGCATTGGGCTAAAGGATGATATTAGAGTTAGTAATTAGATAAATCGAAACTTGTAATTGACATTTGATGATGAATAAAAGGAGTTTTATTTATAAGTAAAGTTACTATATAAGGAAACTTATGCCCCTATTACCACCTTATCAGTTACCCTACACCCCTGAGAGCAAACCCTAATTGCTATTTGAGCTAGAGAGTGAGAGAGAAGCTCATATTGTGGTTCTTATGCATCATTTCAGGAAGAGGATGAGGTTATCAAGCAAGGAGCTGGAGGTGAGACTGTTAGACTGTCACACCCCAAAACCACGAACGGCAGAAACGTTCAGGGGTGCAGGACGTCATGTCAAGTATCACAACATATGCAGTATAGTAATCAAAGTACAACAACCATTGCATTAATAGTAATAGTTTACATAAGTTACATTTTATAGAGACAGCAAAGTAATACAGAAACTAGTATACATGCAGCTCGGTTCTAGGCTGGCTTCACAAAAGCTCCCGTGTGTACCGGTCTATTGCTGACCTGAGAATACAAGTTATTTTGAAAACGAGTATCAGGATTTTTCTAAATGCTGGTGAGTTCATAAGTATTTAGTGTCATTTGTGTAAGTAAGCATTTTATTCAAAATAACTTTATAAAAAGTAGTAGTTTAGAAACTACGGTGTATTAGTGTCCTTTCCAGAAAATACTATATTTTCTAATTAAAGGCAGTCTTCTACCAAGACTCAATAGTGTTAGGTTTTAAAGAGAAATTTTCCCTGAAATACTATCATTAACAAAATGCGGTATTTGACTTTAAAGAAAGTAGGAGAATATCACTAGTAAAAATACCAGGGGAAAATAACATATGCCTTAGCAGAAAAAACAACTAACCAAGGCAAAAGAAATCATAGACTCTAGGAGAGTATCGAATGAATGATACGCCTGGCTCAGTCTAACACAAGGAAACACATACCCCAGATGGTATCCAATGTACGATACTGCTAGCAAGGTCTAAAACAAAGAAACACAGACCCCAGACAGTATCAAATGAACGATACAGCTAGCAAGGTCTAAAACAAAGAAACGTAGACCCCAGACATTATCAAATGAACGATATAGCTAGCAAGCTCTAAAACAAAGAAACACAGACCCCAGACAGTATCAAATGAACGATACAACTAAGAAGGTCTAAAACAAAGAGTAATCCTAAGAGTGTTGTTTCAAGAATACAGTGTTAATTCACGTTACCTTAAGGCCATGAGTTATAAGGTAAACATGGAGATACTCGTAACCATACTGATTGACACTAGAGTACTTGATGCCTTGCAAGCGTTCGAATAAATGTGACATTTGTCATCCCTTCGCTTGGTAGGCCGAGGACTGTAGCTAGCAGTCAGGGTGCGGGAGTGTCAGTCCCATATAGATCTATACACACAATGCCCGCTCTCCCTCCAGGAGACTTTGGTTACCAACTTGACGACGGGGAGATCTGTGTCCTGAAGATGCATCTCGTAATCTGAATTCTATTAGAGGCGCTGGAGAAATGATATAGACTCGTGAATGAACTGACTCCTTTGGAATTCTCGTACTAGAAAGAGTAAATAGAACCTCCTAACTATTCCTATAATAGTTACTAGTGTCTCTGATCTATGAATGATGAATGGAAGGATTCCCTTGCTACCCAAGGGAAATGAACTAGTCGATGTAAACCTTTATGTCTATATGTCTATACATGATATATATAACTAATGTTTAAACGACCTTCGGACGGATATCCGATACGCACCAGACCACATCCCAACGAGGAAAAGGAAATAGGGTGAACTAGCCTTCCTAAGTCTTTTAAACATTATTTATATATCTATACAAGTACAGGCATGCATTTAACGAAGTAGAATCCTAGAAGTATAGAAAAAAAACACTTTGATAAAACCTTTGGAAAACCTTTAAAACTAAGAATTTACGACTTGATATCGTTATGTAAAACAAGCTTTGAAAACCGTTCATAAACACGTTTTGAATATAATATGATAGCACAATATAAGTAAGGAAAAACTTTGTTCAAAACACTGTTGTAATTGGTTTAGAAGTAAAACATACAGCACGAGAGATAATTTGAGGTAAGATTAAAACAAGTAAAGACGTTTTGGAAAAACCATCTATAGTGTTATACTTGGTAAAACAGCTGAAAGTGTGATAAATCCATGTGCATGCGGGTTATTAATCACATATGATTGCTTTGATAACTAGCATGTTTTAACTTGTATTCCCCCTTCCCCCATAAAAGCATGTAAAAACATTTAGAAGGTTAATTCAGGGGTATGAACTCACCTATTGTAAGTGGATCGGGCGGAGGTGCCGGTTGGGTGCTTGGTGTCAAGTAAGGACTTAAACACACTTAGTAACCTATTAACATATGATGACATATGTTTACATACAATTAGTAATTATAATACTAATTAAACACCTATACGCATCCTAATGTGTGGAGAACGCTTTGGTCAAGTGCTAGGAGTGCCCCAGGTAGCATCTAACGGTGTGTATGACTTGTATATGGAGTTTTCTCTTCAAGAGTAAACTCCTTATGGAGTTTTCGGCCCAAATGACCAACTCCCCATGAGTTTACGGCCGTAAACTCATGGCGGGGGTGTTCTAGGATGCTTAATGGTCTTAAACTCTTGAGGGGTGATGCTAGACTCAGGTTTAAGGCATTAGAATGGAATTTGAACAACATAAGGACCATTTGAGGAGTTTACGGTAGTAAACTAGGAGTTTACGGCCGTAAACTCTTACATGCCCTTTCCTTATGTGTATTAAGGTGTTACATGGAAGGGTATAAGGTTCTATGCATTTTTCCAATCCATATAGGGAAGTTAGGGCATCATTTGCCCTCCTTTTGGGAGTTTACGGCCCATAGACCAATCCTAGGGGGGTTTACGGCTGTAAACTCCTATGTCCATGGTTTAATTGATGTTTAAAGGCCCTACTTCAATGGTGGTTGGTTCTAGACATTTACCCAAGTCATAGGAGGTGTTTGAGGGCAATTCTAACACCTTAAAAGGTGTTCACGGCCCTTGAAGAGGGGTTTACGGTCCAAGGGTGTTCTTGGGTCATAAATTCAAGTTTACTCTCGAAAATGCAAGGTTTTAGTGTTCTAAGCTCGAAGATGTAAGTCCACAAGTCATATCTAAGCCCTAGTACTGATTTGGAAGGGTTTTGGTGCTTCAAAACGCCAGCTATGTGTGTTCACGGTCCAAGAGTGTTCTTGGGCCGTAAACACATGATTTGGCCCCTATTGGATGTCTTAAACACGAATTTTCATGTTAAATGAGCTAAACAAAAAGTTAGGGTAGATCACTTACTAGTTTGGGGCTTGAAATAGGCGGTTTTTGGATCAAAAGCAACTTGTAGAGAGAGAGTGTAGAGAGAGGGTGGAAAGTCTTCAAATGGAGTCCACTCACCTTTATATAGGGGTTGAGTTTGTGGCTCAGTGGAAATCTACCCAATACTGACGTTAAACGAGGCTTTTGGTCGCACCCGATTAAATGGTCGTATTTTTGACTTGGTTGAAACTAAAACTTTTCAAGGAATTATTGAGGGTGTTTCTAACTTGTTTCAACCCTTAAAAAGTCATAATAAGTCCCAGTTTAATTAACCTAGTCCAAAAATATTAACGGACAATTAATGAAGCGGTTTTATTAACGGAAGATGTGGTTAAAAATAACGGGATAAATTTCGGGTTGTCACATAATCGCACCAGTAACTTGGTGTTATAAAACATATTGTTGTGTGTGATTTCATGAGTAGCTACAAGCGAGCATTGAGTCAAATTTTATCCATTCCTTTTATCCAAAGTGGGATAAAAGTGAAATTTGTGGGCCCCTCGATGATTTAGTGATGAAACCCTATGCGCTTGGCCAAGCCGAGACTATGTTGATGTGTTCAATTGTAGTCTGTTATCAGTCGTCATAAATCGGAAGTTGGGAAACAACATATGAACAGAGAGTATGATTAAAATTCATGTCTCAGTTCATATGATATCTAGAATGGAGGAATATATGATCCTTTATCTAAAGGACACATTTCTGATATGATCAGAGTTCGACAGAGGCTTTTGAAAGCTATGATTGCTTATCATGTTTGAATTCATATGCAAAATAGTTGTTAGACTTATCCAAGTGGAAGATTGTTGGATTAGTGTTTATGTCCATAACTATTTTGATATGTACTTGACCCGATTGTGAGCATGGTCCTTTTGGGTTGCCTTCACCAAAGCAACTTGATAGGATAATTTATGGAGAAAGTGTTTAATTATGATTTATTAATATATTTTGTGAATAATATATTAAAAGAGAAATCATATTGTTTAATTAATAGTAGTCAAGATTTAATTTGTGGCTAAAAGAGATTAATTAAACTTGGGGGACTAATATTGTAATTATAAGATAATTGCATTGTGGGCTATGGATTCCTATTTGGAAGAGGATTAGACGAAATCTATGGAAAGCCCATATGAATTTTCTCCAAGGGCTTTCTAAAGGGACTCCATGAGTTGCTTAAGGCCTAAGCAGAGAATTAGGGTTTCCCCTGAAAACCCTAGCAGCCCCCACAAGTATAAAAGGAACCCTAGGGAACCCAAAAACGTGGCTAAGCATTCCTTGGAGTTTCTTGGACGTTTTGGTGCCTCCTTCTCCTCTCCTAATTTATCCTCTTGCTCTTGGTGTTTATAAGCCATTAAAGGTGTGACACCAAGCTTTCAGAAGCCAATTACAAGAAGGAATAGATTGTTATTGCTACATAACAATCAAAGGTAAGATCTATGATAATGTTGATTATTGTATGCTAGATCTAAGGTTTATGGCTTTGGATGATTATTGCATGTTTATTAGACAAACTAGATCCAAAGCTTTAGGGTTTGCATGTACACCGTAGGAATGATGTAGTGGTCAAAACCCATGAATAGCAGCAAGCGAAGCATCGAAGGAGGCGATATGGTTGAAAAACTTCATCGGAGATCTTGGAGTCATTCCACCCATAAAGGAGCCTATGGAGATTTTCTACAATAATGAAGGTGTGGTTGCCTGAACCAAGGAACTGAGAGATCATGGTAGATCCAGACATATCGACAAAAAGCACCACTTTATAAGACATTAGGTAGAAGAAGGGCACCTCGTGGTAAAGGGGATATCGTCAGAGGACAACCCAGCAGATCCACATACAAAAGGACTGACTTGGGTTAAGCACTTGAAGCATGCGAGGAGCATTGGGCTAAAGGATGATATTAGAGTTAGTAATTAGATAAATCGAAACTTGTAATTGACATTTGATGATGAATAAAAGGAGTTTTATTTATAAGTAAAGTTACTATATAAGGAAACTTATGCCCCTATTACCACCTTATCAGTTACCCTACACCCCTGAGAGCAAACCCTAATTGCTATTTGAGCTAGAGAGTGAGAGAGAAGCTCATATTGTGGTTCTTATGCATCATTTCAGGAAGAGGATGAGGTTATCAAGCAAGGAGCTGGAGGTGAGACTGTTAGACTGTCACACCCCAAAACCACGAACGGCAGAAACGTTCAGGGGTGCAGGACGTCATGTCAAGTATCACAACATATGCAGTATAGTAATCAAAGTACAACAACCATTGCATTAATAGTAATAGTTTACATAAGTTACATTTTATAGAGACAGCAAAGTAATACAGAAACTAGTATACATGCAGCTCGGTTCTAGGCTGGCTTCACAAAAGCTCCCGTGTGTACCGGTCTATTGCTGACCTGAGAATACAAGTTATTTTGAAAACGAGTATCAGGATTTTTCTAAATGCTGGTGAGTTCATAAGTATTTAGTGTCATTTGTGTAAGTAAGCATTTTATTCAAAATAACTTTATAAAAAGTAGTAGTTTAGAAACTACGGTGTATTAGTGTCCTTTCCAGAAAATACTATATTTTCTAATTAAAGGCAGTCTTCTACCAAGACTCAATAGTGTTAGGTTTTAAAGAGAAATTTTCCCTGAAATACTATCATTAACAAAATGCGGTATTTGACTTTAAAGAAAGTAGGAGAATATCACTAGTAAAAATACCAGGGGAAAATAACATATGCCTTAGCAGAAAAAACAACTAACCAAGGCAAAAGAAATCATAGACTCTAGGAGAGTATCGAATGAATGATACGCCTGGCTCAGTCTAACAAAAGGAAACACATACCCCAGATGGTATCCAATGTACGATACTGCTAGCAAGGTCTAAAACAAAGAAACACAGACCCCAGACAGTATCAAATGAACGATACAGCTAGCAAGGTCTAAAACAAAGAAACGTAGACCCCAGACATTATCAAATGAACGATATAGCTAGCAAGCTCTAAAACAAAGAAACACAGACCCCAGACAGTATCAAATGAACGATACAACTAAGAAGGTCTAAAACAAAGAGTAATCCTAAGAGTGTTGTTTCAAGAATACAGTGTTAATTCACGTTACCTTAAGGCCATGAGTTATAAGGTAAACATGGAGATACTCGTAACCATACTGATTGACACTAGAGTACTTGATGCCTTGCAAGCGTTCGAATAAATGTGACATTTGTCATCCCTTCGCTTGGTAGGCCGAGGACTGTAGCTAGCAGTCAGGGTGCGGGAGTGTCAGTCCCATATAGATCTATACACACAATGCCCGCTCTCCCTCCAGGAGACTTTGGTTACCAACTTGACGACGGGGAGATCTGTGTCCTGAAGATGCATCTCGTATTCTGAATTCTATTAGAGGCGCTGGAGAAATGATATAGACTCGTGAATGAACTGACTCCTTTGGAATTCTCGTACTAGAAAGAGTAAATAGAACCTCCTAACTATTCCTATAATAGTTACTAGTGTCTCTGATCTATGAATGATGAATGGAAGGATGCCCTTGCTACCCAAGGGAAATGAACTAGTCGATGTAAACCTTTATGTCTATATGTCTATACATGATATATATAACTAATGTTTAAACGACCTTCGGACGGATATCCGATACGCACCAGACCACATCCCAACGAGGAAAAGGAAATAGGGTGAACTAGCCTTCCTAAGTCTTTTAAACATTATTTATATATCTATACAAGTACAGGCATGCATTTAACGAAGTAGAATCCTAGAAGTATAGAAAAAAACACTTTGATAAAACCTTTGGAAAACCTTTAAAACTAAGAATTTACGACTTGATATCGTTATGTAAAACAAGCTTTAAAAACCGTTCATAAACACGTTTTGAATATAATATGATAGCACAATATAAGTAAGGAAAAACTTTGTTCAAAACACTGTTGTAATTGGTTTAGAAGTAAAACATACAGCACGAGAGATAATTTGAGGTAAGATTAAAACAAGTAAAGACGTTTTGGAAAAACCATCTATAGTATTATACTTGGTAAAACAGCTGAAAGTGTGATAAATCCATGTGCATGCGGGTTATTAATCACATATGATTGCTTTGATAACTAGCATGTTTTAACTTGTATTCCCCCCTTCCCCCATAAAAGCATGTAAAAACATTTAGAAGGTTAATTCAGGGGTATGAACTCACCTATTGTAAGTGGATCGGGCGGAGGTGCCGGTTGGGTGCTTGGTGTCAAGTAAGGACTTGAACACACTTAGTAACCTATTAACATATGATGACATATGTTTACATACAATTAGTAATTATAATACTAATTAAACACCTATACGCATCCTAATGTGTGGAGAACGCTTTGGTCAAGTGCTAGGAGTGCCCCAGGTAGCATCTAACGGTGTGTATGACTTGTATATGGAGTTTTCTCTTCAAGAGTAAACTCCTTATGGAGTTTTCGGCCCAAATGACCAACTCCCCATGAGTTTACGGCCGTAAACTCATGGCGGGGGTGTTCTAGGATGCTTAATGGTCTTAAACTCTTGAGGGGTGATGCTAGACTCAGGTTTAAGGCATTAGAATGGAATTTGAACAACATAAGGACCATTTGAGGAGTTTACGGTAGTAAACTAGGAGTTTACGGCCGTAAACTCTTACATGCCCTTTCCTTATGTGTATTAAGGTGTTACATGGAAGGGTATAAGGTTCTATGCATTTTTCCAATCCATATAGGGAAGTTAGGGCATCATTTGCCCTCCTTTTGGGAGTTTACGGCCCATAGACCAATCCTAGGGGGGTTTACGGCTGTAAACTCCTATGTCCATGGTTTAATTGATGTTTAAAGGCCCTACTTCAATGGTGGTTGGTTCTAGACATTTACCCAAGTCATAGGAGGTGTTTGAGGGCAATTCTAACACCTTAAAAGGTGTTCACGGCCCTTGAAGAGGGGTTTACGGTCCAAGGGTGTTCTTGGGTCATAAATTCAAGTTTACTCTCGAAAATGCAAGGTTTTAGTGTTCTAAGCTCGAAGATGTAAGTCCACAAGTCATATCTAAGCCCTAGTACTGATTTGGAAGGGTTTTGGTGCTTCAAAACGCCAGCTATGTGTGTTCACGGTCCAAGAGTGTTCTTGGGCCGTAAACACATGATTTGGCCCCTATTGGATGTCTTAAACACGAATTTTCATGTTAAATGAGCTAAACAAAAAGTTAGGGTAGATCACTTACTAGTTTGGGGCTCGAAATAGGCGGTTTTTGGATCAAAAGCAACTTGTAGAGAGAGAGTGTAGAGAGAGGGTGGAAAGTCTTCAAATGGAGTCCACTCACCTTTATATAGGGGTTGAGTTTGTGGCTCAGTGGAAATCTACCCAATACTGACGTTAAACGAGGCTTTTGGTCGCACCCGATTAAATGGTCGTATTTTTGACTTGGTTGAAACTAAAACTTTTCAAGGAATTATTGAGGGTGTTTCTAACTTGTTTCAACCCTTAAAAAGTCATAATAAGTCCCAGTTTAATTAACCTAGTCCAAAAATATTAACGGACAATTAATGAAGCGGTTTTATTAACGGAAGATGTGGTTAAAAATAACGGGATAAATTTCGGGTTGTCACATAATCGCACCAGTAACTTGGTGTTATAAAACATATTGTTGTGTGTGATTTCATGAGTAGCTACAAGCGAGCATTGAGTCAAATTTTATCCATTCCTTTTATCCAAAGTGGGATAAAAGTGAAATTTGTGGGCCCCTCGATGATTTAGTGATGAAACCCTATGCGCTTGGCCAAGCCGAGACTATGTTGATGTGTTCAATTGTAGTCTGTTATCAGTCGTCATAAATTGGAAGTTGGGAAACAACATATGAACAGAGAGTATGATTAAAATTCATGTCTCAGTTCATATGATATCTAGAATGGAGGAATATATGATCCTTTATCTAAAGGACACATTTCTGATATGATCAGAGTTCGACAGAGGCTTTTGAAAGCTATGATTGCTTATCATGTTTGAATTCATATGCAAAATAGTTGTTAGACTTATCCAAGTGGAAGATTGTTGGATTAGTGTCTATGTCCATAACTATTTTGATATGTACTTGACCCGATTGTGAGCATGGTCCTTTTGGGTTGCCTTCACCAAAGCAACTTGATAGGATAATTTATGGAGAAAGTGTTTAATTATGATTTATTAATATATTTTGTGAATAATATATTAAAAGAGAAATCATATTGTTTAATTAATAGTAGTCAAGATTTAATTTGTGGCTAAAAGAGATTAATTAAACTTGGGGGACTAATATTGTAATTATAAGATAATTGCATTGTGGGCTATGGATTCCTATTTGGAAGAGGATTAGACGAAATCTATGGAAAGCCCATATGAATTTTCTCCAAGGGCTTTCTAAAGGGACTCCATGAGTTGCTTAAGGCCTAAGCAGAGAATTAGGGTTTCCCCTGAAAACCCTAGCAGCCCCCACAAGTATAAAAGGAACCCTAGGGAACCCAAAAACGTGGCTAAGCATTCCTTGGAGTTTCTTGGACGTTTTGGTGCCTCCTTCTCCTCTCCTAATTTATCCTCTTGCTCTTGGTGTTTATAAGCCATTAAAGGTGTGACACCAAGCTTTCAGAAGCCAATTACAAGAAGGAATAGATTGTTATTGCTACATAACAATCAAAGGTAAGATCTATGATAATGTTGATTATTGTATGCTAGATCTAAGGTTTATGGCTTTGGATGATTATTGCATGTTTATTAGACAAACTAGATCCAAAGCTTTAGGGTTTGCATGTACACCGTAGGAATGATGTAGTGGTCAAAACCCATGAATAGCAGCAAGCGAAGCATCGAAGGAGGCGATATGGTTGAAAAACTTCATCGGAGATCTTGGAGTCATTTCACCCATAAAGGAGCCTATGGAGATTTTCTACAATAATGAAGGTGTGGTTGCCTGAACCAAGGAACTGAGAGATCATGGTAGATCCAGACATATCGACAAAAAGCACCACTTTATAAGACATTAGGTAGAAGAAGGGCACCTCGTGGTAAAGGGGATATCGTCAGAGGACAACCCAGCAGATCCACATACAAAAGGACTGACTAGGGTTAAGCACTTGAAGCATGCGAGGAGCATTGGGCTAAAGGATGATATTAGAGTTAGTAATTAGATAAATCGAAACTTGTAATTGACATTTGATGATGAATAAAAGGAGTTTTATTTATAAGTAAAGTTACTATATAAGGAAACTTATGCCCCTATTACCACCTTATCAGTTACCCTACACCCCTGAGAGCAAACCCTAATTGCTATTTGAGCTAGAGAGTGAGAGAGAAGCTCATATTGTGGTTCTTATGCATCATTTCAGGAAGAGGATGAGGTTATCTAGCAAGGAGCTGGAGGTGAGACTGTTAGACTGTCACACCCCAAAACCACGAACGGCGGAAACGTTCAGGGGTGCAGGACGTCATGTCAAGTATCACAACATATGCAGTATAGTAATCAAAGTACAACAACCATTGCATTAATAGTAATAGTTTACATAAGTTACATTTTATAGAGACAGCAAAGTAATACAGAAACTAGTATACATGCAGCTCGGTTCTAGGCTGGCTTCACAAAAGCTCCCGTGTGTACCGGTCTATTGCTGACCTGAGAATACAAGTTATTTTGAAAACGAGTATCAGGATTTTTCTAAATGCTGGTGAGTTCATAAGTATTTAGTGTCATTTGTGTAAGTAAGCATTTTATTCAAAATAACTTTATAAAAAGTAGTAGTTTAGAAACTACGGTGTATTAGTGTCCTTTCCAGAAAATACTATATTTTCTAATTAAAGGCAGTCTTCTACCAAGACTCAATAGTGTTAGGTTTTAAAGAGAAATTTTCCCTGAAATACTATCATTAACAAAATGCGGTATTTGACTTTAAAGAAAGTAGGAGAATATCACTAGTAAAAATACCAGGGGAAAATAACATATGCCTTAGCAGAAAATACAACTAACCAAGGCAAAAGAAATCATAGACTCTAGGAGAATATCGAATGAATGATACGCCTGGCTCAGTCTAACAAAAGGAAACACATACCCCAGATGGTATCCAATGTACGATACTGCTAGCAAGGTCTAAAACAAAGAAACACAGACCCCAGACAGTATCAAATGAACGATACAGCTAGCAAGGTCTAAAACAAAGAAACGTAGATCCCAGACATTATCAAATGAACGATATAGCTAGCAAGCTCTAAAACAAAGAAACACAGACCCCAGACAGTATCAAATGAACGATACAACTAAGAAGGTCTAAAACAAAGAGTAATCCTAAGAGTGTTGTTTCAAGAATACAGTGTTAATTCACGTTACCTTAAGGCCATGAATTATAAGGTAAACATGGAGATACTCGTAACCATACTGATTGACACTAGAGTACTTGATGCCTTGCAAGCGTTCGAATAAATGTGACATTTTTCATCCCTTCGCTTGGTAGGCCGAGGACTGTAGCTAGCAGTCAGGGTGCGGGAGTGTCAGTCCCATATAGATCTATACACACAATGCCCGCTCTCCCTCCAGGAGACTTTGGTTACCAACTTGACGACGGGGAGATATGTGTCCTGAAGATGCATCTCGTATTCTGAATTCTATTAGAGGCGCTGGAGAAATGATATAGAATCGTGAATGAACTGACTCCTTTGGAATTCTCGTACTAGAAAGAGTAAATAGAACCTCCTAACTATTCCTATAATAGTTACTAGTGTCTCTGATCTATGAATGATGAATGGAAGGATGCCCTTGCTACCCAAGGGAAATGAACTAGTCGATGTAAACCTTTATGTCTATATGTCTATACATGATATATATAACTAATGTTTAAACGACCTTCGGACGGATATCCGATACGCACCAGACCACATCCCAACGAGGAAAAGGAAATAGGGTGAACTAGCCTTCCTAAGTCTTTTAAACATTATTTATATATCTATACAAGTACAGGCATGCATTTAACGAAGTAGAAGCCTAGAAGTATAGAAAAAAAACACTTTGATAAAACCTTTGGAAAACCTTTAAAACTAAGAATTTACGACTTGATATCGTTATGTAAAACAAGCTTTGAAAACCGTTCATAAACACGTTTTGAATATAATATGATAGCACAATATAAGTAAGGAAAAACTTTGTTCAAAACACTGTTGTAATTGGTTTAGAAGTAAAACATACAGCACGAGAGATAATTTGAGGTAAGATTAAAACAAGTAAAGACGTTTTGGAAAAACCATCTATAGTGTTATACTTGGTAAAACAGCTGAAAGTGTGATAAATCCATGTGCATGCGGGTTATTAATCACATATGATTGCTTTGATAACTAGCATGTTTTAACTTGTATTCCCCCCTTCCCCCATAAAAGCCTGTAAAAACATTTAGAAGGTTAATTCAGGGGTATGAACTCACCTATTGTAAGTGGATCGGGCGGAGGTGCCGGTTGGGTGCTTGGTGTCAAGTAAGGACTTGAACACACTTAGTAACCTATTAACATATGATGACATATGTTTACATACAATTAGTAATTATAATACTAATTAAACACCTATACGCATCCTAATGTGTGGAGAACGCTTTGGTCCAGTGCTAGGAGTGCCCCAGGTAGCATCTAACGGTGTGTATGACTTGTATATGGAGTTTTCTCTTCAAGAGTAAACTCCTTATGGAGTTTTCGGCCCAAATGACCAAGTCCCCATGAGTTTACGGCCGTAAACTCATGGCGGGGGTGTTCTAGGATGCTTAATGGTCTTAAACTCTTGAGGGGTGATGCTAGACTCAGGTTTAAGGCATTAGAATGGAATTTGAACAACATAAGGACCATTTGAGGAGTTTACGGTAGTAAACTAGGAGTTTACGGCCGTAAACTCTTACATGCCCTTTCCTTATGTGTATTAAGGTGTTACATGGAAGGGTATAAGGTTCTATGCATTTTTCCAATCCATATAGGGAAGTTAGGGCATCATTTGCCCTCCTTTTGGGAGTTTACGGCCCATAGACCAATCCTAGGGGGGTTTACGGCTGTAAACTCCTATGTCCATGGTTTAATTGATGTTTAAAGGCCCTACTTCAATGGTGGTTGGTTCTAGACATTTACCCAAGTCATAGGAGGTGTTTGAGGGCAATTCTAACACCTTAAAAGGTGTTCACGGCCCTTGAAAAGGGGTTTATGGTCCAAGGGTGTTCTTGGGTCATAAATTCAAGTTTACTCTCGAAAATGCAAGGTTTTAGTGTTCTAAGCTCGAAGATGTAAGTCCACAAGTCATATCTAAGCCCTAGTACTGATTTGGAAGGGTTTTGGTGCTTCAAAACGCCAGCTATGTGTGTTCACGGTCCAAGAGTGTTCTTGGGCCGTAAACACATGATTTGGCCCCTATTGGATGTCTTAAACACGAATTTTCATGTTAAATGAGCTAAACAAAAAGTTAGGGTAGATCACTTACTAGTTTGGGGCTCGAAATAGGCGGTTTTTGGATCAAAAGCAACTTGTAGAGAGAGAGTGTAGAGAGAGGGTGGAAAGTCTTCAAATGGAGTCCACTCACCTTTATATAGGGGTTGAGTTTGTGGCTCAGTGGAAATCTACCCAATACTGACGTTAAACGAGGCTTTTGGTCGCACCCGATTAAATGGTCGTATATTTGACTTGGTTGAAACTAAAACTTTTCAAGGAATTATTGAGGGTGTTTCTAACTTGTTTCAACCCTTAAAAAGTCATAATAAGTCCCAATTTAATTAACCTAGTCCAAAAATATTAACGGACAATTAATGAAGCGGTTTTATTAACGGAAGATGTGGTTAAAAATAACGGGATAAATTTCGGGTTGTCACATAATCGCACCAGTAACTTGGTGTTATAAAACATATTGTTGTGTGTGATTTCATGAGTAGCTACAAGCGAGCATTGAGTCAAATTTTATCCATTCCTTTTATCCAAAGTGGGATAAAAGTGAAATTTGTGGGCCCCTCGATGATTTAGTGATGAAACCCTAAGCGCTTGGCCAAGCCGAGACTATGTTGATGTGATCAATTGTAGTCTGTTATCAGTCGTCATAAATCGGAAGTTGGGAAACAACATATGAACAGAGAGTATGATTAAAATTCATGTCTCAGTTCATATGATATCTAGAATGGAGGAATATATGATCCTTTATCTAAAGGACACATTTCTGATATGATCAGAGTTCGACAGAGGCTTTTGAAAGCTATGATTGCTTATCATGTTTGAATTCATATGCAAAATAGTTGTTAGACTTATCCAAGTGGAAGATTGTTGGATTAGTGTCTATGTCCATAACTATTTTGATATGTACTTGACCCGATTGTGAGCATGGTCCTTTTGGGTTGCCTTCACCAAAGCAACTTGATAGGATAATTTATGGAGAAAGTGTTTAATTATGATTTATTAATATATTTTGTGAATAATATATTAAAAGAGAAATCATATTGTTTAATTAATAGTAGTCAAGATTTAATTTGTGGCTAAAAGAGATTAATTAAACTTGGGGGACTAATATTGTAATTATAAGATAATTGCATTGTGGGCTATGGATTCCTATTTGGAAGAGGATTAGACGAAATCTATGGAAAGCCCATATGAATTTTCTCCAAGGGCTTTCTAAAGGGACTCCATGAGTTGCTTAAGGCCTAAGCAGAGAATTAGGGTTTCCCCTGAAAACCCTAGCAGCCCCCACAAGTATAAAAGGAACCCTAGGGAACCCAAAAACGTGGCTAAGCATTCCTTGGAGTTTCTTGGACGTTTTGGTGCCTCCTTCTCCTCTCCTAATTTATCCTCTTGCTCTTGGTGTTTATAAGCCATTAAAGGTGTGACACCAAGCTTTCAGAAGCCAATTACAAGAAGGAATAGATTGTTATTGCTACATAACAATCAAAGGTAAGATCTATGATAATGTTGATTATTGTATGCTAGATCTAAGGTTTATGGCTTTGGATGATTATTGCATGTTTATTAGACAAACTAGATCCATAGCTTTAGGGTTTGCATGTACACAGTAGGAATGATGTAGTGGTCAAAACCCATGAATAGCAGCAAGCGAAGCATCGAAGGAGGCGATATGGTTGAAAAACTTCATCGGAGATCTTGGAGTCATTCCACCCATAAAGGAGCCTATGGAGATTTTCTACAATAATGAAGGTGTGGTTGCCTGAACCAAGGAACTGAGAGATCATGGTAGATCCAGACATATCGACAAAAAGCACCACTTTATAAGACATTAGGTAGAAGAAGGGCACCTCGTGGTAAAGGGGATATCGTCAGAGGACAACCCAGCAGATCCACATACAAAAGGACTGACTAGGGTTAAGCACTTGAAGCATGCGAGGAGCATTGGGCTAAAGGATGATATTAGAGTTAGTAATTAGATAAATCGAAACTTGTAATTGACATTTGATGATGAATAAAAGGAGTTTTATTTATAAGTAAAGTTACTATATAAGGAAACTTATGCCCCTATTACCACCTTATCAGTTACCCTACACCCCTGAGAGCAAACCCTAATTGCTATTTGAGCTAGAGAGTGAGAGAGAAGCTCATATTGTGGTTCTTATGCATCACTTCAGGAAGAGGATGAGGTTATCAAGCAAGGAGCTGGAGGTGAGGCTGTTAGACTGTCACACCCCAAAACCACGAACGGCGGAAACGTTCAGGGGTGCAGGACGTCATGTACAGTATCACAACAGTGTAATATAATAAACAAGCAACAACATCATCCATTGCATTATAAGTAAAGTTTTAATACATATGTGTTCTTTCATTGTAGTAAGACACCAAAAATATACAATCAAAATAAAAGACGAGACTTGTCTGCTCCGTCTTCTCAAAACCTGGCCTCCGTACCTGTCTACTGATGACCTGAGAATACAAGTTATTTTGAAAGTGAGTATCAGCTTTAAAGCTGGTGAATTCATAAGTATATAAGTGTCATTGGCTTGTTTGTGAAAATATGTTATGCAGGCCATGCAGACCGTTAAATGAAAATGTTGATGTAAGTATGAAAAACCCTAGAAAATCCCTTATTCTCTATAAGTATGAAATGTAGTCTTCTACCAAGACCCGAATGTTTTGTAAGTAAAATAATAGTTTTTCCTTTCTATTGACTAGTACTAAAAGTACTTATTCTAACTCATCGTTTCTGTGAAAGCATCACAAAATAGAGTAAGCAGGAAAATGTACTACTGTAAGTGTTGTCACTGGGTACTAGGACTAACACAGCATATGTAACTGTTATCCCAAGGTACTAGGGTTAACACGACTTATATAACCTAATGAACATCCGAAGATTGTCCAATTGTACTCTGTAGCAGCAGCAGAGCGGAGGAAGGGTTAGTCCCTGTAAAGGTACTCCTAGTATAAGTAATAATCGTAGGCATCCGTAGATGATCATCACCCACTGTTGCTAACAGCTGAGTTCCGGAATGGTTAGTCCCGTCCATATATCCCGAGGTATTGGGGATAGGGTCCTATTCTAGATATCCCAAGGTTTTGGGGATAGGCAGGATAATTTACACAGAAGGTACAAAATAAATCATCCTCGCAATTCGTGATACAAATATTCAAATAAGCATACACAGGTAAAGGTATCTACGTAAAGGTACTCTTGTAATGTGTTCATGTATCATGTAAGCATATGTAAAGGTACTCATGTATCAGGTAAGGTACTAGTAAAGACTCATGAATGAACTGACTCTTTCGTGATTCCTTGTAATAGGAATAATGTTTTGTTATCCTCTAACTATCCCTATGATAGTTAATTTAAAGGTAATTGGTTGTTCAAGTAAGTTTATACACTCTTGCAACTCAAGAGTGTTGGAAACTAAATGAAAGGTGTAAACTATAACGTCAATACATATATATAAATATAAGTGTATATGCACAGTTTAGATCAAGAGTGTAAATTGGTTTTGTAAGATATCTCAGGTTTTGAGCAACATAAATGTGACTTGATGTCATTTTGAAAAACATTTTAAATATAAAACGTTTGGTAACAAGTTATTTTAAGATATAAAACCGTTTCATGCATCACATTTTGCACTACGTGAAATTCTGTTGAATGAAAACACAGTTATAAAATACCTATATATGATTTAATAACATGCTGTTTTCTACTTGTATCCCCCCCCCCTAAAACATTTAAAATCATTTAAAACATTGATTAGGGGTATGAACTCACCTGTAGTTGGTGATTGGAATGAACTGAATGGTATAGGATGGCTAGGTGTCAATCGAGGACTTGTACACACACTATGATCCTAATGAACATATAATCACACATATATGCACTCAATTAGACTCAAATCACTAATTGATAATGTTAAGACATCCGAGACATAATAAACACTTTATATAAGCGTTTTAAGTCCTAAGGGTTTCATCTAAGCTATTGTGGGACAAGGTACTTGTGTTTAGGGTTCCAAAGGACCCCATATATGAGTTTACTCCTCATACACTAACACACATGGAGTTTACGGTTGTAAACTCTTGATTTTACGGCCGTAAACTCCCAACCATGGGGTATTTGTGTGTTATGAAGTCCCAAATGCTTTCTAGAATTATTCTAACTTGGTGGTTCCATCCTTGAAGGGGTTTAAGGTCTATAAACACTCCATTTAGGAGTTTACGGCCCTAAGGCCATTCCCCTTAGAGTTTACGACCGTAAACTCTAAGTATGGTGTGTTTTTGATGCTTTCAAGTCTCTTGCACTTGTGGTATAGGTTCTAGACTTTTATTCCAAGCATATGAAGACCATTGACACACTTTGGTGCCCCTTTAATGAGTTTACGGCCCATGAACCATGTCATGGCCGTAAACTCACTTTGAAATGTGGTTTTGATGTGCTTTGGTCCTTAGATTAAGTGGGGAACATTTCCATGTAAAGGTCTAGGGCTTTAGGTGCCTTAATAACACCCTTTGGTCCATTTCTGTGGAGTTTACGGCCTAAGATACACTTGGGCCGTAAACTCTCATTTGTTTGTGTTCTTTGATGTGTTTAAGGCCTTAGATTAAATGGGAACTAGCCTTGATAAAAGCCTTAAAGCTTTAGTGGCCTTAAAACACCATTTTGAGGTTGAAAAGGGAGTTTATGGCCTATGCAACTCTTGGGCCATGAACTCCCAAACTTGGGTGATTTATGGATGTTTTCTTGTCCCTAACACACATACATATAAGTCTAAAGCAGTTGTATAACACAAAGGTCGGTTTTGGCTTTGTTTCGGGAGTTTACCGCCCAAGAACACCTTGGGGAGTAAACTCCTAGATCTAATGATTTAGCCATCTAAATCATGTTATAAGCACATAATAAGCATTCTAACACTACTAGAAAGAGTTACTCACATTTTGGTATAAAAACCCGATGATCCGTGAGAGAGAAAATGGCTTTTCTCTAGTTGGAAATGTGAATAATGAATAAATTTGGTTCAGAAATCTATTTATAGTCCTGAGATATTTTTGGCAGAAAATATTTTTATTCCAGAAATGATCTCTAATATAAAAGAGTGTTGGAATAACAGTTTTGCACAAAACCCAAGTGCACCCACTCTCCTGATATTTCCTGAAGTGTAAACCCTGAATTACTCAAACTTACGCGAAAAGTCTGAAAATTAACTTGTAACATCCCGAAATATCAAGAGTAGAGTTGAAGGGCTAAAAGAGTAAGTTGTGAAAGAGTGACTCGGCGAGTCCATGGATGGACTCGGCGAGTAGAGTCGCGACTGGGTCGCGTGCTAAGTAGCCGACTCGGCGAGTCAGTGAGGAGGACTCGACGAGTAGGCGCTGATTGGAGAAAACCCTAATTCTCGGGGTTGAGCCCTATATAAAGAACATTATGTTTTCCTCCCAGCCTCCTTATCACCCCTTGAGCCCCAGAAAACCCTAAATCGCGGAGAAGCACCATTGTTGAGTGGATTGGAGCTTGGAGAAGTAATTGTTGAAGGAATTTTGGGAGATTGAAGGCTTGGAGCAAGGGGCTTTGCTTGGATTCGAATTACATTGCAGTTGGGGCATCTCTTGGAGGTAATATCTCATTCTTGGGTTGTTATTATGTGTTTCTTCATTTTGGGGTTTGTGGGAACTTGTCTATGGATGTAATGGGAAGTCTAGAGGTTAGATCTGAGGTTGCTACCTCAGATCTAGAAGGGAGAAGAATCAGAGAGCATGAAAGTCCCTGTGTTGGAGTGTTTAGTGAAGCTTTCATGTCCCAAACCCTAGCCCAATGTGCAAATGGCCTAGATCTCTTTGGATTCACGTAAAGTTTGCCACTTTACGTGATGGATGAGTGGTAGGAGGCTAGATCTATGTTTTGGAGCAATTGCATGGCCTGGAATGCTTCCGAATGGATTCAGACCGGTGGTACTCGGCGAGTCACATGGGTGTACTCGACGAGTTGGATGAAGATGGCCTGGAACTCGGCGAGTTGTATGAACAACTCGACGAGTAGGTTGATGATAGTCTTGGACTCGGCGAGTCTGTTCTTGGACTCGACGAGTCTTGTCGAAGAGTCCCGATATTCCCTGGTTGAGTCGAGAATCGGTGAGTCAAGGGATGACTCGGTGAGTTGTGTGCGAGTGGACTCAGAGTTGTTGGACTCGGCGAGTCTCGGAGTGACTCGGCGAGTTAGGTCGCGGAGTGAGTGAAGTTCTGATTATAGAAACTCGGCGAGTCATAGAGTTGACTCGGCGAGTAGGGTCAGTCAGGGTTGACTTTGACTAAGGACTTTGATTTTGACCAAGGGTTGACCGTTGACTTTTAGGGTTTGGTCAGCGATGTGGCCTTTGGGCCAAGAGAGGGGTAAAATAGTCTTTTACCCTTAAGAGGGTGCATTGAGAGGATTGATTCTAGTCTCGAGAGTTATAGTCATGAGAGTTTTGCCTTACGTGTTAGGCGGTGGCGAGTTCGAGATCCGAGTATGGAGATATCTGCTTTTTGCTTGCCAGGTGAGTCTTCTCACTATACTTTACCTTGAGTAGGTAACCAGAGTTATGTGACAGAGTATTTGTATGCTATGTATGTTATGTGTTGTACTGCATTATTTCTATGTGATTTATGTTGTGCATGGTTGCAGAGTTGGAACCGAAGGGTTCCTAGAGTTAGAACCGGAAGGTTCATAGAGTTAGAACCTGAGGGTTCACAGAGTTTGGGTGCACGGACCCATAGAGTTATAGCCTCGAGTGGCTTGTACGTACTATGTGTGTGGTATTTTGGGGAACTCACTAAGCTTCGTGCTTACAGTGTTTGTGTTATGTTGTTTTCAGGTTTCTTTCAGTATCACGGTACGGCACCGGCTTGATTGTACACACCAGAGCAAGAGTCATATTTTGGAGGATCCTGGTTTTCTATGCAAGTGAAAATGGAGCTATGTTTTGTAATTTGATTATGAATGAGATTTTTAACAAGTGTCCTAAGAATAAAATGATTATTTAAATGAAAATTTTGTCTTGAAATTTACGGTGTTACAAGTTGGTATCAGAGCCTTGGTTTGAGGGATTCGGATGCGCCTTCGGGTAATTCTGGACTCAAACTGAGGAAGTAAGAAAAGTTTTCAAAGAAATAATTTTCTAAAGCGAATAAGAGTTCAAAGAGAAAACGAGAAAGAACAGTGTGTACAATCAGCCAGAGCCCGAACGGTGATTTCCCAAAATACCCTTACTTTTGTGTTATGAGATATTTATGATGCACTTTATGAGATATTATTGCATGCTAGAGACAGGCTAGGTATTCCATATATTAGGAGTAGAGTGGCCTGATTTGTGATGCCTTAGCCTAGGAATTGCTGTGATATGCGTTGTGCTTTTGAGTATGTGATGAGTGAGAATATTTGATTGGAATCCTTTAGGGGATTTGAGTAGTGGAGTAATCTAGGGAAGATACCTAGATGAGTACTGTAGTACTTGGAGAAAGAATAGTTAGAGCCCGCGAGGGGAAGAGTTGCAGAGTTCGGTGGTACTTCCGAGGATGAGCAGAGCAAGCGGAGTTATCACCCAGAGTGAGTCATATATATTCTTCGATGCTCGAATGCTGCTTGCTTCGTGCTTTGTGGAACTCTCGATGATGGGAGTCAGCTACCAAGCGAATATGACGATATTCAGGAGGTAGATGGCTGGCATCATTAGGAGCTCTTCAGCAGCTGATGGCAGAGAAGTGTGGGAATCTAAGAAGAGCCTAGGGAGTAACCTTAGCCAGATGAGTGCACTGGCAGGGTAGAGAATTTCGCTGGGGAGCGAGCGCGCGATGGAATTGGTGAACGAGAAGGTCGAGCAGCTACTTAGGAGCTCCGGGATAGTCCGTGTGGAAAGTATGGGTAGATGTGGAAGGTAGTATGGGCCCGTACTACTGAAAGCAGAGGACCCATACTTGATACAGGGAGTATTCTGAAGATTCTAATGAGCGCATTAAGGAGTGATGATATGGTTGAGTACCATACATCGGAGCAGATTGAGGAGTGATGTTATGGTTCGAGTATCATACATCGGAGCAGATGGAGGAGTGATGCTATGGTTCGGGTACCATACACCGGAGCATATTGAGAAGAGATGTCATGGGATGAGTACCATGGTTCGTAGTGAATGATGCTTGTGATTCTCTGGTTATCCGATCACGATTGATGAGGTAGAGATTGGACGCTATGGGTTTTAGGCCTGTAGGCCATGATTGAATTTGGAGAGGCGTCCCTCGAGAGGGAAGGCGAGAGCCTATCAGAGTATTTTGGTAAGGAGTTAGAGGGAGAGGAGAATTTCGGTCTGAGTTGGGCAATCAGTCGATAGAGGAGAGGTCACCTTCTATGTGAGTGGTGCTATTTATGTTCGTGTGCGGAACATGAAAGGCCTGATGTTTTAGTTTTGGGTTGGGGGTAAACCCTGCAGGTCGTCATTGATGATGATTTTTCCCCCAGTGTATTAGGTAGCATGTGTGCCGCGAGGCGGTGACTTATCATGAGCAGATAGTCAGTTGGGACTGAGGTAGTCGAGGACCACACTACACCTATTTGAGTATAGTAGGATGTATTATAGTGGTATCAGTGGGGAGTTCAGTTGAGTTTAGCAGTGCAGAGAGTTTTCTATCTATGTTGGGTGTTGAATATGGGAGTGGGTCCCTGTTCTTGGGATGATTCCGGTGTTGGAGCGATGTTTGATGAGTTGAGGTGAGGGGTACGATGATTTTGCGGTTCAGTCTATGAGCCAGAGATGTTATTGAGCAGTTGAGATGCTTAGTGCTAGATTGGTATGAGATTTGGAACGACTAGAGGCAGTCGTGATGAGAAGTTCTTGAGGAGTTCATCAGAGGTTCACAGTATATGAGGTCGATTGACTTCCTTAAGAAGGAATTATCGGGCGTTGTGTAGCACTTTCCTGGGGCAGGTGCGATTTCGCTGGTGAAAAATAGTTGTGGGTTGGTTGCGTGCTAATTGGTGATGGTTCGAACCCTAAGTGGGGGAGAACCGGGTACAGTATGTAAGAAAGCAGAGATTTGTCAAGAGCAGTTATAAGTGGAGTATAGAGATCTGCTGTAAGAAATCATGAGACCAGAGATGTCGATGATCGAGGAAAGAGGTCAGAGTGAGTTAATGCGGGAAGTACTTGTTGAGAATGATGAATGCCTCCACGGCAGGTGTTTGGTGGTCAGTGTTGTTGCAAGTAAATAGAGAATGATTGGGCAGTCAACTCCCGGGTCAGTATGTGTATCCTTGTTTGGATTTTGAGCGGTAGAAAAAAAAGGTTTCGGAGGATCATCAGTGTGTTCTGAAGGGTTAGCGCCTTCCTTGTATTCCAATTGAGTGTTTGGATGCACTGAAGTTGCGCATCGTGTGATATCAGAAATTATTATGGGATTCAAAGGAAATGTATTGTCGTGAGTGTATGGTATTGGGAGTAAGGGAATCAGTGGTTATGGCAGGATCTTGTGATGTTCTGTTGGGATATTCTGAGGTATCCGGGTATGATACCTTTATTTCGGAGTTACTCGTAAATCTTGAGTTGAAACGATTTGTGGTGTATCAGGTATCTACGGATCTAGTGGGAGCCTTTCGAGTATGGGCATCCAGGGAGATTATTAAGAGAATGGAACTTCGCAAGGGTGGGCATTTTGATATGTCGATTGCTTCCAGAGTCTGGAATGTGTATTCGAGCCGAGTATGGGTGGCTACCTGTGATAGTCTACGGAGCATGAACTAGTGGAGTCAGAGGGTGTTGTGATACTACGGGGAGCCGTAGTACTCACTAGTCAGAGAGAGTTGTGATACTGCGGGGAGCCGTAGTACTCACTAGTCAGAGGGTGTTGTGATACTGCGGGGAGCCGTAGTACTCACTAGTTAGAGGGTGTTGTGATACTGCGGGGAGCCGTAGTACTCACTAGATGGCAAGAGAATGTGATGATGGAGTGATTTCCGATCAGTGTATGATGTGGAAGAGTTTTGGGCTTGAGTATCCCTAGTATTGAGTTCTGGAGCCTGGGTGTTGAACCGGGGGCGAGACTGGGGTCACCGTCTCTGTCGGGAGATGCGGTGAGGTGCGCAAGGGGTATGCGCAGCAGAAACCAGAGATTAGAGTTTAGGCGATCCTCGGTTGGATTGTATTTTCTCGCATGAGGAAAAGAGAATTTTGTGACTTGCGCGTCCCTGGGCCGGGATAGTGGTCACGGGGAGGAAGTTAGTGGGTTATTTGGATCATGATGATGTCTGAGGACACTTCAGAGCGAACGAGCGATTCAGACGCTCGAAGACATGCTTCGGGCATGTGTATTAGACCTCGGAGGGAGTTGCGGCACGTATTTATCTTTAGTTGAGTTATCCTATATCAACAGCCATCATTAGTGCATGTGTATGCCACCCTTTGAGCTGTTGTATGGGAGGAGGTGTCGGACCCTCATTTCTTGGGGAGAGGTAGCGCATGGACCCGAGGGCCCTTGCGAGCAGATCCAGCGCATGTGTGATGCATGGAGTAGTGGCAAGGTTGGCTAGTGGTTTCCCTGGGTAAGGGAAGAGAAAGGTATGTAACCCCCGGGGGGGGGGGGGGGGGGGAGTGTTGGTTCATGGAAGTGAAAGTAGTAGTAAGAGTGGATGATTTGGAGTATGGTGGTTGAACATTGTGTCTGTGACAGTGGTATGGAATGACATCATGTTGGGATGTCTGCTGAGGACGTGGAAGGGGTTCCGTGAGAGTAGGGCCAAGAGTCTCAGGATGAATGCAGGGAGGGAGTCGGGGACTCCCAGCTTGATTCTGATCAGGGTATTGGATATGTACTAGTGGTTCATCCTGGGGGGATGTTTGAGGATATCATCAGTGTATCGAGTTTTCCAACCTGAGGGTGTTGGAGCTAGTTCAGCATGTGTATGTGATTGCAAGAGGAGAACTCATGAGAGTTGCTCTGAGAGTGAGAATGGGTCTCTCAGTCGTTCCGGAATGGATAAGGTGGGATTCGGATCGGGGATCCGATGGTTCATGGCTTTCTAGCCCTTATGGGTCGATCGGTTGTTGATATTTGGAGCAGTGATACATCTCGGGTAATTCTCGATTGTTGAGTGTGATTATCAGGGGGTACAGCCGGTGCCCGGTTTGAGACGGTGGTTAGGACACCGCAAGGAAAGAGGAAGTGAGTTCGAGTTCGATGGTTATGCTTTGATGAACCTGGTCCAGTTAGGGCCAGGTGGCGCGCCGTGGGAGTATTTTGTAGTTGAGTTGCCATAGGCTTCGAGGACGAAGCATAATTTAAGTGGGGGAGAATTGTAACATCCCGAAATATCAAGAGTAGAGTTGAAGGGCTAAAAGAGTAAGTTGTGAAAGAGTGACTCGGCGAGTCCATGGATGGACTCGGCGAGTAGAGTCGCGACTGGGTCGCGTGCTAAGTAGCCGACTCGGCGAGTCAGTGAGGAGGACTCGACGAGTAGGCGCTGATTGGAGAAAACCCTAATTCTCGGGGTTGAGCCCTATATAAAGAACATTATGTTTTCCTCCCAGCCTCCTTATCACCCCTTGAGCCCCAGAAAACCCTAAATCGCGGAGAAGCACCATTGTTGAGTGGATTGGAGCTTGGAGAAGTAATTGTTGAAGGAATTTTGGGAGATTGAAGGCTTGGAGCAAGGGGCTTTGCTTGGATTCGAATTACATTGCAGTTGGGGCATCTCTTGGAGGTAATATCTCATTCTTGGGTTGTTATTATGTGTTTCTTCATTTTGGGGTTTGTGGGAACTTGTCTATGGATGTAATGGGAAGTCTAGAGGTTAGATCTGAGGTTGCTACCTCAGATCTAGAAGGGAGAAGAATCAGAGAGCATGAAAGTCCCTGTGTTGGAGTGTTTAGTGAAGCTTTCATGTCCCAAACCCTAGCCCAATGTGCAAATGGCCTAGATCTCTTTGGATTCACGTAAAGTTTGCCACTTTACGTGATGGATGAGTGGTAGGAGGCTAGATCTATGTTTTGGAGCAATTGCATGGCCTGGAATGCTTCCGAATGGATTCAGACCGGTGGTACTCGGCGAGTCACATGGGTGTACTCGACGAGTTGGATGAAGATGGCCTGGAACTCGGCGAGTTGTATGAACAACTCGACGAGTAGGTTGATGATAGTCTTGGACTCGGCGAGTCTGTTCTTGGACTCGACGAGTCTTGTCGAAGAGTCCCGATATTCCCTGGTTGAGTCGAGAATCGGTGAGTCAAGGGATGACTCGGTGAGTTGTGTGCGAGTGGACTCAGAGTTGTTGGACTCGGCGAGTCTCGGAGTGACTCGGCGAGTTAGGTCGCGGAGTGAGTGAAGTTCTGATTATAGAAACTCGGCGAGTCATAGAGTTGACTCGGCGAGTAGGGTCAGTCAGGGTTGACTTTGACTAAGGACTTTGATTTTGACCAAGGGTTGACCGTTGACTTTTAGGGTTTGGTCAGCGATGTGGCCTTTGGGCCAAGAGAGGGGTAAAATAGTCTTTTACCCTTAAGAGGGTGCATTGAGAGGATTGATTCTAGTCTCGAGAGTTATAGTCATGAGAGTTTTGCCTTACGTGTTAGGCGGTGGCGAGTTCGAGATCCGAGTATGGAGATATCTGCTTTTTGCTTGCCAGGTGAGTCTTCTCACTATACTTTACCTTGAGTAGGTAACCAGAGTTATGTGACAGAGTATTTGTATGCTATGTATGTTATGTGTTGTACTGCATTATTTCTATGTGATTTATGTTGTGCATGGTTGCAGAGTTGGAACCGAAGGGTTCCTAGAGTTAGAACCGGAAGGTTCATAGAGTTAGAACCTGAGGGTTCACAGAGTTTGGGTGCACGGACCCATAGAGTTATAGCCTCGAGTGGCTTGTACGTACTATGTGTGTGGTATTTTGGGGAACTCACTAAGCTTCGTGCTTACAGTGTTTGTGTTATGTTGTTTTCAGGTTTCTTTCAGTATCACGGTACGGCACCGGCTTGATTGTACACACCAGAGCAAGAGTCATATTTTGGAGGATCCTGGTTTTCTATGCAAGTGAAAATGGAGCTATGTTTTGTAATTTGATTATGAATGAGATTTTTAACAAGTGTCCTAAGAATAAAATGATTATTTAAATGAAAATTTTGTCTTGAAATTTACGGTGTTACATAACTGTGACCGCTATAACTTCTATTGAAGTGATATAGTTTGTACAGAATGAAAATTTCGGGTTGTCACATCATCCCCCCGTTCGAAGGAATTTCGTCCCGAAATTAGAATTTAAGCAAATAACAAGTTACAAATAACTAAGCAAAAAGGTGAGGGTATTTCAATTTCATCTGATCCTCACGTTCCCAAGTGAATTTCGGTCCACGCTTTGCGTTCCAGCGCACCTTCACTATCAGGATACGGCTCTGCTTTGTTTGCTTGACCTCTCGGTCCATGATATCTACTGGTTCCTCCACGAAGTTGAGGCTCTCGTTGATCTCGATCTCGTCGAGTGGAATAACAAGAGTCTCGCCGGATAGACACTTTTTCAAGTTTGACACGTGGAAGGTAGGATGTACGTTACTGAGTTCTTGCGGTAGATTGAGCTTGTAAGCCACACGGCCGATTCTTGCGAGAATCTCGAAAGGCCCTATGTATCTTGGATTGAGCTTCCCACGCTTTCCAAAGCGTATCAAGCCTTTCCAAGGTGAGACCTTCAGTAGGACTCGGTCCCCCACCTGGAACTCCAATGGTTTCCTACGCTTGTCAGCGTAGCTTTTCTGTCGGTCTCTAGAGGCTTTCAATCGTTCACAAATTTGAACGATCTTCTCTGTCGTTTCCCGAATGATCTCCGGACCTGTGAGATTGTTTTCGGGAACTCGTCCCTTAGCTAACTGGGTATCACCCACTTCAGCCCAGCACAGAGGGGATATGCACCTTCGGCCATAGAGGGGCTCGAATGGAGCTGCCTTTATGCTCGTGTGATAACTGTTGTTGTAGGAAAATTCAACAAGGGGTAAATGAGTATCCCAAGCTTTTCCAAAGTCAATCACACAGGTACGCAACATATCTTCTAAGGTTTGGATAGTTCTCTCACTTTGCCGGTCGGTCTGTGGATGGTAGGCTGTACTCATGTCCAGCCTAGTTCCTAGGGAACTTTGTAATGACTGCCAGAACCTCAAAGTGAATCTACTATCTCGGTCTGGGATGATAGATAAAGGAATACCGTGCACCCTTACAATCTCCCTAATGTAAGTTCTGGTAAGTTTCTCCATCTTGTCTGTTTCTTTGATCGATAGGAAGTGTGCAGACTTAGTCAGTCTGTCGACGATGACCCATATGGAATCATGTCCACCCGTCGTCTTGGGCAACTTGGTTATGAAGTCCATAGTGATCCGCTCCCACTTCCATTCGGGTATCTCTGGTTGTTGTAGAAGACCGAAGGGTTTCTGGTATTCGACCTTGACCTTTGCGCAAGTAAGGCATTTACTCACGAAGGTAGCAATATCTGCTTTCATGTTAGGCCACCAGTATAACTTTTTAAGATCCAGATACATCTTATCTGAACCCGGGTGGACGGAATAACGAGTGTTGTGAGCTTCGGTCATGACCAAGTCTCTGAAGCCACCGTGTTTCGGTCTCCAGATCTGATCCATGAGCTATAAGGCTCCGCCACCCTTGACTTCCAAGTTCTTATCCATCCCTCTAAGGGATTCACCCGCCACGTTTTCAGGTTTCAAAGCATCGAGCTGAGCCTCCTTTATCTGCGTGGACAAGTGTGAATGGATAGTTAGAGTCAAAGATTTGACTCTACGACCAGTATATTCTTTCCGACTTAGGGCGTCGGCTACTACATTGGCTTTACCCGGATGATAACGAATTTCGCACTCGTAATCACTAAGTAGCTCGACCCACCGTCGTTGTCTCATGTTGAGCTCTTTCTAGTCGAAAATATGTTGTAGACTCTTATGGTCTGTAAAGATCGTGCTCTTTTTACCATATAGGTAACGTCACCAGATTTTCAGAGCAAACACAACTGCTCCTAGTTCAAGATCGTGGGTTGTGTAGTTAACCTCATGTGTCTTCAGTTGTCTCGAGGCATAGGCGATGACTTTACCTCGCTGCATCAGAACACATCCGAGCCCTTGATTGGATGCATCGCAATAGACAATGAAGTCTTCTATCCCTTCGGGAAGGGATAGTATCGGGGCGGTGCACAAGGCTCGTTTGAGCGTTTGGAACGCTCTTTCTTGTTTCTCTTCCTAGTCAAAGGCCACACCTTTCTGGGTTAGGGTTGTAAGAGGTTTTGCTATGCTGGAGAAGTTCTAAATGAACCCACGATAGTAGCCAGCTAGACCTAGAAATTGACGAATTTCAATAGGTGTCTTTGGTGCTGACCAGTTCTCGATGGCCTTAATTTTGGAAGGGTCCACGTGTATACCTTCTTCGCTAACCACATGACCCAAAAATTCGACTCGCCGAATCCAAAATTCGCACTTGGAGAACTTCGCATAGAGCTTCTCCGATCGCAATGTTTCTAAGATTTTACAGAGATGTTGACTATGTTCTTCCTTACTTCGAGAATAGATGAGTATGTCATCAATGAAGACGATGAAAAACTGATCCAAGTAAGGACGACACACCCTATTCATCAGATCCATGAATACTGCGGGCGCGTTAGTTAATCTGAATGGCATCACTACAAACTCGTAGTGCCCATAACGAGTTCGGAAGGCTGTCTTGGGAACATCCTCCTCTAATACTCGTAGTTGGTGATATCCGGATCGCAGATCTATCTTTGAGAAGTAGTTGGCTCCTTGAAGTTGATCAAATAAATCGTCAATGCGGGGCAAGGGATAACGATTTTTAATGGTAAGTTTGTTGAGTTCTCTATAGTCGATGCACATGCGAAACGATCCATCTTTCTTCTTGACGAACAGGACCGGTGCTCCCCATGGTGAGAAGCTTGGTCGAATGAATCCCTTCTTGAGAAGTTCGTTAAGTTGACTGGAAAGTTCCTGCATTTTAGCTGGTGCCAAACGATAAGGAGATTTGGCTACTGGGGTAGCCCCTGGCACTAAGTCAATTATGAACTCGACTTGGCGTTGTGGTGGTAAACCGGGAAGTTCTTCAGGGAATATGTCGGGAAAGTCGCGTACTTCTGGGATTTTCTGGATGTCTTTCAGTTCTTGACTGGTATCGACGACGTGTGCGAGAAATGCATGGTACTCCTTCCGCAAGCACTTCTGGGCTTGAATGCACGAAATGATGCGAAGGCTCGTACTAGGTTTGTCGCCGTAGATAATTAAAGTTTCGTTGTTAGGAAGGTTAAGACGAACTGCTTTTTCGAAGCACATAATGTCGGTACGAAGAAGACTCAACCAATCCATACCGATGATAACGTCGAAACATTTAATGGTGACTGGCATGAGATCTATCTTGAAAGTATGGCCATCTAAATTTAAGGTACAACCTACGTATATGCAGTTTGTACTCTCTGTTTTCCCATCAGCCATTTCTACTGTGAATGAATTATCTAATGCACATGGTTTTTGTTTAAGCAGGTGTGCAAATTTGTGACTAACAAAACTTTTCTCGGCTCCACTATCGAAAAGTATGCAAGCATATGAGTTGTCGAGGAGGAACGTACCAGTAACTATCGTAGGATCAGCGACAGCTTCCTCGTGGCCTAGGGCCATAACTCTTCCTACTCCGCCAGCCATCCCCACTTTAGGGCAGTTCCTCTTGTAATGGCCCACCTCGCCACATTCGTAGCAAGTTTGGCCCATACCGGCGTTTAGGACCTGGGCGGCTTGAGCTGTTGGAGCCTTGCAATAACGGGCGGTGTGCCCCCTTCCTGTTGCAGTTAGAGCAGAACTTCTCCTTGCAAGGTCCGCGGTGGTGGAAACTGCATTTATTGCACTTCGGGAGAGACCCAACATAAGTTTTTGCTGGTAAGGGGTTCGCAGGGACCACAGGAATCACTGTGGCGGCATTGATCGCCACAAGTTGTTGCTTATTGGAGGATCCTTGCGAATCCCCTCTTTTCCTCTTATTCCACCCCTTCTTGTGGTTGTCGGGGTTGGACTTTTGTGGTACAGGTGTAGGGATTGTTGTGTTCTGAGGTTTTCGGTGATCGATGAGAGATTGTGCCAGTTCCTTGGCGCTATCGAAGGTAATAGGCCTGGAAGCGATCACACTTGACTGGATCTGGGGAGACAGTCCCTAGATATATCTCTCTATCTTTTTGCTCTAGAGAGCAACCATGTCAGGGCATAAGTTATCCAGATCACAGAACCTATTTGTGTAGGTCGTGATGTCGGATCCAACCATTTGTAGACCCCAGAATTCTTGCTCGAGTTTTTGTATTTCACCTTGAGGACAATACTCTTTCATCAGCATGTCTTTCAACTTTTCCCAGCCGATGGAATACGCCACCACCAAAGTTAGATAGTTAACATGGCTGTTCCACCATGTTAGTGCTCTGTCAGAGAAGGTACAAGCTGCAAATTTGACCTTGCTGCCCTCCTGGCAAGCACGGATTTCAAAGATGGATTCCATCTTTTCAATCCATTGTCTCAACACCATAACACCCCCAGTTCCATTGAAGCTGCGGGGTTTGGCGTTAGTGAAGTCCTTGTAGGTGCATTCCCGAGGGTGTCCTTGGCTTTCGCCGTGGTTCGAGGGTGGTGCACCTGTTCCTGATCCACTAGGGGCAGGAGCATTGATTGCTGACACAGCAGCTGCAACTGCTGCTGTGAAAGCTGCCTGGAACATGTTGGCATCGAAAGGATTTGGCGGTTGAATAGGTACAGGCGGTGGTGGAGGTGGTGGTATTGGTGCTTCGTTGTTTGGGTTTCGCCTTGCATTCCTGCGTGGCGGCATCTTTAACTGTAGTTTAAAAGATGACAACATGGATAAGAATAAATGATAAATGAATGTGTCTCATGGACTAAATCCCCATAGTCCAACAATAGAAGGAATAGTATGACTAAATGAAGAAGATAGCATTTGGATAATAATTTCCATATGATTAGATATCTGTCAATAATAATGGAATCACAGATGTAACAAGTTTGGGAAAAATGGCCTAGAAGTAGGCCTTACATCAACCAAGATGGAAAATTTTGACAGAATTAAGACTAGATCAAGACCTAACAGGTCTAAGATTTATACAGATAGGGAATTAGACCAAAGTTTTACATAAACTAGGTTATATCCAAAAGATGAGTTGACGATATTCTATCGGCGACGAGAACTACTAGCATGAGTCCTTGATCCCGACAGTAGACGTTCAATGTCCCTTATGCGCCTGTCCGACCTTGCTTGCTGAGCTCGAAGTTCTCTAACTTCAGCTCGGGTTTCAGCAAGTTCCCTTTGCAGGTTTGCATTGCGGACCAGAGTCCTTTCATGAGCAGACTCTAGTTGGCGAATGTGGACAGTGTTAACACCAGAGTTGGCGTCAACTTCCAAAACTTGATTGATAGTCGCCTGAGCCATTATCGTGTTCCGAGAAATCCTACGCACCATGATTGGTAGGACTCTATCAGTAGAACCTCCTTCAGTGAGGTTGTAGAAACTTCGGTCGCCATTGTAGGGAATGGGCTGACCTTGTTCCTAACTCCATTCAGTCAAGTTAATGGCCCACAAGGGTGTGGGTCCTTGAAACACAGGACGGGGGTTCAGGTTTGGGTTTTGAGCAGCTGGGGATAGGTTGTTGACTTCTGGCTCCGAGTCAGAACTATCGGAAAAACCCTCAGCATGGTGATCATCCAAAGGGATTGGGTGATCATCTTCTGGTTCTGCCTCTAGCCAACCAGCATTGCCTTGGTTCGGGAAGTACGGATCGCCGTGGTGAAATCCATCCATTTTAATCTATGCGAGAAAAAGGATTATAAGAAATAGCTAAAACAGACGAACTGACTAAGATAATTACAGTAAGACCAAATACCCCTATGGTATTTCTTTATGGTTGTGTTGGTAAGCTTTTAGACTTGTTGCCATATCACAACCATTCTTGGGCATTTTCTAATCACTCCTTGGACCAGCATAGTTGATCAGGCTATGCCATTCCCAAGACTGACCATATATCCCAGGCTTACTTGTGATATTCAACAATCGTAATACTTTTGTTCTTGTCGTTGTGACACTGATTTTAGTATGAACGCAGGAACGTATACTTTGTTAAATATTTTATTATTTAAAAGTATAACTCTTAGACAGAGTGTTTTAATCCCGATGTATTTATAGTTAGTATATCTTTTATGGGTTGATATACTCTATTCACTATAAACAATGCTCTGATACCAATCTGTCACACCCCAAAACCATGAACGGCAGAAACGTTCAGGGGTGGAGGATGTCATGTACAGTATCACAGCAGTGTAATATAATAAACAAGCAACAACATCATCCATTGCATTATAAGTAAAGTTTTAATACATATGTGTTCTTTCATTGTAGTAAGACACTAAAAATATACAATCAAAATAAAAGATGAGACTTGTCTGCTCCGTCTTCTCAAAACCAGGCCTCCGTACCTGTCAGCTGATGACCTGAGAATACAAGTTATTTTGAAAGAGAGTATCAGCTTTAAAGCTGGTGAATTCATAAGTATATAAGTGTCATTGCTTTGTTTGTGAAAATCTGTTATGGAGGCCATGCAGACCGTTAAATGAAAATGTTGATGTAAGTATGAAAAACCCTAGAAAATCCCTTATTTTCTATAAGTATGAAATGTAGTCTTCTACCAAGACCCGAATGTTTTGTAAGTAAAATGATAGTTTTTCCTTTCTATTGACTAGTACTTAAAGTACTTAGTCTAACTCATCGTTTCTGTGAAAGCATCATAAAATAAAGTAAACAGGAAAATGTACTACTGTAAGTGTTGTCACTGGGTACTAGAACTAACACAGCATATGTAAATGTTATCCCAAGGTACTAGGGTTAACACGACTTATATAACCTAATGAACATCCGAAGATTGTCCAATTGTCCTCTGTAGCAGCAGCAGAGCGGAGGAAGGGTTAGTCCCTGTAAAGGTACTCCTAGTATAAGTAATAACCGTAGGCATCCGTAGATGATCATCACCCACTGTTGCTAACAGCTGAGTTCCGGAATGGTTAGTCCCGTCCATATATCCCGAGATACTGGGGATAGGGTCCTATTCTAGATATCCCAAGGTTTTGGGGATAGGCAGGATAATTTACACAGAAGGTACAAAATAAATCATCCTCGCAATTCGTGATACAAATATTCAAATAAGTATACACAGGTAAAGGTATCTACGTAAAGGTACTCTTGTAATGTGTTCATGTATCATGTAAGCATATGTAAAGGTACTCATGTATCAGGTAAGGTACCAGTAAAGAATCATGAATGAACTGACTCTTTTGTGATTCCTTGTAATAGGAATAATGTTTTGTTATCCTCTAACTATCCCTATGATAGTTAATTTAAAGGTAATTGGTTGTTCAAGTATGTTTATACACTCTTGCAACTCAAGAGTGTTGGAAACTAAATGAAAGGTGTAAACTATAACATCAATACATATATATATATATATATATATATATATATATATATATATATATAAGTGTATATGCACAGTTTAGTTCAAGAATGTAAATTGGTTTTGTAAGATATCTCAGGTTTTGAGCAACATAAATGTTACTTGATGTCATTTTGATAAACATTTTAGATATAAAACGTTTGGTAACAAGTTATTTTAAGATATAAAACCGTTTCATGCATCACATTTTGCACTACGTGAAATTCTGTTGAATGAAAACACAGTTATATAATACCTATATATGATTTAATAACATGTTGTTTTCTACTTGTATCCCCCCACCCCATAAAACATTTAAAATCATTTAAAACATTGATTAGGGGTATGAACTCACCTGTAGTTGGTGATTGGAATGAACTGAATGGTATAGGATGGCTAGGTGTCAAGCGAGGACTTGTACACACACTACGATCCTAATGAACATATATGCACTCAATTAGACTCAAATCACTAATTGATAATGTTAAGACATCCTAGACATAATAAACACTTTATATAAGCATTTTAAGTCCTAAGGGTTGCATCTAAGCTATTGTGGGACAAGGTACTTGTGTTTAGGGTTCCAAAGGACCCCATATATGAGTTTACTCCTCATATACTAACACACATGGAGTTTACGGTTGTAAACTCTTGATTTTACGGTCGTAAACTCCCAACCATGGGGTATTTGTGTGTTTTGAAGTCCCAAATGCTTTCTAGAATTATTCTAACTTGGTGGTTCCATCCTCGAAGGGGTTTAAGGTCTAGAAACAATCCATTTAGGAGTTTACGGCCCCAAGGCCATTCCCCTTATCGTTTACGGCCGTAAACTCTAAGTATGGTGTGTTTTTGATGCTTTCAAGTCTCTTGCACTTGTGGTATAGGTTCTAGACTTTTATTCCAAGCATATGAAGACCATTGACACACTTTGGTGCCCCTTTAATGAGTTTACGGCCCATGAACCATGTCATGGCCGTAAACTCACTTTGAAATGTGGTTTTGATGTGCTTTGGTCCTTAGATTAAGTGGGGAACATTTCCATGTAAAGGTCTAGGGCTTTAGGTGCCTTAATAACACCCTTTGGTCCATTTCTATGGAGTTTACGACCTAAGATACACTTGGGCCATAAACTCTCATTTGTTTGTGTTCTTTGATGTGTTTAAGGCCTTAGATTAAATGGGAACTAGCCTTGATAAAAGCCTTAAAGCTTTAGTGGCCGTAAAACACCATTTTGAGGTTGAAAAGGGAGTTTACGGCCTATGCAACTCTTGGGCCGTGAACTCCCAAACTTGGGTGATTTATGGATGTTTTCTTGTCCTTAACACACATACATATGAGTCTAAAGCAGTTGTATAACACAAAGGTCGGTTTTGGCTTTGTTTCAGGAGTTTACCGCCCAAGAACACCTTGGGGAGTAAACTCCTAGATCTAATGATTTAGCCATCTAAATCATGTTATAAGCACATAATAAGCATTATAACACTACTAGAAAGAGTTACTCACGTTTTTGTATAAAAACCCGAAGATCCGTGAGAGAGAAAATGGTTTTTCTCTAGTTGGAAATATGAATTATGAATAAATTTTGGTTCAGAAATCTATTTATAGTCCTGAGATATTTTTGGTAGAAAATATTTTTATTCCAGAAATGATCTCTAATATAATAGAGTGTTGGAATAACAGTGTTGCACAAAACCCTAGTGCATCCACTCTCCTGATATTTCCTGAAGTGTAAACCCTGAATTACTCAAACTTACGCGAAAAGTCTGAAAATTAACTATGACCGCTATAACTTCTATTGAAGTGATATAGTTTGTACAAAATGGAAATTTCGGGTTGTCACATAGACCAAGTTACTTCCTGTCCAGAGCTCCTGAGGAAGGTATGAAGTCTTCACCTTTCTTCTTATTTTGGATAGATCTCATATCTATGGAGTTTTAGGGCTTTTTGCCATCTTTTTTTTTGGGTTTTTGAGTAGCATGAGTTATCAAAGAGTCTAGACCTCAGATCCTGACCTTGTGTGGACCTTAGAGTCTAAGTGTCCTAGCTTTATTCATCCATATGAGGGTTTTTAGGCTTAATCATTCATGAAGGGCTTGTATTAGCATTTTGGAGCAATAACATCATCCATGAATGTAAAGATCAAATCTTTACGTGCTTATTGAGCCTTAAGATGACTGTAACGCCTGTGTTTCGGGCTTGCCATTTGTAGCAATGTAGTAGTCTAGGTTGACCTTTGTAACCCATTTTGAAGTAATAAGATTGTATTATTTGAGTATTTTGTGTTTTGTGCTTAATTGCTTAATTATGTGGTTTGATTAATTAAGAATAAAAATAAGCGTCAAAATTTAAGTGTAAAATAAACTTAATATATTTGATTAATGTTGTAGTAATTGAAACGAGGTTTCCGAATATATATAGAACGCCCAAATCTGACTTCGTATGAGGAAGTTATGATTTATCGAAGTTCCGGCTTAGCGGTATACAGCCTGTTTTACTCGATTTGAGATCGAGCGGTTGTTGGCCGAAGCAATCTAAATGAGAATCGAAGATCTCATTGTTGGTATCGAAGCGATAAAAAGTTAGGCGAGAACGGACGTCAAACGAAGAAGTTATGAATTTATAACGAAAGTTTCTGTCGCGGCCTATTAAAAATAATTAATAAAAATAAAGTCAAAATTAGCCGACAGAGTCTAAATGAAAGTCGTAGAGCATGGTCTCACCTTTCCGTGGATATAAAGAACGTCGAAAACGGAGTTCGTATGAAGAAGTTATGAATTTCCGAAGTTTATTAATCATTTTGTATTTAAATTTAAATCAAAATTCGGAAGCATTATCCGAAGGAGTCACCGATCTGATCCGAGGTACGCCCCGCGTACTCCGAGGGATGTCGACACTCGCACTCGAGCACTTCGGATACGTAAGCAATGACGTTTTGGGCAGTACGCCCCGCGTAACGCAGTACGCACCGCGTACTCTGAGGCTCCAGCCTCCTATAAATAGGAACCGAAGGCAGCCGACCCAATTGCCAATTTCTTCTCTTCTCTCTCCCGTTTTGCATCGTTTTGCGTGCCAGAAATACCCCGAAGCCCCGGTATCATACTCTAGTCCCGAAGCAAGTCCCGAGATCCCGAAGATCCCGAGAAGTGCGGTTCCCGAGTCGAAGCTCTGCCCGCGAGAAGTTCGATTTTTGTGAAGATCTTCCAGATCTGCTGAGGAATACTACTTCTATAAGCCGTAGTGTTGTCCGATCATCTTCTGATCAAGTGAGTGTGTAGTTATTTTCTTCCAAATACAATAATACGAAGTATTATATATAAAATACGTGCTATGTGTATATATTTGGTTGTGTTATGTGTGAATGTGTATTCACTCACTTTTATCTTATAGATCTGCTTATTTCTTTATGAGATATGTGTTATGTGTGTGTGTGCCTCATCTGTTATGTGATATATGTGTTGATTAAAGCATGCTATACAGGTTTTCTTTAAACTATGTATACAAATGTATATTTTTATCTACTAATATGTTGGGTAGAACATGGGTAGACCGTTGGTGTGTAATAAACAGATGAGAGGCCTCGTTGTTGTTTGATTGAGTCATCTAGCGGAGTTTAGATGACGACCACTGGCTATTCTAGACAATCTTGTGGAAACATTAGCAGGTTTGCCACCTGTAGGTGTTAATGAACTTGGGTGTTCATTCGCTGTACTCCATCCCCCTCATGGTTGCCTTATTTGACTTATATTGCTGAGGTACCCCGAAGCATGTGTTGTCGCCCCGATGAAATATTCTTAGACTAGGTCCCTTATGTTAGTTGTTTTAGGGACATTAAAGTGAGAATAACGGGAATGGGTAATTGGGTTATTGTTGGTTGGTGAAAATTAAATATGATATTTATTGTGGGTTGAAAACCCTATATGCTCACCAGGCTCCCAAGCCTGACCCACTCAGTTTTAAATTGTATTACAGGAAGTGGCGGAAGGGCATGAGATGGATGAACCATCAAGTTGTTTTGTTTACAAGTCTGCACATGTTTATATTTGTTATATGACTTGTAATGTATTCGTTTATGCTTATTGGTCTGTATTGGAACATGAGACCCCGAGTTTTGATTATAATGAAAATACATTTCTTTTATGAAATGCTTCGGTAAACATTGTTTTATCATGTTTTGTTTTTGGGAACAAATTCCGCAACTCTTTCAAATCAAAAGGATTTACTCTAAAAATATTTAAAAGCATAAATGAAAATCGGTCTTTTCTGGCCGAGATTTTGGGGATGTCATAGTTGGTATCAGAGCATTAGTTTAAGCGAACTAGGAATTTGTTAGATTTCTAGACTTAAACTTAGAATGCTAAGTGAAGTTTTGAGATATGTGTCTGTTGTGATTTAGACACGAGCACTAGTTTATTTTAGGAAAGTTGCCTAAAATGCTTTTATGTGCTAAATGTTATATGTTGCCATATATATGATATTATTTGTTCGGATCTATGGTCTGTTGCCGACCGGATCTAGAAACCTTATGTGTGTAGGATTCTAAGCGTACGTCTACGATATTAGAACTAGCATGTAAACGTTTCGGAGTGATAAGGATGATTTGAATATCCATCATGATTGAGGATCTAATTTCACCTTATTCGGTGTGTAGATCAAAATGGTGAGAACAAGAAGTGGAGTTGGAAATGCTGACGAAAACAGGAATCAACCACCAGTGATTGAGCCAATACCTGTCGTAGCAGCAGCACCTGAGCCAATAACCATGGCTGGTGTGCAATTGATGATTCAGACGATGTTGGATCGTCAGATGGATGAAACTAGACGGTTGCTTCAACAAAATCGTGAAGAACTGTCGATTCGTGTGGAAGAGCCTGAACTGAATGAAGGGCACTCAGAAGGAGGAAACTTCAGTGGGTCTGTTGGTCCAGCCAACCCACCGATAGTTAGGCAAGATAACCATGAAGGAAGGAATGATGGAATGGGATGCAAGTACAAGGACTTTTTGACTTGTAAACCATCGACCTTCAATGGAAAGGAGGATCCGATTGGGGTTATGGATTGGATCTCCGAAATGGAGCTAGCCTTCATGACGTGTGGCTGCAGAGGTAAGTTGCAAACTATCTATGCCGTGCGTCAATTACGAGGTGGATCCGTTCGTTGGTGGAACACTCTAGGGAAGACCTTAAGCCCTAATGAGCCACTGCAATTGTCATGGGCAGAGTTCTTGGTGCAGTTCAAGCGCAAGTTCTGCTCGGCTCAAAATCTGTTGGAGTTGGAGAATAAGTTTTTGACATTGACGAAAGGTAGCATGTCAGTTGATGAGTACACCAATAACTTCATCGATAAGATGGAGTTTGCCTTGCGTATCGTTCCAGACGAGCTGACAAAGGTGGATCGGTATGCGAAGGGACTTCCATGGGAGTACGAGGTGCCAGTACGTCAGGCACTTACTCTAGAGGCAGCTATCTGGGCTGCCAAGTCTGTGGAGAACATGATCAAGGGGAGGACCACCGACAAGGCTGATGTTGGTGAGAAAAGGAAGTTTGAAGGAACATCTGGTTCCTGTAAGAAGAGCAAATTTTCGAAATCTGATTCGAAAAAGTTTGGAGGAAAAGGAGGCGAAGCAAAGTGGTGTGATAAGTGTAAGAAAAAGCACTTTGGGAAATGTAGCGAGGATGTGACCTGCTACAAGTGTGGAAAGGTTGGACATTTTGCCAATGAATGTCCGAACAACAGAAGGATGTGTTTTGGTTGCGACGAAGAGGGGCATATTTTGAAAGACTGTCCAAAGAAGAAGGAGGCAGCAAAGCCCAACATTCCACCAAAGCCGAAGGCGAGAGCCTTCCAGATGACACTTGAGGCTGCGAAGGATGAAGCTGATGTCGCTTCAGGTACCTTTCTCGTAAATGAATTACCTGCTCAAATTTTGTTTGATTCTGGAGCCAACTACTCCTTTATTTCGCATGAGTGTGGTAGAAAGCTAGCTTTGCCTATTGATAGACTAGATGATGCTTTATTAGTCGAAGTAGCTAGTGGCAAGTTTGTACCTGTTAGCCATCGTATGAAAAACGTCTTGATCGACCTTAATGGGAATAAGTTTCACGAGGCGTTATTGCCTATCGAACTTAATGGTTTCGACATCGTGTTGGGAATGGATTGGCTTAGCGCCAATGATGCCGAAATTTTGTGCAAGAAGAAGATAGTTAAAGTAAACCCGCCTGGAAAAGATTCGTTTATGGTGTATGGGGACAAACGCAGAGTGAATTATGGGATCATTTCTCTAATGAAAGCCAGAAAGTGTTTGACCAAGGGATGTACATCATATTTAGCATTTGTGATTGATGCTAAGAAAGAAAAGAAGGTGATGCAGAGCATTCCAGTGGTGTGTGATTATCCGGAAGTATTTCCCGAGGATCTTCCTGGATTACCACCTGATAGACAAGTAGAGTTCAGAATAGACTTGCTACCAGGAACCACACCAATAGCAAAAGCACCTTATCGATTAGCACCGACGGAGATGAAGGAGCTAATGATGCAACTTCAGGAGTTGTTGGACAAAGGTTTCATTAGACCTAGTTCATCGCCCTGGGGAGCTCCGGTGTTATTTGTGAAGAAGAAAGATTGAAGTATGAGAATGTGCATCGATTACAGAGAGCTGAACAAGGCAACAATAAAGAATAGATATCCGTTGCCGAGGATTGATGACCTGTTTGATCAATTGCAAGGTTCGAGCTATTTCTCGAAGATCGACCTAAGGTCAGGATATCATCAGCTGAAAGTAAGAGAGCAAGATATCGAGAAGACTGCATTCAGAACTAGATATGGACACTACGAGTTCTTGGTTATGTCGTTTGGACTAACCAATGCTCCAGCAGCATTCATGGATTTGATGAATAGGGTTTGTAATCCTTTCCTTGATAAATCCGTGATAGTGTTCATAGACGACATTCTGATCTACTCGAAAAGCCAGGAGGAGCATGGCAGACACTTGCGAGAAGTGTTAGAAGTTTTGAAGGAGGAGAAGCTTTATGCAAAGTTCTCCAAATGTGATTTTTGGATTCGTGAGGTCCAATTCTTGGGTCACGTGGTCAACCAAGAAGGGATAATGGTTGATCCAGCGAAGATCGAAGCTGTGACGAAGTGGGAACAACCGAAAAGTCCCATGGAGATTCGAAGCTTTTTAGGATTAGCCGGATATTACCGAAGGTTTATCCAAGGTTTTTCTTCGATTGCTACTCCATTAACAGCTTTGACCCACAAAGGAGCTACTTATGCTTGGAGTGAGAAGCATAAAGAAGCATTCGAGAAGTTAAAGAAGAAGCTATGCGAGGCACCGATACTTTCTCTACCCGATGGAGTTGAAGACTTCGCTGTTTATAGCGATGCGTCTGGTGTTGGATTGGGTTGTGTTTTGACCCAAAGAGAAAAGGTGATAGCATATGCGTCTCGACAGTTGAAAGAGCATGAAAAGAATTACCCGACTCATGATTTGGAGTTGGCAGCGGTAGTTTTCGCTCTGAAAATATGGAGGCATTACCTCTATGGCACGAAGTGCAAACTTTTCACTGATCATAAGAGTCTCCAATACCTCTTTAATCAGAAAGAATTGAATATGAGGAAACGACGCTGGCTAGAATTACTTAAAGACTACGACTGCGAGATACTTTACCACCCCGATAAAGCTAATGTTGTTGCTGATGCTCTCAGTCGGAAAGTCAATCTTGAAAGGAAAAGGCCAAGAGCGTTGAGAATTGAAGTTGTCTCGACTATTTTGGAAAGTATAAAGAAAGCTCAAGAGGAAGCTTCTGAGAAAAATGACCGAAAGGAGGAACGTTTGGGTAAAACGTTGGTGTTTGGTACTAACGGTCATGGACTGAAGGTATTCCAAGATCGTATTTGGGTACCTAAGTCAGGAGGAATTAGGGATCTTTTGATGGAAGAAGCTCACAAGACCATGTACTCGATTCATCCGGGTAGCACTAAAATGTATAGGGACCTGAAACCCTACTACTGGTGGCCGACGATGAAGCTTGATGTTGCAAAGTATGTAGCCGAGTGTGTGACTTGTGCGAGAGTCAAGACTCAACATCAGAAACCGTACGGGAGTTTAGAACCTTTGCCTGTGCCTATGGGTAAGTGGGAAGACATTGCTATGGATTTTGTCACTAAACTGCCGAGAACAAAGAATGGTCACGACATGATTTGGGTGGTCGTTGATCGATTCACTAAGAGTGCGCATTTCATAGCGGCCAGGGAGAAATGGTCTATGGAAAAGCTTGCGAATTCTTACGTGAAGGAAATTGTGAGGCTTCACGGTGTTCCGTTAACGATTGTATCGGATCGTGATAGCCGTTTCACCTCAAGGTTTTGGAAAAGTCTACAAGAGGAAATGGGTACCAAGTTATGTTTAAGCACAGCTTACCATCCGCAGACTGATGGTCAGAGTGAACGAACAATACAAACACTTGAAGATATGCTGAGAGCATGTACCTTGGAATTCCTAGGTAATTGGGATGAACATTTACCATTGGTAGAATTTTCCTATAATAATAGTTTTCACTCGAGCATTAAGATGGCACCTTATCAAGCGTTGTATGGACAGAAGTGTCGTACGCCGTCTTGTTGGCTTGAGGCTGGGGAAAAGCAGTTTATGGGACCGGAGATGGTTCATCAAACTGCTGAAAAGTTGAAAATAATTAGGGAAAGAATGTTAGCAGCTCAAGATCGTCAAAAGAGCTATGCTGACAAGAAGCGAAGACCGATGACTTTTGAGGTTGGAGATTCGGTTTTGCTTAAAGTCTCGCCGTGGAAGGGACTTATAAGATTTGGTAAAAGGGGAAAGTTGAGTCCAAGGTTTATTGGACCTTTTAAAGTTCTTCAGAGGGTTGGGAACCAAGCTTACAAGCTCGAATTACCCGAAGAACTGAATGGAATTCACAACACCTTTCATGTGTGTTATTTGAGGAAATTCACGGGAGAAGTTCCCGATATAATTCCAATTTCTGAATTGAGAATTGATAAGAACAAAAGGTTGATTGAAGAACCAGAGGCAATTGTTGACCGAAAGACTAAGAAGTTGCGACGCAAAATGGTTGGGTTAGTGCTTGTCCGATGGAAACACACGAATGGGCCGAATCTCACCTGGGAGACGGAGAGTGACATGTTGAGTCGCTATCCGCATTTATTTGTTGATGTGTGATTCCGGGGACGGAATCATTCTAAGGTGGAGAGAATTGTAACGCCTGTGTTTCGGGCTTGCCATTTGTAGCAATGTAATAGTCTAGGTTGACCTTTGTAACCCATTTTGAAGTAATAAGATTGTATTATTTGAGTATTTTGTGTTTTGTGCTTAATTGCTTAATTATGTGGTTTGATTAATTAAGAATAAAAATAAGCGTCAAAATTTAAGTGTAAAATAAACTTAATATATTTGATTAATGTTGTAGTAATTGAAACGAGGTTTCCGAATATATATAGAACGCCCAAATCTGACTTCGTATGAGGAAGTTATGATTTATCGAAGTTCCGGCTTAGCGGTATACAGCCTGTTTTACTCGATTTGAGATCGAGCGGTTGTTAGCCGAAGCAATCTAAATGAGAATCGAAGATCTCATTGTTGGTATCGAAGCGATAAAAAGTTAGGCGAGAACGGACGTCAAACGAAGAAGTTATGAATTTATAACGAAAGTTTCTGTCGCGGCCTATTAAAAATAATTAATAAAAATAAAGTCAAAATTAGCCGACGGAGTCTAAACGAAAGTCGTAGAGCATGGTCTCACCTTTCCGTGGATATAAAGAACGTCGAAAACGGAGTTCGTATGAAGAAGTTATGAATTTCCGAAGTTTATTAATCATTTTGTATTTAAATTTAAATCAAAATTCGGAAGCATTATCCGAAGGAGTCACCGATCTGATCCAAGGTACGCCCCGCGTACTCGAGTACGCCCCGCGTACTCCGAGGGATGTCGACACTCGCACTCGAGCACTTCGGATACGTAAGCAATGACGTTTTGGGCAGTACGCCCCGCGTAACGCAGTACGCCCCACGTACTCTGAGGCTCCAGCCTCCTATAAATAGGAACCGAAGGCAGCCGACCCAATTGCCAATTTCTTCTCTTCTCTCTCCCGTTTTGCATCGTTTTGCGTGCCAGAAATACCCCGAAGCCCCGGTATCATACTCTAGTCCCGAAGCAAGTCCCGAGATCCCGAAGATCCCGAGAAGTGCGGTTCCCGAGTCGAAGCTCTGCCCGCGAGAAGTTCGATTTTTGTGAAGATCTTCCAGATCTGCTGAGGAATACTACTTCTATAAGCCATAGTGTTGTCCGATCATCTTCTGATCAAGTGAGTGTGTAGTTATTTTCTTCCAAATACAATAATACGAAGTATTATATATAAAATACGTGCTATGTGTATATATTTGGTTGTGTTATGTGTGAATGTGTATTCACTCACTTTTATCTTATAGATCTGCTTATTTCTTTATGAGATATGTGTTATGTGTGTGTGTGCCTCATCTGTTATGTGATATATGTGTTGATTAAAGCATGCTATACAGGTTTTCTTTAAACTATGTATACAAATGTATATTTTTATCTACTAATATGTTGGGTAGAACATGGGTAGACCGTTGGTGTGTAATAAACAGATGAGAGGCCTCGTTGTTGTTTGATTGAGTCATCTAGCGGAGTTTAGATGACGACCACTGGCTATTCTAGACAATCTTGTGGAAACATTAGCTGGTTCGCCACCTGTAGGTGTTAATAAACTTGGGTGTTCATTCGCTGTACTCCATCCCCCTCATGGTTGCCTTATTTAACTTATATTGCTGAGGTACCCCGAAGCATGTGTTGTCGCCCCGATGAAATATTCTTAGACTAGGTCCCTTATGTTAGTTGTTTTAGGGACATTAAAGTGAGAATAACGGGAATGGGTAATTGGGTTATTGTTGGTTGGTGAAAATTAAATATGATATTTATTGTGGGTTGAAAACCCTATATGCTCACCAGGCTCCCAAGCCTGACCCACTCAGTTTTAAATTGTATTACAGGAAGTGGCGGAAGGGCATGAGATGGATGAACCATCAAGTTGTTTTGTTTACAAGTCTGCACATGTTTATATTTGTTATATGACTTGTAATGTATTCGTTTATGCTTATTGGTCTGTATCGGAACATGAGACCCCGAGTTTTGATTATAATGAAAATACATTTCTTTTATGAAATGCTTCGGTAAACATTGTTTTATCATGTTTTGTTTTTGGGAACAAATTCCGCAACTCTTTCAAATCAAAAGGATTTACTCTGAAAATATTTAAAAGCATAAATGAAAATCGGTCTTTTCTGGCCGAGATTTTGGGGATGTCATAGTGACATATATAGTGTTTGGAGTGATAGATCTGTTTGAAATCATCTGAATGAGGAATCAGATCGAAGGGACTCGCCGAGTCCATGGCCTGACTCGACGAGTCGGTGAGGGTTTGTCCCGATGTGTTTGATTGTGCGATAACTCGACGAGTTGGGAGTCAACTCGACGATTTGAGTTGGACCTTCTTGAGACTTCTGAGGAAACGAGTGGACTCGACGAGTCGGATCAAACATGGATTGTGGACTCGAGTTTGACTTCTGTTGACATTAGGGTTTGGTCAACATGAGTAATGGAGACCATGGAAGGGTAAAACGGTCTTTTACCCAATTCAAGAGTTAAAGAGAGAAGAATAACTTTTGGTTGCTTAGAGTCGAGAATCGAGTATTTATTGAGATAACTACCCTATGTATAGGCAGTGGCTAGTTCGAGATTCGAGTACGGGGATGCGTGCTTGCTGTTGAGCTGAGCCTTCTCACTATACTTTACCTAGAGTGGTAGTTATGTGTGACCAGAGGGTCTTATGTGCTTACATGGGTTGTGCATTGTTTATGTGATATGTATATTTGTGTTATATTATGTGATGCGGAGATCGAACTAGAGGGTCCAACGAGCTATCAGATCGGAGGGTTCTCACTTAGACCTGACCAGAGGGTCCAACGAGCCATGGGTCCCACTGAGATACATGGACCGGAGGGTCCCACTGAGACACATGGACCGGAGGGTCTTACAATGTTATAACCTCCAGTGGCTAATGTGATATATGTGGTATTTTGGAACTCACTAAGCTTCGTGCTTACCGTGTTATGTGTTTCTTTCTTAGGATTGTGGGAAGGCACCAGCTTGATTGTACACACACCAGTGAAAGAGTTATGTTTTGAATATCCTGGATTTTAATCAAACAATTATGGAGTTGTGATTTGTAAATTAAATAAATGAGATTAATGTGAAATATGTTATGAGAAATATGTGATTTTAAATGAAAATTTTATTTGAAAATTTACGGTCTTACAAGTTGGTATAAGAGCCTTGGTTTGAGGGAATCGGATGCACCTTCGAGTATATCTAGACACAAACTGAGCATTTGAGAAGAAAATTTAAAAGAAATGATTTTTCTAAAACAAGCAAGAGTTCTAAGAGAAAACGAGAAGGAGCAGTGTGTACAATCAGCCAGAGCCCGAACTGTGATTTCCCAAAATACCCTTATATTGTGTTGTGAGATACCTATGAGATTCTATTTATGCATGTTAGAGAATAGGTTAGGTATTTCATATTTTAGGGCTAGAGTTACCTGATTTGTGATGTCTTAGCCTAAGAGTTGTTGCTATATGTTATGTGCCTTGAGTATGTGCTGGGTAAGAGTATCTACCAGGAATATTTCAGAGGTAGAGTTTTGAGTAGAGGAGTAATCTAGGAGAGATACCTAGATGAGAATCGGAGGTGCCTACTGAGAGAGTAGATAGATACCCGCGTGGGGTAGAGTTGCTTGAGTTTGGTGACACCTTCTAGGTGTGAGCAAAGCAAATAGAGTTGTAACCTAGAGTGGTTTTACGTGCTGGTGGAGATTATTCGATGCCCGAGTGCTTCTTGCTTCGTGCTTTGTGGAACTCTCGATGATTGGAGTCAACTACTAAGTGAATATGACGATATTCAGGAGGTAGACGGCTGGCATCATGAGGAGTTCTTCAGCAGCTAATGGCAGAGAAGTGTGAGAACCACGGAAGAGCCTAGGGAGTGAGCTTAGTCAGTTGAGTATGTTAATAGAGCAGAGTGTTTCACTGGAGAGCGAACACGCATGACAGGATTGGTGATTGAGAAGGTGGAGCAACTACATAGAAAATCTGGAACGATTCGTGGGGAAAGTATGGGTGGATGTGGCAGGTAGTATGGGCCCATACAACTGAAAGCAGAGGACCCATACTCGAAAGAGGGAGAATTCCAGAGGTTCTAAGTAGCAGATTGAGGGGAGATAGCACGGTTGAGTACCATGACTCGTGGCGATTAGTGCTTCTGTTTTTACCAGTTATCCCATTGTGATTGATTAGACTGAGATCAGATATGATAGAGTGTGGGGCCAGAGGCCATGTTGAATGAGTTTCTATAGAGCATACCTTTAGAGGGAAATTGAGTTAGCTTCCGAGAAATTTTGGTAAGATGCGAGTTGGAGTCGCATGACTCAGGAATGAGTAGAGATGGTGCTTTATGATGGATTCCGGTTTGAGTTGAGGAATCGACCGGTAATGGAGATGTCACCTTTTGTGACCAAGAGTTGTGCTATTTCCATTTCCTATAAGGAGTAGAAGAGGTATCGAGCTTCTGATTTCTGAGCTTGGAGGTAAACCCTGTGGGGTAGCATGGGTTGCGATCTTTCACCCGAGTATCTGGGTAGTATGTCTGCCGCAAGGAAATATTATAGTATGAGAGGGTCATCAATGATGACTAAGATGGTCAAGGATAAGGATATACCCTATTTGAGGATAGTAGGGCATATGATAGCAAAAGTGTCGGGTGGTTAAGAGGAGTATTTTGGGGCAGTGGCTCTCATTTTCTATGATGGATATCGAGTGTGGAGGGAGGTCTCTGCTCTCATGATAATTCCCATGGTGGGACATTGGTTGGGGAGTCGAACATGAGGAGTGTGATAGTTCATCATTTTCAGACTATGAGTCATGGCAACTATGGGAGAGTTGAGATGTCTGGTAGTGTATCAGTGTGAGATTTTGGATGACACGTTGGGAAGGTTTTTCGAGGATTTTATATTAGATTCGGGATGTTTGGAGTTGCATTGCCTCTATCGGAAAGATCATCAAGTTTTATGTGGTACTTTCCGAAAGTAAGCATGATGTACCTGGTGGAACAGTCTGTGGAATAGATTGATGGTGAACCAAATGGTGATGATTCGAGCCCTGAGTGGGGAGAACCGGGTGTTTTATTGAGAGTATCAGAGATTTTTTTAATGAGCGGTTAGAGGACAAGATGTAGTGACCTACGGTGCGGATACACGAGACCAAGATTATTGGTGGTCGAGGCAAGGTGCAGAGCTAGATAATGCATGTTGTATGTGTTCAGGAGGGATGAGTGCCTCCACAGTAGGTGACCGATTGGTCGGAGAACTTGTGGTGGTTAGGAAATCTTCAAGGTCGTAATGGTTAATTCGAGGTGGGTGGCTCGTAAGGATAGTCCGATAGTTGAGGATTTTTGGTTCAAGGTATGGGTTGTTATGTGCACTCTGGGAAGGGATAGAAGTTGATTGGGTAACCAACTTCAGGGTCGGTATGTGTATTGTTGCATGGTTTTTGAGCAATAGAGGAGGGAGTTTCAGATGGTCGTCAACGTGTTCTGAGCCATTAATGATTCCTACGGGTTTCCATTGAGATTTGTAATATTCCGAAGTTACAAGTTATGCGAGAGGAAGATCAGTTATGAGATTCTGAAAGGATGCATTGTTGTATCTGTGTATAATGTCGTAAGTAGGGGATCAGTGGTTGAGATAGGACATCATGATGTTTTGTGATGGTGTGTCGAGGTATCTGAGTATAAAGCCCTGAATTTTGAATTATTTACTGATTCTTGAGCTTGAAACGGCAAGTGTTGTATCAAGTATCTACGGTTCTAGTGGGAGCCCTTTGGTTATTAACATCAAGTGGGATTATTTAAGAATGTGGATTGCAGCAAAGAGAGGGTGTTGTGATACTACTGGGAGCCATAGTACTCACTAGTCAGAGAGAGGGTGTTGTGATGCTACGGGGAGCGATAGTACTCACTAGTCAACGAGAGGGTGTTGTGATGCTACGGGGAGCCGTAGTACTCACTAGTCTGAGAGAGGGTGTTGTGATGCTACGGGGAGCCATAGTACTGACTAGTCAGCGAGAGGGTGTTGTAATGCTACAGGGAGCCATAGTATTCACTAGGCAGCGAGAGAGTGTTGTGATACTGCGGGGAGCCGTAGTATTCACTAGTTAGCGAGAGAGTGTTGTGATATTGCGGGGAGCCGTAGTACTCACTAGTCAGTGAGATGGAATGTGATGATACCATGGGGAGCCGTATTATGCACTAGTTAGAGCATAATGCAGAAGAGTTTTAGGCTTGAGTAGCCCTAATATTTGAGCTTTTGGAATCCTGGTGGTCAGACCAGGGGCGAGACTGTGGTTTCCTCAATGATCGGGAATCGTTATATTCTGATTCAGGTGTGAGTATTACAAGTTAGAAGGAATTGGATAAGTGATGAATGCATGGGTTACGGGTCATGGGTCATGAGTTGAGTGGTTCATTGGGATGAGTGGTTCCAATTATGGGGTGGACCAGACTCTTGGGTTTGAGTTTGGCTCTGGTGGGGCGTTGGGTAGGCGAGATGAGATTCCAGATTCAAAGATGGGTTCCATGTAGAGGGGTATTGGTTGTCATTTGATGTCTTAGACCTTAGTAGGTCAGTGCTTTGTTATGGGAGGTACTGCGAGATGCATGGAACTAATGAGTAGTAGACAATGGAGGTCGGGGTGAGTCGTTCTTCGGTTTGGATTGTAGTATTCGCTTAGAGTAAAGAGAACTTCGTGACTTGTGTGTCACAACGGGCCGAGATAGTTGTTGTGAGAAGGGAAGTCGGTGAGACGTTCTGGGGCATGCTTTGGGTAACCTTTGGAGGTTCAACTGATGGGTCGGGAGCTGACCTGGTGCTCAAGTGTTGAATGGAATATTGGGGAGGAAGCTGGAGCTTATGATTTTAGATGACAGAGGATATTTCTGAGTGAGCATGATTATTTCTTGTGTCTAAGGATAGGGCTTCGAGAGCTCATTAATCCGGCGAGTTTCGATTATCGAGCAGTGGATGGGTCTCTGGTGTAATGTGACCATTTTCGTTCCATGGAGTGTGATTTGGATCGTTTAGTATGTCTGGTATGAGTGATCGGTAGCCGATTGTTGGACCTTGTTTTGTGAGAATCGGAGGGGGAGTGAGTTGTCAGGATCTGTTAATCAAGGGGCGAATAACATGGTAATATCTTGAGAGAGCGGTTGGGCAGTGGGTCAGGCCACCGGAGTTTCCAGATTTTGGAAAGCCAAAAGGAGGTATCTTAGCGGCAGAGAGGTTGGTTTTGTTCCGGATTTAGGAGTTCCTGTTTGGATTCAGGTGTCCATGGAGAAGGATATCGGGTTTGGTACGAGATCCTTTCAGTGGTGCTTTTCAGGTTATAGTTTTCGAGCTATTTGTGGTTGAGGAGCGATTTCAAGGGCGAAATCTAATTTAAGTGGGGGAGAACTGTAACATCCAGAATTTCAGGTATGTTATCGTATGATTGAATTCTTGAGGTTTATGGAGTGACTCGACGAGTTGGGAGTCCAACTCGTCGAGTGGGGTCGAGTTTCCCTGTGGGATTTAATGAATGGACTCGACGAGTCGGGAGGCAGACTCGCCGAGTTGGTGTTGGGCAGAGAAACCCTAATTTCCCGGGGTTGTGGCCTATACAAGGGAACTTATGCCCCCATTTCTGCCCCATCAGTTACCCTAAACCCCTAAGAGCAAACCCTAATTGCTATTTGAGCTAGAGAGTGAGACAGAAGCTCAAATTGTTGTTCTTATGCATCATTTGAGGAAGAGGATGAGGTTTTCAAGCAAGGAGCTGGAGGTGAGGCTATTGGATCCAGTGATTTTCGGTCCAGAGCTCCTGAAGAACATATGAAGTCTTCACCTTTCTTCTTATTTTGGATAGATCTCATATCTATGGAGTTTTAGGGCTTTTTGCCATCTTTTGTTTGGGTTTTCGAGTAGCATCAGTTATCAAAGAATCTATACCTTAGATCTGGACCTCTTGAGGTCCTTAGAGTCTAGGTGTCCCAACTTTATTCATCCATATGAGGGTTTTTGGGCTTAATCATTCATGAAGGGCTTGTATTAGCATTTTGGAGCAATAACATCATGCATGAACATAAAGATTGAAGCTTTACGTCCTTATTGAGACTTGAGATGAAAGATCTAGTGTTTGGAGTGATAGATCTGTGTGAAATCGTTTGAATGAAGAATCAAATCGAAGGGACTCGCCGAGTCCAAGCCTGACTCGACGAGTCGGTGAGGGTTTGCCCCTATGGGTTTGATTGTGTGATAACTCGACGAGTTGAGCTGGATCTTCTTGAGGCTTCTGAGGAAACGAGTGGACTCGACGAGTCGCAAGAGTGCACTCGACGAGTCGGGTCAAACATGGACTGTGACCGCGAGTTTGACTTTTGTTGACTTTAGTGTTTGGTCAACATAAGTAATGGAGACCATGGAGGGGTAAAATGGTCTTTTACCCAATTCAAGAGTTAAAGAGAGAAGAATAACTTTCGGTTGGTTAGAGTCGAGAATCGAGTATTTATTGAGATAACTACCCTATGTGTAGGCAGTGGCTAGTTCGAGATTCGAGTACGGGGATGCGTGCTTGCTGTCAAGGTGAGTCTTCTCACTATACTTTACCTATAGTGGTAGTTATGTGTGACCAGATGGTCTTATGTGCTTACTTGAGTTGTGCATTGTTTATGTGGTATGTATATTTGTGCTATATTATGTCATGCAAAGATCAAACCAGAGGGTCCAACGAGCTATGGGACCAGAGGGTTCTCACTTAGACCGGACCAGAGGGCCCAACGAGCCATGGAACTGGAGGGTCCCAACCAGACCGGACCGGAGGGTTCAACGAGCTATGGGACTGGAGGGTCCCACTAAGACACACGGACCGAATGGTCTTACAGTGTTATAGCCTCGAGTGGCTAATGTGATATATGTGGTATTTTGGAGAACTCCCTAAGCTTCTTGCTTACCGTGTTATGCGTTATGTGTTTCAGGTTTTCTCAAGATCGCGAGAAGGCATCGGCTTGATTGTACACACACCATTGAAAGAGTTATGTTTTGAAGATCTTGGATTTTAATCAAACAATTATGGAGTTGTGATTTGTAAAATAAATAAATGAGATTTATGTGAAATATGCGATTATAAATGAAAATTTTGTTTGAAAATTTATGGTGTTACACCTCTTCTCTTTGAGATAAATCGATTATTCTCTTAAATCATCCTCTTGCATATTGGTGTTTGTAAACCATTAGAGGCATCACACTTGAGGTGCTCAAGCTTTCAAGGGTCAAGAACTACAAGTCCTTCAAAAGGTATGTCATCTAATAGATGTTTTATTCAAATATATTTTGTATGCTAGTTAGGACAATGCTTTGGAAAAATTGAAAATATGCGTGTATAATAGAGAAAACATAGATCCAAAGCATTTAGGGTTGCATGTGCACCATAGGAGTGTTATAGTGTTGAAAACCCAACAACTATATCTTCCATGCTATCTGGTTGTTGGTGAATGCTACAACTACCCCGCAGTCTTATAACACTTCCCACGCTAGCTCAAACGCTGACTATGGTCTCACCACTGATTACCAACCCGACACATCCAAATTCGAGCACACACACTATCTCGCATCCTGACTGAACTCACGTCCTGACGGGAATTCCCAACCTGATTCCCTGAAACCAAATGTCAACCACTGAAAAGTCATGTACCCAGCATTTAGGAAGTTTCCCAAACTCTCAACTTACACACTCCTCGGCCCCAACCAGCCACTTGGTCGTCTTCTTACCCGGCGGGAATACAAACTCATCCTAGTTTCGCATCTACATCTGTTCCTGAGTACCTGAACGATTCCCCTCCACTTTGAATCAACTAACATCTTAGAGCACACAAGACCGAAAAGGTTCCCAATTCTCATTACAATCCAATGATCAATCTGCTAACAACTAATGCTTACCACTATTAGTGTTTCAAAACTAACCAATACTAGCACAGTACCACTCTTAAAGACTAACGGAACACTTTCCGAGTTCCAATCACACATGCTACAACTACCAAATCCTAGGAACCCACTATATGAGGAGACGACCTCACACTACTAATCTAAGATTCATGGTATGTAGATGGCATATAATCCAAAACATAATAAGAAAATATAACTCCAAGATATACTTACTCATACCGTTGCAAGACCATAGCGATAACATCATAAATAAAGACTGATAGGAAAGGAAAAGATACACATGTGCAACATCAGAGTCTTCTCGTGCCTCCTCTGTAGTCAAGTAGAAAGCCCTGCTCCTTTCTGTAGGCGTCTTTGCTAGGCCCGAACGACCATCAATGATCCCAATGTCACAGGGGCAGGTGCCATCACCTGACCCACTGTAGCCAAACTCGGACATTGGTCCTTCTTGTGGCCCCGCTGACTGCAATGAAAGTATACCATGTCTAATCCCTAGGTGGTGGTAGCAGTACAATCCCCTCTATAATGAACGATCCGGCCGTACTTGAAGCAGCCAGAATCACCACCACTACCACTCCTACACGCACCCTCGTGTGTCCTTCTGCACTTTCCATAACAACTATAGTCCTAATGACCCCTCAATCTAGCAACCGAGACCTTGGGCGTCTTGCCCGATCCCGCATATGTTTAAACCTCGTCTGGCTTCCTCTTTCTCTCTGGCTCTAAATCAATCTCCCTTTCCCTGGCTCGAGCAATCATATCCTCTAGTGTCTTGCAGTTGCACCGGCTCACAAACTGCCTTATGTCGCTCCTCAGCATCTCGTGATATCGAGCATTCTTCATCTCATCGTCCGCTACATACTTTGGAACAAGGGCCCTCTCCCTGAAGTTGGCGATGATTTCCTCCACCGTCTCTGTAGTCTGTCGGAGGTCCTGGAACTCCCGTGCTAGATGTTGCACCTTAATCATTGGTGCAAACTCCGTACTGAACCTGTCCGAGAAGGGACTCCATGTCATCGCATCAACAACGACATCATCTCCAATAGCATGTCCAACCTCCTCCCACCAATCACGTGCTCTGTTCTTCAAAAGAAAGGAGGCGAGTCGGACCTTGTCCCCCTCGGGACACTGGCTAGTACGAAAAGCATTGGCGACATCTACCAACCACCGACTGCTAGCAATGGGGTCCCTAGCCCCATGATAGTCCGAAGCTCCACAAGCTCTAAACTCCCAGAATGTCAATATGCGCGCCCCCAACATGACCACCATCTCTGTGTGGAATGCTCCTAGCCTCTCATCAAGAATCTCAAAGAAACCCTCCTTGACTGTACCAAATATCACAGGAGTTTGGTCCATAATACTATGTGTAACCTCAGCTGAAATAAAATCTCTCATCTGATCATCTTGTTGCCCGACCCCTGAACTAGAGACTAATCCCTCGCCAACACCAGAACCGCCAACTGGTCTAGTATGTAGCGTCACCATGCTGCACATATCATAACAACAATCACAATACTCATCACTACCAAGGGATCACACACACTATAATTTTTCCTGGTTTTATCTCAACCCTCCATGAATCAAGTACTGATCCTCTACTTTCAGTAGTACAGGCCCGTACTACATTCCACATATATTCGTACTTTCAACTGCCTCGAATCCACCAATTCCCTTCTAATACTATTTCTTTCTGCTAAGCTCATCCTAGGCTTGCCCTAGGGTAATCTTCGACCCACTCTCCGCCATCAGCTGCATAAGAAGTCCCTGCTATCTCTCCCTAACTAGCTCGCGAATACCATTACATATTACTAAGACTATATAATTCTTCGAATGAGAGGTCCTACCCTACAACAGTTGGACTCAGACAAGAGCTGCGAAATAGGGCTAGACCTAACCATCTGGAATTATCTTGTCCTTGTGATATGTAACTTAACGTATTCGTTTACTAGTTAATTACATATAACTACGACTCCTAAAAGCACAAAGCAAGCAACATTCGAGCATCGAGTAACCATAATTAAACATATCCTACTTAGGTCATCATATTACTTACTAATCAGTACTAGCATACAGTTCAATAAGCTCATACAACAGACACATAAGGCATCCTTCCTAGATCCTTAGCCCTAAAGTAGCATGTAGTTATAATACAGATAACATGCATACAAGGAATCATTCCTAGATCCTTATCCCTAATCTAGCATGTAGTTCTCATAATCATAACAAAACAAACTTGTATGGGTAATTTGGGAGAACTTACTTGAGCTCGGCTGATTGCATGCACCACACCCTTTTTTATCTTTCCAAAGTCCTTTTTATAAAAAGTTTTTCTTTTGAAAATTTTTATACCAAGTCCTCAATTTGAATCCAGAAATACCCAAGAGTATGCCTGAATGCCTCAAACCAAGGCTCCGATACCAACTTGAAACATCCCAAAAATAGGTTCCAAAAATTTCATTTTAATTATTAATACAACCATAGCTATCAAGCATCACATCAAAATCATAAGTTATTGTTTCTCAAAACGTCATATACATTTATCAAAATATATTAGAGTAAAAACATCCCATGCTTAAATCATGGTGTGTGCACTACAATCATCCCGAGCTCTTCCCCTTGCTACCAGAAGTACCAGAAACCAAAAATAAAAAATATAAGCACGAAGCTTAGTGAGTCTCCCCAAACTACCACGTACCATACACATAATCACATAAACTGGCCCATGCCCCTTCATTGGGCCCCACCTGACACCAGACAATGTCCGACATAAGGCCCCTCCTGGCATCGACCCCCGTTCGATATACAAATCTGTCTAACCTAGGCCCCGCCTGTCACTAGACCTCGCTCGCTATACATATACAATCAAATAACATAAACATGCTAGCACATAAAGATTCATACACAATACTACATGTTCTAGTCCTAAGGCCTCGCCTATCATGGGCCCCGCCCCTACTTTGCCAACGATGAGATATGGAACCCCATCCATACTCAACTAGTGGTGGGATACGGGCCCCCCCACACTCAATTTCCTAACCAGGCACATACAACTATCACACAGACAATAAGTATAACTAGGAATGCATACATTCCTCGGGTACCACCCGACATCGGGCCTTGGTCCGGAACATACTAACATACATATAAGGGCCAACATTGGTGCCTTCGACTCGTTCCTATAGAAGGAAACTAACCTCACAAAGTTGAACGCATAATCTCACGATGAAGAACCTCTAATGGCTGCTCCGACGACTCCCCAAGTTGTCATTACCAAAATAACACTTAGTCAAAACCAATAATCCTTCTTAAGGTAAAATGACCATTTTACCCCTGATCTAATTTGGTCTATGCCCAAAGCCACAACACCATAACATGAAACGCCGAATACTAGGTAGACTTCCCAAGCCCATTCATGGCCCACCAATGGCCCAATTTCTAAATTGGGCCCTACCGCTGTAATGGGCCTTATCTCTTTTTAACCCATTCCATACTTCATAACCCTCCTAAGGTCAAGTCAAGGTCAAAGTCAACGTCCAAGTAAAAGTCAAAGTCAACGTTCCGAGTTGACTCAACTCGTCGAGTTTACTCCTCAACTCGCTGAGTTCCTATAAATCACATAATCGTGATTTCTCGATCCAACTCGTCGATTTCATCCTTGAACTCGTCGAGTTCTTCCTTTCAACGAAATCGGGACACTCCACCTTAACTCATCGAGTCCTTCCTTGAACTCGTCGAGTTCCTCTATCTGTTATCCCCTTCTTGACTTATTAAGCCATTATCCTTTAGATCAGAACCCTAAACTTCAGATCTCAACTCAAAATTCCTCTAGAAAGGTAAAGTTTCCAACTTTACCCATTAATACCTTTTTCCTAAATGAATTAATTCCAAACCTTAACCTAAAAGGCCAAAGTCTTAATCTGAACATCAACAAAACTTCAAGATAGACTGTGAGATCATAGATCTGGACTCTATGGACTACATGATCACGTAAAGTCCCAACTTTTTCCTCATGCATGGCCATAAGAAGCTCCAAGGGCCAAAATGGTGGCTTAGAAGTTGCATGGGACTTCCATGGCCATAAAGTTGGCACCTTTATGCCATGAAAGTCCTTCAAGACTCTAGATCTGAAATGATTTCCATATGGGACGGTCAACTTTGAAGAACCATATCATTTGGCCCAAAAACAAGCAAACAATGCTGAGTAGGAGATATAATCAACTATTAGTCATGTTTGAGACTTGATTATAAGAGAGTGACGAAAATGGAGTGAGGTTTTCGGATCTAGCAACCCTTCCTTGTTCCTTCAGACTTTCCTTCCTTCCAAGAGCTTCAACCACCCACAAGAACACTAAAAAAGGCTCACAATCACTCACAATAGCATTAGGGTTTCGAGAACCAGGGTTAGAACACTGGAGGCTGGAAATGAGGTGAAACCCTAAAGCATATGGTGTTTAAATAGGGTGCAAAATCTCGGATTTAGGGTTTCTCAAACCTTATCCAACTCGTCGAGTTGATCCTCCCCAACACGTCGAATTGGTCATCCAAAACGCGCGTCCCAACTTTCCAGCACGTCGAGTTTATTCCATCAACTTGACGAGTTGGTTTTTAGAAATAAGGTTTTATTTCCATAATTAATCTTTTAATTTTCAGGGTGTTACAAAATTAGTTTTAGCTAAGTGATAAGGCCTCAGAAAATTTCGTAGACGCAAAGGAAGATGTGCACTTTTCCTATATCGCACATTATTCAAATATATATTTTAAATGTACAATTACCATTAAAAACGTATGTGTTTCTTTAAAATTATATTTATATATTTAAAAATATATGTATACATTCAGAAAGTTATATAATAAGAATAAATAATAAAAATAACTATTATAATAGTAATTATAACAATAATAATAATAATAATAATAATAATAATAATAAAATAACTAATAATAATGGTGTTAATTAGGTTTGTACTTTATATTCAAATGTTTATATTCAAATGTTTAGGATTGTATACAAAAAATTAGTTTTAGCTAATTAGTAAGGTGTTAGACAATTTCATAGACATTACAAGAAATTAGAGTATTACCGGCGATGGGCGGCGCCGCTAAAGGGTCGTTGCTGTTGGTTCGTCGCTAATGCTCCCCTGGTCGTCGCTATTGCCTTCCGTCGCCGCTAAATGTGCGTCACCGCTAATACTATATGTCGTCACTAAAAGTGTTGCCGCTATTTATATGTATTTTTATACATAGAAATACACATACATACATAGTACACATACAAAATATACATATACATAAAAAAACACATACACATATAGAATTCACATACAAAATACATATATACATACAAATTCCGATGTGTTCGACGTTGGTGAGCAGAGAGAAGCGGGGAAAACACAGAAGACCGGGAAAGAAAGTTGGGACGAAGAGGATTTAAGTGTCGACGCTCTTTAGCGGTGACAGACAACCTTTAGCAGCGACACATTGGAGGGAAAACAATTCGGGGTTTTTTATGTCGTTGGGTCATCACTTAAATCGACGTTGGGTTTGAAATGACACGGATCGCCAAAACAGGCAATAGCGGTGACTTCAGCATTTAGCGGCAACACACTGGATGGAAAACAACGTGGGGTTTTCTAGGTCCTCCTAGTCGTTGGATCATCGCTTAAATCGACGGTTAGGGTTGAAATGACGCAAATCGCCAACATAAGCCTTTAACGGCGACACCTTAGCGGCGAAAGACACTTTTAGCAGCGACAAAAAACATATTTGTTTGTTGTCGCCGCTATTGTCTATTATTCTTGTAGTGAGACCCAAAGGAAGATGTGCCCTATTTGAATCCTATAGCGCACAGTATTTAGATATTTTTTAATCAATATGAATAGTTGTCGAGTCAGTGTCCAAGTCATCAAAAAAGACACAGGTGACACGCCACCTATTCGGATTACCTGCACATTACCGGCTAACTTATTAAAAGGGCAAAAGTACAAAAAATTATACAAATTTTCGACTTTACTGTATCAAAACTTCTCAAAGGTTAAACCAAATATTTCCTGAAAAAGTGAAACAAAAATCAAATGGCTTTTAAATTTTCAATCTACAAAAACAATTTTATATGTTAAAGAGTTCAATAGCATATCATCTTTCTCTCACGACCTCTCATTTCCCTTTAGTTGACTATTAGTGATCAACATCATTGATTTTAACTTAACCCACTTGAAGCACCAGTAGCTCACATAGATTATAATTTCCAACATTCTCCAATGTACAAATTAAAATCATATAAATATCAGTTTAGAAAGCGAAAGTTAGAGAGCTAAATGTCAATGTAAAAATAAAAGCCATGCCTCTGTATAAATTACATTACATCATTTAAATTTTTCAACATTTGATTTTAAAATTGTAACGAAATCATACGAGCAAAGTTATTAACAAGTTCTAAAAACATTATACCATTAGTAACGGATTTGCAAGAAAGCCAAATGAGTTTGGAAGCAATTAAAGTACTAATTAAAGATAAAAGAGAGAAACAAAACACCAAAAAGATACCATGAATGAGTATGGACGGAAGCAACTGCAAACATCACTGACGGGAAGGAGCTGTAGACGACAAAATGATTTAGCTTGGGTTCCCGCCTGTGAGAATCGAGTTTCTGGATTGGAAGACTTTTAACAAGATACGAAGTAAATCAAACGAGATAAAAATATAATTAAATATTCAAAATATAAACTCACTTGTTCAGTTGTTCACGCAACTAGTACTTTAAATCGCATCCGTTTTCCCTATAAACTCATAGAAATTTCACCAGTGAAACAAACTAATAATATTCGAATTAGAATTGCATTTTTTTTTCCAATTAAATTCTGCCATAAAAACTTCATTGATGGACAGAAATTAATATCGTTCATTTTTTCGAACACAGACACAAAGTATGCCGGAAGGAAAAATCCAAATTGGACAGTATCGCCTATGATTGCATGAAATTGGTATAAGAAACAATATCTTAATTTGAACGTCAACAAGATTAGAACATTGAATCATGATTATTTTGGAACAATATAGGCAAGAAAGGAAACAATTTTTATTGAGGAATACCAGATGATTAAGATGATTAACTGAAGAAACTGTTATGGAAGTAATTATTTTATGAAAAATATAGCACGAATGACCACATTCCTGATGTTGTTCTTCACTTTTGATCCGGAAGTACCTGAAATATAAACTAGAAACCGTAAGCATGAAGCTTAATGAGTTCTCCGAAATACTCCATTCCATACATATAAAACAGATAATGGGCATACCCAACAACCATCGGTCCACGCCCGACATCGAGCCCCATTCAGAACAGATTTGTCCATAATATGAGATGGGTCCTTCTCATCACATTCATTAAGCCCTATCTGACATCGGCTCCCGTCCGACATTCATACAAAAACATAAAACACATGCAAGAATCACTAAGATAAATAGCATACGATACACTCATCAGGCGCTGCCCGGCATCGAACCCCGCCCGGTATACATATCACATAACATACATGCAAGAGTCACACAGACAACTAGCATCCTAATCATAAAAATCCATGCATCGGCATTGGTGCCTCCGATCCACCAAGAACAGTGAGGAAACTCACTTCAAGTTGCTAAATATCTCAGATAAAAGGTCGGACTACTGATTCGGAGAATCCCCACATTAACACCATCAAATAATACCCAATTAATAATTGGGTCACAAACATAACTGGTATCCTAATTCATTTGTCCAACACCCAGGGTAAAAGATCATATTACCTTTTCCTCACTCGGCCTAATATCTGAGGCCCATCCCAATGGCACCAAAAAGCCCAAAACGGCCGAAATCCCTAATCAATACTCAAAACCCAATATGTGCCCAAATCCAAGAAGGGCCAAAACCAAGCAATGGCCCAAAGTCAGAAAGGCTAATGGCCCAACAAGGCCTAAAACTCTACTAGTCCAAATATGGCCCAAACCGTAAAGTCAACAAAAGTCAACAGTGGCTGAGTACGCCCGACGTACTCACACATGCACCTTGGATTCTCCATCAATTGCTAGTACACAATGCGTACGATTTAGGTACGCCCAACATTCTACAAAGTGTGCATGATCGGGGACTCGACAACATATGCTTGAGTACGCTTGTGTATGCCCAGCGTACGTTCCCATTAAGCACTTCTCCCATTATGAGCTTAATACATGTAACCAAACGCCTAAACTTTAGATCCAAGTCTTATGAACCATCTTAATCCATAAAGTCATGAACTTCGAGCTTTTGCATGGTTTAAATGAACCCTAACCTTACTTTTAGCATTCTACTTTCACCAAAAGGATCTAAACACATTGCATGGTTGATCCACAACAATCAAGATGCTAACTTTAAAGACTAAGGACCTCAGAAACATCAAGAGAAGCAACCCCTAACTTCTGGAGTGGAAGAAACCCACTAGATCTCATCATAGGACCCAAAATGGACCAAAGCCTCATAATGACTAGATCTAAGCATGCAAGAAGCAACATCCACACTTTATACCTCGATGAAGATGGTAAAGATATGATAAATCTGGGTCTAGAAGTTCTCCTTTAATGAAACCTCCTTCCCCCAAGCTCTTTTTCTACAACTCTCACCAACACACACTAAAAATACACACAAGAGGGTCGAATCTCTTCAAGTGGGTCTAAGGTTTCAAAATGGGACTCAAATGGCTATGGAGGCTGAAAAATGAGAGTATCGAGGTTCATTAAGTTGTTTAAATAACTTCTAAACCCTAAAGTTTAGGGTTTGTCCCCTGCATGTGTACACCCCGCATATGAGGAGTATGCAATGCGTACTACGAGTTTTTTTGAAAATGGCAAAACTACCCCCTAGGGATCGATTCTAAAAAATATTTACATACCATGGGTCAAAAATGAAAGAACCTTAAATCGAGTGTTATATTATAGGTACAAAATAGTCACTATGTCTATAAATATAAGTTACACTTAAAAGCCAAGTAAGTATAGCTTAACTTACAGAGAGTTCTAGCGAAAACAGGGAGGTTGCACTAGCAAAACTTCGATACCAAGAGTTTCTTTTATCCTAGACTAGATGCCTAAAGCTTCGCTAACCTTAATTTATCTTAAATCCTGAAGAAAGAACCTATTTTCGTGCCACTGAACAAGAGAGAGTGTTTAGAATTTGTGTCGAGATGAATAGGGGCATTGTAGACTTTTTATAGGGAGGATTTAGGGGAGGCATTTTGTGCCCATACTAGAGGCATGTCGTGCCCTGGATTTGGTCGGCCTTCCTCCTTTCGACACGTGTTATTCTTCTGTTGGTGCTACGTGACTAGTTTCTAGAAGTTGTGTGCGTCACGCGCTATTCACCGTGCAAAACGCTGGTTTTGAAAATCCTATAACATCTTCAGATGTGCTTCGTTTTCGACATTCATTATATCTATGGATAGCTATCGACGTTATCTACAACTTTCACTTACACTTTGTCTGTAACATCCAGAAAATTCATAAAAAATTTAAACTTTTTCAAACATCCAAAAACCACCCTTTATTACAAATTGTTTCAAAATAGTTTACCACCAAAGTAATCCCAGAAATCATAAGCCTTCACCTTCTCGTGATCATCTGAAGTACCTAAAACAAAATCCACAACTGTAAGCCCAAAGCTTAGTGAGTTCCCCCAAAACATCAATACGACAACAACACACATATAATAACAACATATTATGTGCTCAATCAACAATCGGGTTGGAATGCCAACATACTATGGATCTAGTCAACCTTCGAGTTGGAATACCCCTGGCCCTCAACCATCGGGTTGGAATGCCAACATACTATAGGTCCAATTATCCTCCGGATGGAATACCCTTGGCCCTCAACCGTCGGGTTGGAATGCCCCAACCTATTAGCTTACACACAAAGTAGAAAAGCCTTAGCCACCAATCAAGTATGTGCATATATAATAGATAATCATATAACATCCTACAGGCAACGAAACAAATCTAACAAACCACTAAGCATAGCATCATCCTATCTACCAGGATATCGAACTAACAGAGCATAACAGCATAGCAACATGCATAAATAAATATCAATCCGTCGGGTCAGCGTTGGTGCCTTGGACCCGCAAGTACAATGAGGAAAACTCACCTCTCAAGCAGTGCTGAACGGGTAAAATCCAACTCCAAGACTCATATTCAGACTCAACAGCCTACAACCACCATATAACCATTCTATCAAAACTTCTAAATACCCAAAATGTCCTCAAAGTCACATTTTATCAACCATGACCAATATCAAAGTCAACAGTCCATGTTGAGCCAACTCGTCGGGTTTCTATAGTATCCAGAAAATGGGAAGACCCGATTCAACTCGCTGAGTTGGGTAGGCAACTTGTTGAGTTCTCCTAGTCTGAAGGTATTCAGTCAATTCCCAAGTAGATCTAGTCCCATAAACCATAGATATGGTCCCCTAGAACTGAAATACCATGTAAAGTTGCTAACTTTACATCTATGCATGGCATCAAGAGGCTAGAACAATAAAACAAAGCTTATTAAGGGACTTAGAGCATGAAGGAGGGCCAAGACTTGACAAAGTTGGCGACTTTAAGTCCATTGAAGCCATGAAATGTCCAGATCTAAAGTCATAGCTTCATAACATGCTGAAATCCAAGAATGTTCCCAAAATAAGCTAACAATGGCCATTAACTTTGAAATGAATAGATCTAGCAAAGGGATGAACAAGATATCGACTTTATACCTCAAAATGATTGCAACAACAATGAGAATCCCGGATCCAAAGCGTTCCTCTAAATCAATCCTCTTCAAGATTTAAGTTCCTTGCAAAGGAGCAGAAAAAATCAGATTCCAAGCTCACACACACTCAAAATGAGAGATGAGGCACAAATTAGGGTTTCTCTGGACTAAAGGGACGATAACAGAGGCCAACAATGATTCACAAGGTCTTTAAATAGGGTGCAAAACCCTAAAAATTAGGGTTTCATAAGCAGCCATCAACTCGTCGAGTTGAGGCCTTCAAACTCGTCGTGTAGACCACGAAAATTCCAGGCCATCATAACTCTACAGGACGAGTCGGCACCTCCTAACTCGTCGAGTTGACCTGAAAATACATTTATAAGCTTTAAATTCATACTTGAAGATTAGGATGTTACAACTGTTACCCACTTGTTCTAAGCTTCATCCCTGAAGCCTGTTGCAGTGAACAAATCCGGATAATGATCCCACATCTCAGCCTCCGGATCCCAGGTCCACTAAGCTCCTTTCCACAGCTTCCACTATACCTTTACCAAAGGTATCTCTTTTTTTCTTAAAACCTTTTCCTTTCTTTCCGAAATAGCTATTGGCCTCTCAACATAATTTAGGCGCTCATCCACCTGAATGTCATCTAGTGACACAACCGCATCCTCATCCAATACGCACTTCCGCAACTGCGAAACATGGAAAGTGTTGAGGATCTAACTAAGCTCCTCCGGAATATCCAATCTGTAAGCAACCTTGACAACCCTGACAATAACCTGAAATGGTCCAATAAATTGGGGTCCCAACTTTCCCCTCTTCCTGAAGCGGATCACACCTTTCCAGGGTGAGACCTTCAGTAACACCATATCACTGACCGGAAACTCCAACTCAGATCAGTGTTGGTCGGCATAACTCTCTGCCGACTCTGAGCAGTCAACAAATCGCTACCTAATCTGTAGAATTCTCTCGGTAGTCTGCAGAACCACCTCAATCTTACCCATCACCATATGATCAACCTCGCCCCAACAGAATGGGGTACGACATCTCCTCCCATACAATAGCTCAAAAGGTGGAGCAACAATACAAAATTGAAAGTTGTTGTTGTAGGAGAACTTTGCAAGGGGTAGGTAGGAGTCCCAGCTCCCACCAAAATCAATAACACATGCATGCAACATATCCTCGAGAGTCTGAATGGTCCGCTCACTCTGGTCGTTGGTCTGCGGATGATAAGTTTTGCTGAAATGCATCCTCGTGCCAAGTTCCTCATTGAACTTGTAGGGTACAAGGTGTAATAATTTCACAGTCCACAAAACATCCAACATACATTCGACCAAGAAGAGTTATCACACCATTAAGGCAAACGAAAGGAACAAAGTCGTTCCCCGTTAGTGAAAGGGAACAGCTTTGAAGGCTGCAAGGATCGAACCCGGATCCTTTCTATAAATAGTCAAGGTTCACTGGAAGGCCATGCGAGGATTTGAATTCACTTAGGAACGCAAAGATCAAATTAAACTTCTATCCGTAGCATAGTATCAATTCTGCTTAACCTCTAATTTCGGGACGAAATTCCCTCTAACAGGGGGATGATGTGACAACCCGATATTTCGAGGCAATATGATGGAACGCAAGTCAAATTTAGGTCAAAATTTAACTTTCCAAACATCTTATTTAGGTTAAATAAAGTAGTAGGAATCGTGTCAAGGTTTTCATACATATAAAGAACCCTAAAATCCGAGTTATAACGAAGAAATTATGACCAATCGAAGATTCTCGGCAAAACCGGCAATACTGATAAAAGTAAAACGCGAAGTTTCAATACAATAGTTTTTAGCCTTAGGTATCTAAATTAAAGTTTTAGATATCATCAAATCGTAAACGTACATAAAAAGAACATCCAAATTTGACATCGTATGAGGAAGTTGTGATTTTTCTAAGTTACAGATATATCAGCAGACAGCTAAAAACTCGAAATAGAGATCGAGAGACTTTTGGCCGACACAATCTAAATGAAAATCGAAGGGCTCAACAATACTAGCACAACGGTAAAAAGTCTGACGAAAACGGACGTCGGATGAAGAAGTTATGGAACTTTAACGGACTTTTCCTGTCCCGGCCTATTAAAAATATAAAATTAAAAATAAAGTCAAAACTAGCCGACAGAGTCTAAACAAAAGTTGTAGATCGTAGTCTCACCTTCGTGTGGATATAAAGAACGTCGAAAACGGAGTTCGTATGAGAAAGATATGAATTTTTGAAGTTTGTTAATTAATTTAAATATAAATTAAATTAAAGCTCGGTATTATCCAAAGAAGGAGTCACCGGTCCGATCCCTCGTACGCCCAGCGTACCGTCGTACGCCCAGCGTACTCGGATGCTAGGCTCTGGTTCGTCCACGTCGCTCCAATGTTTCGACCGAGGATGCGTTCATGCATGACACATGAGTACGCAGCGCGTACTCTAGTACGCCCCGCGTAACGCAACCTCTCAGACCCCTATAAAAAGGATGCGAGGGTGCCGGCCAAAATTGCTAATTTCCTTCCTTTCTCGCGCCGAAGCTCTGCGTTTCAACCCTCGGAATAATCCCAAAGGCCCGGTTTTCATATCCAAGGTGGGAAGAAAGTTTTACACTCCCGAGACTCCCGAGATTTCCCAAGGATCTCGAGAGATCCGCTTTCTCGAGTAGAAGTTCTGCTCGGTTTTCGTCACGCTTTCTTCAATCAATCAAGTGAGTTCATACCCCTATAAGCTACACTTTTAAATGTTTTATAAATACTTTTATATGCTTTTAAGGGGGGGAATACAAGTTAAATACTCGATTATTGTCGTGTGTTATATAATAAAGTTCATTATACGCTTTTTATGAACAAAATCATATGTGATTTATAAACTTTATAGGAAACTTTTGTATACAAAATGTATCACGATAACATCATAGCTTTTGAAATGAAAAGTGTTGTTATATATATATATATATATATATATATATATATATATATATATATATATATATATATGTATCAAACACTCTGCTTATACTGTATGTATATGTGTCCATCTTTGGTACTACAAACATACGATTACTTTGGCACGAAAAACATCAATATTTTGGGATACTTGTTGTTAATAAATCAATCATATGGGATTTATAACTAGTATACAAATGGATTTACTACAAGTTTAACAGTTTTACTAAATATATTACTTCAAATGATTTTCTTAAACGTTTTTACATGATTAAAGCTCGTTATCAAACTATCTTACATACTGTAAGCTTCCTTTCAAACTCGGTTACAAAGGTGTTTTCAAACAGTGGTTTTTCCGTGTACTTAAACTGTCTTATCAAACAAAATACTTTCAATCATTTTATAAACTGACATCAAGTCACAAATTCTTTATTAGACTTTTAAACGGATTTACAAAACTTCTTTATGCTTTTATATTATAAATTGCATGCCTCTATATGTATAGTTATATAAGAAATGTTTAAAAGACTTAGGAAGGCTATCCGCCCTATTTCCTTTTCCCCGATTTGGATGTGGTCTGGTGGGATATCGGGTACTCCTTTGAAGGTCGTTTAAATATTAGTTATATATTATGTATACATATATGGGCATAAATGTTCCATCAGTTAATTTAGTTCCGATACTCTTGGGTAGCAAGAGTGTATAAACCTACTTGGACACTCATCAATTACATTCTAGTAAATTATTATAGGAATAGTTTAGAGTAAACAAAACATTTACCCTACTACAAGAAATTACACCAGAGTCAGTTCATTCATGAGTCTAAACTACATGCTATATGAAAGAATACTCTTACATGAATACTTATACATGAATACTTTTACATAGACATTATATGGCAAATTACTATTACATGTTAGATGTCTAGATATTGTGATATAGTTCACCTTTCTATCTTTACCTTGTGATACAATCACATCATCGACGAGATAGATTGGACTTTATATCCTAGTACCAAGGGTTACTTTGAGGGACTAACCATTCCGAGAACCACTGTTAGCTACAGAGATAAATGAACAATCTACGGATGTTTTAGGTTGATACCATCGCAGGTATACATAAGGGACTAACTATTCCTAAACCCGGCTGTTAGCAACAGAGGTAAATGAACAATCTACGGATGTTTTAGGTTGATACCATTTCAGGTATACTAAAGGGACTAACTAATAATAGTTAAACAGGGAAAAACCGTCACCTTTTCAAGTGATGCGTACTTTCAAAACATTCAAGTCTTGGTAGAAGGCTACTTTTATACTAGTAGGAAATAAGGGATTTTCTAGAGTTTTTCATACTTATACAAAATGTTTCATCAATCATTCACCAGTCTTTCATAACAACTAATCAAAGCAATGACATCAAATACTTATGAAATCACCAGCTTAAATACTGACCTACACTTTCAAAATAACTTGTATTCTCAGGTTACAAATAGACAGGTGCCGATGCAAGGTTTAGAGAAGACGGAGCAGTCAAGACTCGTCTTTTATTTTGATTTGTTATCTTGTTGTCTTGTTCTATGAAAGAAAACAATTGTAATTAAAATTTTACTATTAATGCAATGGATGATGTTGTTACTTGTTTACTACTTTGCAATTGTTATGATGCATACATGACGTCCTCCACCCCAGAATGTTTCCGCCGTTCTCGGTTTTGGGGTGTGACAGATTGGTATCAGAGCATTGTTTATAGTGAATTGAGTATATCAACCCATAAAATATATACTAACTATAAATACAATGGGATTAAAAATACTCTGATTTAGAGTTTATACTTTAAATAATAAAATATTTAAGTAAGTATACGTGCCTGCATTCATACTAAAACCAGTGTCACTAGGACAGTACAAAAGAATTACGATTGTTGGGCAACACAAGTGGGCTTAGAGACATATGGTCAAAACTGGGAAGATATAGCCTGATCACCTATATTATCCGAGGGTTGACTAGCATGTGCCTAAGTTTAAATTGGGTAGTTGTAACAATGCTAAAATCTTACCAACCCTACCTCAATGAGAGCAATAGAACATAACATTAAAATTTAAAATGCTATAGGAGTATTTGATGTTACTATAAGTACTTTATACTTGAGAACTAAAAACGGGATCTTCATCACTAAGTTGATAGTTGCTAAGTGGATACACTAAGGCTATATGTAATTAGGATATTATAGACTTAGAATCTTTGAAAATTTTACTTCACCCCTATTCTGTGTGAATATGGAGTTAAGGTTACTTATTCGAAGGTCTGTCCCGTTAAATTACACATAGCTGGTATGCACTTCACAAATAGCGATGTAACTAATGAAGGTTTTCTAAATAATTATCTAGATAGTTCGTCTAATAATTATTCTCTTACCCTTAAATTCTCGCATAGAAAACATAGCTAGACTGCATCCTCACGACAACCCGTACTTCCCAAACGAAGGCAGTGCTGGATGGTTCAGAGAAGAACCATAGAGTGATCATCCTATCCCTTTCAATGATCACCGTGATGAGAACCTTTCAGACGATGCTAATTCCGAACCAAAGGTTGAGAACCTACGCCGAGCAACTCCCTTTCCAATTCCTAACCCTCGTCCAGCTCTTCATGGCCCGACGCCTCCTTGGGTAGAATGCTTGGAAACATAGAGTGAAGAGCAAGATCAACATATGCCATTTAATGGATACCGATGCTTCTACCACTCAAGTGAAGGAATCTCAGCAGATAGAGTTCTACAGATCATAATCCGTAGAGTTTCTCGAAACGAAATTCAGAGCAGGATGACTTTTCAACGTATCAAAGAGGTTAATGCCAATGCAAGAATGCATACCATTCGGACCAATCATCTTGATCATTAGTGAAATATCTGAGAGAAACCATGAGACCCTACTGCAAGCACTAGCTGAAAACCCGAGCGAAAGTCATAGAGCTCCAAGTACACCAGAGAGTGTACGAGAGATACCTGCTTGATATGGAACGTCAACTAACCGAACTAAGGGTTCACCATAGGGGTGACTTTCTCCAGTAGGAGATACCTTACTTCCTTCTTTGTGTTAAAGAACCGTGTTCCTATCTATGTTCTGTGTAATACTTTTTATGTGACTACCTTGTACTATAAGTACTTTTCGTTAAGTCTTTATGCTGTCAAATACTTTTCTACTCTGAATATGATGTATGACCTACAACAAGGTCAATTTCCCAAACCTATTACATCTTAAACATCAATGATATCGAAAGTCGACTAACCTCCGTGTTACTCTTTGTTTAAATACCTTCATTTTACTACCGTTGGAGTCTATCTGAAACCCCATTTAGTCAAGTTATTGGACAATAGTAATTTAACTCCAAAATCATTTTCAAGCCTCTTTTAAAGGTTGGATCATTTTATCCACCAACCTATAATACCTCGGCTTGAACGATAAACGTTTAAAGACCATTCTACAAACATACTTCTACTCTGAACTAGGACTGCATAATAGGAATGTAGGTCAAACTATCATGAACATACTTCTAATCTATACTAGGACTGCATCATAGAGATGTAGGTCAAAACTTCAAGAACATACTTCTACTCTTTACTTAAGCGATCAAAGTACATCCAGGTTCAACCATTCCCACTCACAAATTCATTTTCTTTCCATGTAACAGAATCATGTCGCCAAAGAAAAACGATCAACCCATCAACCAAACACCAACTCCTCAGATTGATGCAGCTACCTTTCAAGCTGCAGTCTCGGCTACTGTGTCAGCTGTTCTGACCCACCTTAACGCTAACAACGCGAATGTTAGCGGGATTGTTAACAATAAATCCAATCCAAGTAACAATCAAATACCTCAACGGGAAACAAACTACCACGAAACCCCGAATCCCAAGCCCAAGAATAACAAACGAAAGTTCTGGGCTAAAGCTAAAGGAAAATCACCCCAAGGGACGAGCAAAAGACAACAACATGTGGCAACCTTCGCAGCCACGACATCTGTACATCCTACTACCATCCCTTCTGGTATCCCAATTGTCCCTACACCAGCTAGGCAGTATGCCGGAAACCTACCGAAATGCAATAAGTGCGGCTTCTATCATCGGGGTAGTTGTCGTCTATTACACTGCTTTAAATGCAACAAGAACGGACATACTACCAATTGCTGCCAGGCTCGGACCCAACACATTACTTCAAACACCAATGTCGAAATCTCTCGAATATGCCATCTATGTGGCATAATGGGACACTTCAAGAGGGATTGTCCAACAGAGAAGGACGACGGCGAATCCGGAGGAGTTTGACCTCAGAATGGAAAGAAGCAACGAAAGAACCTACTATAGTATACGTTCACTTCCAATCGTCAGTATTATGTATGTCTTTTTAAAACATGTTTAAAACTAGTGCAACTCGAGTGTTATCTTTTGCGGGATCCCGTCGGTATAGGGATGCTCATACTGCGTATACTTACCTTTTGTAGTATACCTTATTCGCAACAATAGTCTTATAGTAGTCTAAAGTGCTGTAACTCTGTTGATGGTTGCACGGTTGTGTTTTCTTTTTTTTTTTTTTTTTGTAAACATCTTACGTTCAAATCTAATGTCTTTAAGTTCCTTATGATTCCGACATTATCATATGACTTGATTCAATTTGATCCTCACAAAAAAGCTTCATACGTACATCTCTTCCTCCGAAATTTTCTTTCTAGCAAAGTCGTCATTCCAGAATACCAAAGTACTCGTGCATAGAGCACTTATTGTTTCTCATCCTTTCCGAAGAAAAATTCAACAAACCGCCCCGAAGTACCACTCGTACAGCACGTCAAGTTCAATGCAAAGACCCATACGGTTGATCTATCGTTGAGGAATGTATACATAGGGGTAGTATATAATCAAGGTTCTACAGGTTTAGAATTGATGATTCCACTCTAACTTCTTTTCCTCATTGGGATGTGAGCTTAAAGGAGAATTATTTATTCGACTACCTTTTCAATCTTAATTATATACGACTCGTATACACGAAACTGAAATTGATGAACCAGGTATGAGTTCTAAGATGAACTTCAAGATGGAGACTACTTAAGACTACGAGTGATCATGCTGCCATGCGAGTAAACTTAGAAGCCAAACACATGCCTTTTCCGCCGATCGGGACAAGAGAGACAGATGGAACAAAAGTACCTATTCTTCTTCCTAAATTCATGAGTAATCATACTTACTTTTAGATCTTCACGACATCTAATCGACCACAAGGCTTTGACTTCATAATCAGTACGACTAGGTTGTATTCTTATGCAAGAGGAAAGGTCACTGCCTATACCTCAAGACAGCTTAAGACACAGGAAGTTAACTATACAACACATGATCTTGAGTCAGGAGCAGTGATAATCGCTCTGAAGATCTGGAGACACAACTTGTAGGGTACAAGGTGTACTAATTTCATAGTCCACAAAACATCCAACATACATTCGACCAAGAAGAGTTATCACACCATTAAGGCAAACAAAAGGAACAAAGTCGTTCCCCGTTAGTGAAAGGGAACAGCTTTGAAGGCTGCAAGGATCGAACCCGGATCCTTTCTGTAAATAGTCAAGGTTCACTGGAAGGCCATGCGAGGATTTGAATTCACTTAGGAACGCAAAGATCAAATTAAACTTCTATCCGTAGCATAGCATCAATTCTGCTTAAACTCTAATTTCGGGACGAAATTCCCTCTAACATGGGGATGATGTGACAACCCGATATTTCAAGGCAATATGATGGAACGCAAGTCAAATTTAGGTCAAAATTTAACTTTCCAAAAATCTTATTTAGGTTAAATAAAGTAGTAGGAATCGTGTCAAGGTTTTCATACATATAAAGAACCCTAAAATCCGAGTTATAACAAAGAAATTACGACCAATCAAAGATTCTCGGCAAAACCGGCAATACTGATAAACGTAAAACGTGAAGTTTCAATACAATAGTTTTTAGCCTTAGGTATCTAAATTAAAGTTTTAGATATCACCAAATCGTAAACGTACATAAAATGAACGTCCAAATTTGACATTGTATGAGGAAGTTGTGATTTTTCTAAGTTACAGATATAGCAGCAGACAGCTAAAAACTCGAAATAGAGATCGAGAGACTTTTGGCCGACACAATCTAAATGAAAATCGAAGGGCTCAACAATACTAGCACAACGGTAAAAAGTCTGACGAAAACGGACGTCGGATGAAGAAGTTATGGAACTTTAACGGACTTTTCCTGTCCCGGCCTATTAAAAATATAAAATTAAAAATAAAGTCAAAACTAGCCGACGGAGTCTAAACAAAAGTTGTAGATCGTAGTCTCACCTTCGTGTGGATATAAAGAACGTCGAAAACGGAGTTCGTATGAGAAAGATATGAATTTTTGAAGTTTGTTAATTAATTTAAATATAAATTAAATTAAAGCTCGGTATTATCCAAAGAAGGAGTCACCGGTCCGATCCCTCGTACGCCCAGCGTACCGTCGTACGCCCAGCGTACTCGGATGCTAGGCTCTGGTTCGTCCACGTCGCTCCAATGTTTCGACCGAGGATGCGCTCATGCATGACACATGAGTACGCAGCGCGTACTCTAGTACGCCCCGCGTAACGCAACCTCTCAGACCCCTATAAAAAGGATGCGAGGGTGCCGGCCAAAATTGCTAATTTCCTTCCTTTCTCGCGCCGAAGCTCTGCGTTTCAACCCTCGGAATAATCCCAAAGGCCCGGTTTTCATATCCAAGGTGGGAAGAAAGTTTTACACTCCCGAGACTCCCAAGATTTCCCAAGGATCTCGAGAGATCCGCTTTCTCGAGTAGAAGTTCTGCTCGGTTTTCGTCACGCTTTCTTCAATCAATCAAGTGAGTTCATACCCCTATAAACTACACTTTTAAATGTTTTATAAATACTTTTATATGCTTTTAAGGGGGGGAATACAAGTTAAATACTCGATTATTGTCGTGTGTTATATAATAAAGTTCATTATACGCTTTTTATGAACAAAATCATATGTGATTTATAAACTTTATAGGAAACTTTTGTAATCAAAATGTATCACGATAACATCATAGCTTTTGAAATGAAAAGTGTTGTTATATATATATATATATATATATATATATATATATATATATATATATATATATATATATATATATATATATATATATATATATATATATATATATGTATCAAACACTCTGCTTATACTGTATGTATATGTGTCCATCTTTGGTACTACAAACATACGATTACTTTGGCACGAAAAACATCAATATTTTGGGATACTTGTTGTTAATAAATCAATCATATGGGATTTATAACTAGTATACAAATGGATTTACTACAAGTTTAACAGTTTTACTAAATATATTACTTCAAATGATTTTCTTAAACGTTTTTACATGATTAAAGCTCGTTATCAAACTATCTTACATACTGTAAGCTTCCTTTCAAACTCGGTTACAAAGGTGTTTTCAAACAGTGGTTTTTCCGTGTACTTAAACTGTCTTATCAAACAAAATACTTTCAATCATTTTATAAACTGACATCAAGTCACAAATTCTTTATTAGACTTTTAAACGGATTTACAAAACTTCTTTATGCTTTTATATTATAAATTGCATGCCTCTATATGTATAGTTATATAAGAAATGTTTAAAAGACTTAGGAAGGCTATCCGCCCTATTTCCTTTTCCCCGATTTGGATGTGGTCTGGTGGGATATCGGGTACTCCTTTGAAGGTCGTTTAAATATTAGTTATATATTATGTATACATATATGGGCATAAATGTTCCATCAGTTAATTTAGTTCCGATACTCTTGGGTAGCAAGAGTGTATAAACCTACTTGGACACTCATCAATTACATTCTAGTAAATTATTATAGGAATAGTTTAGAGTAAACAAAACATTTACCCTACTACAAGAAATTACACCAGAGTCAGTTCATTCATGAGTCTAAACTACATGCTATATGAAAGAATACTCTTACATGAATACTTTTACATAGACATTATATGGCAAATTACTATTACATGTTAGATGTCTAGATATTGTGATATAGTTCACCTTTCTATCTTTACCTTGTGATACAATCACATCATCGACGAGATAGATTGGACTTTATATCCTAGTACCAAGGGTTACTTTGAGGGACTAACCATTCCGAGAACCACTGTTAGCTACAGAGATAAATGAACAATCTACGGATGTTTTAGGTTGATACCATCGCAGGTATACATAAGGGACTAACTATTCCTAAACCCGGCTGTTAGCAACAGAGGTAAATGAACAATCTACGGATGTTTTAGGTTGATACCATTTCAGGTATACTAAAGGGACTAACTAATAATAGTTAAACAGGGAAAAACCGTCACCTTTTCAAGTGATGCGTACTTTCAAAACATTCAAGTCTTGGTAGAAGGCTACTTTTATACTAGTAGGAAATAAGGGATTTTCTAGAGTTTTTCATACTTATACAAAATGTTTCATCAATCATTCACCAGTCTTTCATAACAACTAATCAAAGCAATGACATCAAATACTTATGAAATCACCAGCTTAAATACTGACCTACACTTTCAAAATAACTTGTATTCTCAGGTTACAAATAGACAGGTGCCGATGCAAGGTTTAGAGAAGACGGAGCAGTCAAGACTCGTCTTTTATTTTGATTTGTTATCTTGTTGTCTTGTTCTATGAAAGAAAACAATTGTAATTAAAATTTTACTATTAATGCAATGGATGATGTTGTTACTTGTTTACTACTTTGCAATTGTTATGATGCATACATGACGTCCTCCACCCCAGAATGTTTCCGCCGTTCTCGGTTTTGGGGTGTGACAGATTGGTATCAGAGCATTGTTTATAGTGAATTGAGTATATCAACCCATAAAATATATACTAACTATAAATACAATGGGATTAAAAATACTCTGATTTAGAGTTTATACTTTAAATAATAAAATATTTAAGTAAGTATACGTGCCTGCATTCATACTAAAACCAGTGTCACTAGGACAGTACAAAAGAATTACGATTGTTGGGCAACACAAGTGGGCTTAGAGACATATGGTCAAAACTGGGAAGATATAGCCTGATCACCTATATTATCCGAGGGTTGACTAGCATGTGCCTAAGTTTAAATTGGGTAGTTGTAACAATGCTAAAATCTTACCAACCCTACCTCAATGAGAGCAATAGAACATAACATTAAAATTTAAAATGCTATAGGAGTATTTGATGTTACTATAAGTACTTTATACTTGAGAACTAAAAACGGGATCTTCATCACTAAGTTGATAGTTGCTAAGTGGATACACTAAGGCTATATGTAATTAGGATATTATAGACTTAGAATCTTTGAAAATTTTACTTCACCCCTATTCTGTGTGAATATGGAGTTAAGGTCACTTATTCGAAGGTCTGTCCCGTTAAATTACACATAGCTGGTATGCACTTCACAAATAGCGATGTAACTAATGAAGGTTTTCTAAATAATTATCTAGATAGTTCGTCTAATAATTATTCTCTTACCCTTAAATTCTCGCATAGAAAACATAGCTAGACTGCATCCTCACGACAACCCGTACTTCCCAAACGAAGGCAGTGCTGGATGGTTCAGAGAAGAACCATAGAGTGATCATCCTATCCCTTTCAATGATCACCGTGATGAGAACCTTTCAGACGATGCTAATTCCGAACCAAAGGTTGAGAACCTACGCCGAGCAACTCCCTTTCCAATTCCTAACCCTCGTCCAGCTCTTCATGGCCCGACGCCTCCTTGGGTAGAATGCTTGGAAACATAGAGTGAAGAGCAAGATCAACATATGCCATTTAATGGATACCGATGCTTCTACCACTCAAGTGAAGGAATCTCAGCAGATAGAGTTCTACAGATCATAATCCGTAGAGTTTCTCGAAACGAAATTCAGAGCAGGATGACTTTTCAACGTATCAAAGAGGTTAATGCCAATGCAAGAATGCATACCATTCGGACCAATCATCTTGATCACTAGTGAAATATCTGAGAGAAACCATGAGACCCTACTGCAAGCACTAGCTGAAAACCCGAGCGAAAGTCATAGAGCTCCAAGTACACCAGAGAGTGTACGAGAGATACCTGCTTGATATGGAACGTCAACTAACCGAACTAAGGGTTCACCATAGGGGTGACTTTCGCCAGTAGGAGATACCTTACTTCCTTCTTTGTGTTAAAGAACCGTGTTCCTATCTATGTTCTGTGTAATACTTTTTATGTGACTACCTTGTACTATAAGTACTTTTCGTTAAGTCTTTATGCTGTCAAATACTTTTCTACTCTGAATATGATGTATGACCTACAACAAGGTCAATTTCCCAAACCTATTACATCTTAAACATCAATGATATCGAAAGTCGACTAACCTCCGTGTTACTCTTTGTTTAAATACCTTCATTTTACTACCGTTGGAGTCTATCTGAAACCCCATTTAGTCAAGTTATTGGACAATAGTAATTTAACTCCAAAATCATTTTCAAGCCTCTTTTAAAGGTTGGATCATTTTATCCACCAACCTATAATACCTCGGCTTGAACGATAAACGTTTAAAGACCATTCTACAAACATACTTCTACTCTGAACTAGGACTGCATAATAGGAATGTAGGTCAAACTATCATGAACATACTTCTAATCTATACTAGGACTGCATCATAGAGATGTAGGTCAAAACTTCAAGAACATACTTCTACTCTTTACTTAAGCAATCAAAGTACATCCAGGTTCAACCATTCCCACTCACAAATTCATTTTCTTTCCATGTAACAGAATCATGTCGCCAAAGAAAAACGATCAACCCATCAACCAAACACCAACTCTTCAGATTGATGCAGCTACCTTTCAAGCTGCAGTCTCGGCTACTGTGTCAGCTGTTCTGACCCACCTTAACGCTAACAACGCGAATGTTAGCGGGATTGTTAACAATAAATCCAATCCAAGTAACAATCAAATACCTCAACGGGAAACAAACTACCACGAAACCCCGAATCCCAAGCCCAAGAATAACAAACGAAAGTTCTGGGCTAAAGCTAAAGGAAAATCACCCCAAGGGACGAGCAAAAGACAACAACATGTGGCAACCTTCGCAGCCACGACATCTGTACATCCTACTACCATCCCTTCTGGTATCCCAATTGTCCCTACACCAGCTAGGCAGTATGCCGGAAACCTACCGAAATGCAATAAGTGCGGCTTTTATCATCGGGGTAGTTGTCGTCTATTACACTGCTTTAAATGCAACAAGAACGGACATACTACCAATTGCTGCCAGGCTCGGACCCAACACATTACTTCAAACACCAATGTCGAAATCTCTCGAATATGCCATCTATGTGGCATAATGGGACACTTCAAGAGGGATTGTCCAACAGAGAAGGACGACGGCGAATCCGGAGGAGTTTGACCTCAGAATGGAAAGAAGCAACGAAAGAACCTACTATAGTATACGTTCACTTCCAATCGTCAGTATTATGTATGTCTTTTTAAAACATGTTTAAAACTAGTGCAACTCGAGTGTTATCTTTTGCGGGATCTCGTCGGTATAGGGATGCTCATACTGCGTATACTTACCTTTTGTAGTATACCTTATTCGCAACAATAGTCTTATAGTAGTCTAAAGTGCTGTAACTCTGTTGATGGTTGCACGGTTGTGTTTTTTTTTTTTTTTTTTTTTTTGTAAACATCTTACGTTCAAATCTAATGTCTTTAAGTTCCTTATGATTCCGACATTATCATATGACTTGATTCAATTTGATCCTCACAAAAACAGCTTCATACGTACATCTCTTCCTCCGAAATTTTCTTTCTAGCAAAGTCGTCATTCCAGAATACCAAAGTACTCGTGCATAGAGCACTTATTGTTTCTCATCCTTTCCGAAGAAAAATTCAACAAACCGCCCCGAAGTACCACTCGTACAGCACGTCAAGTTCAATGCAAAGACCCATACGGTTGATCTATCGTTGAGGAATGTATACATAGGGGTAGTATATAATCAAGGTTCTACAGGTTTAGAATTGATGATTCCACTCTAACTTCTTTTCCTCATTGGGATGTGAGCTTAAAGGAGAATTATTTATTCGACTACCTTTTCAATCTTAATTATATACGACTCGTATACACGAAACTGAAATTGATGAACCAGGTATGAGTTCTAAGATGAACTTCAAGATGGAGACTACTTAAGACTACGAGTGATCATGCTGCCATGCGAGTAAACTTAGAAGCCAAACACATGCCTTTTCCGCCGATCGGGACAAGAGAGACAGATGGAACAAAAGTACCTATTCTTCTTCCTAAATTCATGAGTAATCATACTTACTTTTAGATCTTCACGACATCTAATCGACCACAAGGCTTTGACTTCATAATCAGTACGACTAGGTTGTATTCTTATGCAAGAGGAAAGGTCACTGCCTATACCTCAAGACAGCTTAAGACACAGGAAGTTAACTATACAACACATGATCTTGAGTCAGGAGCAGTGATAATCGCTCTGAAGATCTGGAGACACAACTTGTAGGGTACAAGGTGTACTAATTTCATAGTCCACAAAACATCCAACATACATTCGACCAAGAAGAGTTATCACACCATTAAGGCAAACAAAAGGAACAAAGTCGTTCCCCGTTAGTGAAAGGGAACAGCTTTGAAGGCTGCAAGGATCGAACCCGGATCCTTTCTGTAAATAGTCAAGGTTCACTGGAAGGCCATGCGAGGATTTGAATTCACTTAGGAACGCAAAGATCAAATTAAACTTCTATCCGTAGCATAGCATCAATTCTGCTTAAACTCTAATTTCGGGACGAAATTCCCTCTAACATGGGGATGATGTGACAACCCGATATTTCAAGGCAATATGATGGAACGCAAGTCAAATTTAGGTAAAAATTTAACTTTCCAAAAATCTTATTTAGGTTAAATAAAGTAGTAGGAATCGTGTCAAGGTTTTCATACATATAAAGAACCCTAAAATCCGAGTTATAACGAAGAAATTATGACCAATCGAAGATTCTCGGCAAAACCGGCAATACTGATAAACGTAAAACGTGAAGTTTCAATACAATAGTTTTTAGCCTTAGGTATCTAAATTAAAGTTTTAGATATCACCAAATCGTAAACGTACATAAAAAGAACGTCCAAATTTGACATTGTATGAGGAAGTTGTGATTTTTCTAACTTACAGATATAGCAGTAGACAGCTAAAAACTCGAAATAGAGATCGAGAGACTTTTGGCCGACACAATCTAAATGAAAATCGAAGGGCTCAACAATACTAGCACAACGGTAAAAAGTCTGACGAAAACGGACGTCGGATGAAGAAGTTATGGAATTTTAACGGACTTTTCCTGTCCCGGCCTATTAAAAATATAAAATTAAAAATAAAGTCAAAACTAGCCAACGGAGTCTAAACAAAAGTTGTAGATCGTAGTCTCACCTTCGTGTGGATATAAAGAAAGTCGAAAACGGAGTTCGTATGAGAAAGATATGAATTTTTGAAATTTGTTAATTAATTTAAATATAAATTAAATTAAAGCTCGGTATTATCCGAAGAAGGAGTCACCGGTCCGATCCCTCGTACGCCCAGCGTACCGTCGTACACCCAGCGTACTCGGATGCTAGGCTCCGATTCGTCCATGTCGCTCCAATGTTTCGACCGAGGATGCGCTCATGCATGACGCATGAGTACGCATCGCGTACTCTAGTACGCCCCGCGTAACGCAACCTCTCAGACCCCTATAAAAAGGATGCGAGGGTGCCGGCCAAAATTGCTAATTTCCTTCCTTTCTCGCGCCGAAGCTCTGCGTTTCAACCCTCGGAATCATCCCAAAGGCCCGGTTTTCATATCCAAGGTGGGAAGAAAGTTTTACACTCCTGAGACTCCCGAGATTTCCCAAGGATCTCGAGAGATCCGCTTTCTCGAGTAGAAGTTCTGCTCGGTTTTCGTCACGCTTTCTTCAATCAATCAAGTGAGTTCATACCCCTATAAACTACACTTTTAAATGTTTTATAAATACTTTTATATGCTTTTAAGGGGGGGAATACAAGTTAAATACTCGATTATTGTCGTGTGTTATATAATAAAGTTCATTATACGCTTTTTATGAACAAAATCATATGTGATTTATAAACTTTATAGGAAACTTTTGTATACAAAATGTATCACGATAACATCATAGCTTTTGAAATGAAAAGTGTTGTTATATATATATATATATATATATATATATATATATATATATATATATATATATATATATATATATATATATGTATCAAACACTCTGCTTATACTGTATGTATATGTGTCCATCTTTGGTACTACAAACATACGATTACTTTGGCACGAAAAACATCAATATTTTGGGATACTTGTTGTTAATAAATCAATCATATGGGATTTATAACTAGTATACAAATGGATTTACTACAAGTTTAACAGTTTTACTAAATATATTACTTCAAATGATTTTCTTAAACGTTTTTACATGATTAAAGCTCGTTATCAAACTATCTTACATACTGTAAGCTTCCTTTCAAACTCGGTTACAAAGGTGTTTTCAAACAGTGGTTTTTCCGTGTACTTAAACTGTCTTATCAAACAAAATACTTTCAATCATTTTATAAACTGACATCAAGTCACAAATTCTTTATTAGACTTTTAAACGGATTTACAAAACTTCTTTATGCTTTTATATTATAAATTGCATGCCTCTATATGTATAGTTATATAAGAAATGTTTAAAAGACTTAGGAAGGCTATCCGCCCTATTTCCTTTTCCCCGATTTGGATGTGGTCTGGTGGGATATCGGGTACTCCTTTGAAGGTCGTTTAAATATTAGTTATATATTATGTATACATATATGGGCATAAATGTTCCATCAGTTAATTTAGTTCCAATACTCTTGGGTAGCAAGAGTGTATAAACCTACTTGGACACTCATCAATTACATTCTAGTAAATTATTATAGGAATAGTTTAGAGTAAACAAAACATTTACCCTACTACAAGAAATTACACCAGAGTCAGTTCATTCATGAGTCTAAACTACATGCTATATGAAAGAATACTCTTACATGAATACTTTTACATAGACATTATATGGAAAATTACTATTACATGTTAGATGTCTAGATACTGTGATATAGTTCACCTTTCTATCTTTACCTTGTGATACAATCACATCATCGACGAGATAGATTGGACTTTATATCCTAGTACCAAGGGTTACTTTGAGGGACTAACCATTCCGAGAGCCACTGTTAGCTACAGAGATAAATGAACAATCTACGGATGTTTTAGGTTGATACCATCGCAGGTATACATAAGGGACTAACTATTCCTAAACCCGGCTGTTAGCAACAGAGGTAAATGAACAATCTACGAATGTTTTAGGTTGATACCATTTCAGGTATACTAAAGGGACTAACTAATAATAGTTAAACAGGGAAAAACCGTCACCTTTTCAAGTGATGCGTACTTTCAAAACATTCAAGTCTTGGTAGAAGGCTACTTTTATACTAGTAGGAAATAAGGGATTTTCTAGAGTTTTTCATACTTATACAAAATGTTTCATCAATCATTCACCAGTCTTTCATAACAACTAATCAAAGCAATGACATCAAATACTTATGAAATCACCAGCTTAAATACTGACCTACACTTTCAAAATAACTTGTATTCTCAGGTTACAAATAGACAGGTGCCGATGCAAGGTTTAGAGAAGACGGAGCAGTCAAGACTCGTCTTTTATTTTGATTTGTTATCTTGTTGTCTTGTTCTATGAAAGAAAACAATTGTAATTAAAATTTTACTATTAATGCAATGGATGATGTTGTTACTTGTTTACTACTTTGCAATTGTTATGATGCATACATGACGTCCTCCACCCCAGAATGTTTCCGCCGTTCTCGGTTTTGGGGTGTGACAGATTGGTATCAGAGCATTGTTTATAGTGAATTGAGTATATCAACCCATAAAATATATACTAACTATAAATACAATGGGATTAAAAATACTCTGATTTAGAGTTTATACTTTAAATAATAAAATATTTAAGTAAGTATACGTGCCTGCATTCATACTAAAACCAGTGTCACTAGGACAGTACAAAAGAATTACGATTGTTGGGCAACACAAGTGGGCTTAGAGACATATGGTCAAAACTGGGAAGATATAGCCTGATCACCTATATTATCCGAGGGTTGACTAGCATGTGCCTAAGTTTAAATTGGGTAGTTGTAACAATGCTAAAATCTTACCAACCCTACCTCAATGAGAGCAATAGAACATAACATTAAAATTTAAAATGCTATAGGAGTATTTGATGTTACTATAAGTACTTTATACTTGAGAACTAAAAACGGGATCTTCATCACTAAGTTGATAGTTGCTAAGTGGATACACTAAGGCTATATGTAATTAGGATATTATAGACTTAGAATCTTTGAAAATTTTACTTCACCCCTATTCTGTGTGAATATGGAGTTAAGGTCACTTATTCGAAGGTCTGTCCCGTTAAATTACACATAGCTGGTATGCACTTCACAAATAGCGATGTAACTAATGAAGGTTTTCTAAATAATTATCTAGATAGTTCGTCTAATAATTATTCTCTTACCCTTAAATTCTCGCATAGAAAACATAGCTAGACTGCATCCTCACGACAACCCGTACTTCCCAAACGAAGGCAGTGCTGGATGGTTCAGAGAAGAACCATAGAGTGATCATCCTATCCCTTTCAATGATCACCGTGATGAGAACCTTTCAGACGATGCTAATTCCGAACCAAAGGTTGAGAACCTACGCCGAGCAACTCCCTTTCCAATTCCTAACCCTCGTCCAGCTCTTCATGGCCCGACGCCTCCTTGGGTAGAATGCTTGGAAACATAGAGTGAAGAGCAAGATCAACATATGCCATTTAATGGATACCGATGCTTCTACCACTCAAGTGAAGGAATCTCAGCAGATAGAGTTCTACAGATCATAATCCGTAGAGTTTCTCGAAACGAAATTCAGAGCAGGATGACTTTTCAACGTATCAAAGAGGTTAATGCCAATGCAAGAATGCATACCATTCGGACCAATCATCTTGATCACTAGTGAAATATCTGAGAGAAACCATGAGACCCTACTGCAAGCACTAGCTGAAAACCCGAGCGAAAGTCATAGAGCTCCAAGTACACCAGAGAGTGTACGAGAGATACCTGCTTGATATGGAACGTCAACTAACCGAACTAAGGGTTCACCATAGGGGTGACTTTCGCCAGTAGGAGATACCTTACTTCCTTCTTTGTGTTAAAGAACCGTGTTCCTATCTATGTTCTGTGTAATACTTTTTATGTGACTACCTTGTACTATAAGTACTTTTCGTTAAGTCTTTATGCTGTCAAATACTTTTCTACTCTGAATATGATGTATGACCTACAACAAGGTCAATTTCCCAAACCTATTACATCTTAAACATCAATGATATCGAAAGTCGACTAACCTCCGTGTTACTCTTTGTTTAAATACCTTCATTTTACTACCGTTGGAGTCTATCTGAAACCCCATTTAGTCAAGTTATTGGACAATAGTAATTTAACTCCAAAATCATTTTCAAGCCTCTTTTAAAGGTTGGATCATTTTATCCACCAACCTATAATACCTCGGCTTGAACGATAAACGTTTAAAGACCATTCTACAAACATACTTCTACTCTGAACTAGGACTGCATAATAGGAATGTAGGTCAAACTATCATGAACATACTTCTAATCTATACTAGGACTGCATCATAGAGATGTAGGTCAAAACTTCAAGAACATACTTCTACTCTTTACTTAAGCGATCAAAGTACATCCAGGTTCAACCATTCCCACTCACAAATTCATTTTCTTTCCATGTAACAGAATCATGTCGCCAAAGAAAAACGATCAACCCATCAACCAAACACCAACTCCTCAGATTGATGCAGCTACCTTTCAAGCTGCAGTCTCGGCTACTGTGTCAGCTGTTCTGACCCACCTTAACGCTAACAACGCGAATGTTAGCGGGATTGTTAACAATAAATCCAATCCAAGTAACAATCAAATACCTCAACGGGAAACAAACTACCACGAAACCCCGAATCCCAAGCCCAAGAATAACAAACGAAAGTTCTGGGCTAAAGCTAAAGGAAAATCACCCCAAGGGACGAGCAAAAGACAACAACATGTGGCAACCTTCGCAGCCACGACATCTGTACATCCTACTACCATCCCTTCTGGTATCCCAATTGTCCCTACACCAGCTAGGCAGTATGCCGGAAACCTACCGAAATGCAATAAGTGCGGCTTCTATCATCGGGGTAGTTGTCGTCTATTACACTGCTTTAAATGCAACAAGAACGGACATACTACCAATTGCTGCCAGGCTCGGACCCAACACATTACTTCAAACACCAATGTCGAAATCTCTCGAATATGCCATCTATGTGGCATAATGGGACACTTCAAGAGGGATTGTCCAACAGAGAAGGACGACGGCGAATCCGGAGGAGTTTGACCTCAGAATGGAAAGAAGCAACGAAAGAACCTACTATAGTATACGTTCACTTCCAATCGTCAGTATTATGTATGTCTTTTTAAAACATGTTTAAAACTAGTGCAACTCGAGTGTTATCTTTTGCGGGATCCCGTCGGTATAGGGATGCTCATACTGCGTATACTTACCTTTTGTAGTATACCTTATTCGCAACAATAGTCTTATAGTAGTCTAAAGTGCTGTAACTCTGTTGATGGTTGCACGGTTGTGTTGTTTTTTTTTTTTTTTTTTGTAAACATCTTACGTTCAAATCTAATGTCTTTAAGTTCCTTATGATTCCGACATTATCATATGACTTGATTCAATTTGATCCTCACAAAAACAGCTTCATACGTACATCTCTTCCTCCGAAATTTTCTTTCTAGCAAAGTCGTCATTCCAGAATACCAAAGTACTCGTGCATAGAGCACTTATTGTTTCTCATCCTTTCCGAAGAAAAATTCAACAAACCGCCCCGAAGTACCACTCGTACAGCACGTCAAGTTCAATGCAAAGACCCATACGGTTGATCTATCGTTGAGGAATGTATACATAGGGGTAGTATATAATCAAGGTTCTACAGGTTTAGAATTGATGATTCCACTCTAACTTCTTTTCCTCATTGGGATGTGAGCTTAAAGGAGAATTATTTATTCGACTACCTTTTCAATCTTAATTATATACGACTCGTATACACGAAACTGAAATTGATGAACCAGGTATGAGTTCTAAGATGAACTTCAAGATGGAGACTACTTAAGACTACGAGTGATCATGCTGCCATGCGAGTAAACTTAGAAGCCAAACACATGCCTTTTCCGCCGATCGGGACAAGAGAGACAGATGGAACAAAAGTACCTATTCTTCTTCCTAAATTCATGAGTAATCATACTTACTTTTAGATCTTCACGACATCTAATCGACCACAAGGCTTTGACTTCATAATCAGTACGACTAGGTTGTATTCTTATGCAAGAGGAAAGGTCACTGCCTATACCTCAAGACAGCTTAAGACACAGGAAGTTAACTATACAACACATGATCTTGAGTCAGGAGCAGTGATAATCGCTCTGAAGATCTGGAGACACAACTTGTAGGGTACAAGGTGTACTAATTTCATAGTCCACAAAACATCCAACATACATTCGACCAAGAAGAGTTATCACACCATTAAGGCAAACAAAAGGAACAAAGTCGTTCCCCGTTAGTGAAAGGGAACAGCTTTGAAGGCTGCAAGGATCGAACCCGGATCCTTTCTGTAAATAGTCAAGGTTCACTGGAAGGCCATGCGAGGATTTGAATTCACTTAGGAACGCAAAGATCAAATTAAACTTCTATCCGTAGCATAGCATCAATTCTGCTTAAACTCTAATTTCGGGACGAAATTCCCTCTAACATGGGGATGATGTGACAACCCGATATTTCAAGGCAATATGATGGAACGCAAGTCAAATTTAGGTCAAAATTTAACTTTCCAAAAATCTTATTTAGGTTAAATAAAGTAGTAGGAATCGTGTCAAGGTTTTCATACATATAAAGAACCCTAAAATCCGAGTTATAACGAAGAAATTATGACCAATCAAAGATTCTCGGCAAAACCGGCAATACTGATAAACGTAAAACGTGAAGTTTCAATACAATAGTTTTTAGCCTTAGGTATCTAAATTAAAGTTTTAGATATCACCAAATCGTAAACGTACATAAAAAGAACGTCCAAATTTGACATTGTATGAGGAAGTTGTGATTTTTCTAAGTTACAGATATAGCAGTAGACAGCTAAAAACTCGAAATAGAGATCGAGAGACTTTTGGCCGACACAATCTAAATGAAAATCGAAGGGCTCAACAATACTAGCACAACGGTAAAAAGTCTGACGAAAACGGACGTCGGATGAAGAAGTTATGGAATTTTAACGGACTTTTCCTGTCCCGGCCTATTAAAAATATAAAATTAAAAATAAAGTCAAAACTAGCCAACGGAGTCTAAACAAAAGTTGTAGATCGTAGTCTCACCTTCGTGTGGATATAAAGAAAGTCGAAAACGGAGTTCGTATGAGAAAGATATGAATTTTTGAAGTTTGTTAATTAATTTAAATATAAATTAAATTAAAGCTCGGTATTATCCGAAGAAGGAGTCACCGGTCCGATCCCTCGTACACCCAGCGTACCGTCGTACACCCAGCGTACTCGGATGCTAGGCTCCGATTCGTCCATGTCGCTCCAATGTTTCGACCGAGGATGCGCTCATGCATGACGCATGAGTACGCATCGCGTACTCTAGTACGCCCCGCGTAACGCAACCTCTCAGACCCCTATAAAAAGGATGCGAGGGTGCCGGCCAAAATTGCTAATTTCCTTCCTTTCTCGCGCCGAAGCTCTGCGTTTCAACCCTCGGAATCATCCCAAAGGCCCGGTTTTCATATCCAAGGTGGGAAGAAAGTTTTACACTCCTGAGACTCCCGAGATTTCCCAAGGATCTCGAGAGATCCGCTTTCTCGAGTAGAAGTTCTGCTCGGTTTTCGTCACGCTTTCTTCAATCAATCAAGTGAGTTCATACCCCTATAAACTACACTTTTAAATGTTTTATAAATACTTTTATATGCTTTTAAGGGGGGGAATACAAGTTAAATACTCGATTATTGTCGTGTGTTATATAATAAAGTTCATTATACGCTTTTTATGAACAAAATCATATGTGATTTATAAACTTTATAGGAAACTTTTGTATACAAAATGTATCACGATAACATCATAGCTTTTGAAATGAAAAGTGTTGTTATATATATATATATATATATATATATATATATATATATATATATATATATATATATATATGTATCAAACACTCTGCTTATACTGTATGTATATGTGTCCATCTTTGGTACTACAAACATACGATTACTTTGGCACGAAAAACATCAATATTTTGGGATACTTGTTGTTAATAAATCAATCATATGGGATTTATAACTAGTATACAAATGGATTTACTACAAGTTTAACAGTTTTACTAAATATATTACTTCAAATGATTTTCTTAAACGTTTTTACATGATTAAAGCTCGTTATCAAACTATCTTACATACTGTAAGCTTCCTTTCAAACTCGGTTACAAAGGTGTTTTCAAACAGTGGTTTTTCCGTGTACTTAAACTGTCTTATCAAACAAAATACTTTCAATCATTTTATAAACTGACATCAAGTCACAAATTCTTTATTAGACTTTTAAACGGATTTACAAAACTTCTTTATGCTTTTATATTATAAATTGCATGCCTCTATATGTATAGTTATATAAGAAATGTTTAAAAGACTTAGGAAGGCTA